>NC_089650.1:26653200-26963200 GCF_037042795.1 Molothrus aeneus | reverse complement strand
TTACAGCACTCTAGATCTGAATAGTAGTTTAGTAAAAAATATGAGATATTTGGTATGCTTATCTCAGATTTTAACAGCAAAAATTTTATTCAGCACACATAAACACAGAAGAAAAAAAAGCTTTTTAAAATCAAGATTGGCCACTACTTTGCATAAAAAGTTATAGATTTTTGAGTGAATTTCCAAATTAATTTCTAAAGATTCTGGTTTTTTGTTAATTTTTTTTTCTTAATCATTAGTGTCTGAAACAATACATTGAAAGATCCCAGGGGAAAAAAGGGAACAGTTAACTTTCACCTGCTGCTTTGGTTCAATTTTATTGTCATATTTAGCCATCACATAGGACTAACTGAGCTATGTCAGTCATAAAAACAATGTAAGAAATAAACAAAATTATATGGACCCACCTGGAAACAGTCATTTCCTTTAAGGAAAAACAGACCTTAAGTATGATTTTAGTTGAGGTTAATTAGAATTGGCAGTCAGAATTTTGAAATACTACAGAAGAACAGAGAAATCTAAAAACTGGATTTTAACTTTAGGAGTTTTGCTTTTAGCAGTAGAATCATCTCTTACACTTTTTAATAGGAAATTTTTTGACATCTTACTATGACTTTGGCATACTGCATTGCATGCTGATTTGCATGGCTTTGATTTCAGGCACAGGTAAATATAAAAGAATAGCAGAGAGCACTAATTTATTGATGTATTTTTTTTTTCAGAAAACCATACTTTGATGCAAAGAAGTAATAAAATTAGCAGGCCTATAAATAATATTTTATGACAGAGGCCAATGTCTGGCAACTCAGTATTTTTTTTTACCTTTCTTATCAAGCAGAGGGTTGGGAAAGGATTGCTACTGACAAGTTTTCTGGTTGCCTTTGATGCTCATGCTCTTAGCTCTCTAGTCTTGTAAAATATGACCAAAAATATAGGAAGAATTATTTTCCATTGATGTTCATAAAACAGTAACCATTAGCGTTGAACAGTATGTATTCCAGGTTGTCCTGTATTTATTGAAAGTTAAAGTTGACATAATACTTCTTACCTAAAATGCCTAAGGAGGAATGTAAGAATGTGGGTAAAATACAGAAGAACCATTCATAAGTGACTGGGTGAGGACACTGAGAAGAAAGGCTGTGTTGTAGAAAAACATGAAGAGAAAAAATAAAAGGGAACAGAGATTGCATTTCTTCAGCAGAATTTTTTTAGGATATTGTCTTGAAGAACTGCAGATAGCATACAACTGAACACCAGAAGAAAACACAGCAAATCCTTGAAGAACATTGGTATCAGTGTGGCAGATTTTCAATACTCTAGAAACTGATGCTCTGGAAGTTGAGTTTAGGAGGGTTTCTCATTAGAAGAGCAAAACATTCCACAGGTTTACAAATGTGTTCTAATTTTCAGTGGATTTTTAAGTGAGTTTTAAAAAAAATAAAAATATGGTTTCAATCTATTAATCCCTAATAAGGCATTAGAAAATGTTCATGAGGGTAATAAGAAATTATCTTCTTCCCTAAAAGAAACCCAATACATGGTTGTATTTTGAATCTCTAAATCTTAAACAGTTTTTTTGCATAGAATCTATATGCTGCCCAGGTATCCTTATAACTGCTCTCTTCAAGACAGAGAAGCCCATCAACCTTTATAATAAGCTAGTGCTGCCACCTATAGCAAAAGGGACTTTTTAGCCTACTTCAAGCACAGTGCACATTGAGTGATATTAGAAAGAAAGGAACTTACAGAATTACAACTAGGATATAGAAAATGGATGACAGTTCACTTAAAATTGTGAAAGAAATCTATGTGCAACAAAAGCAATTCTTTTTAAACACTGCTATTTATTGAATAATTTCCTAGTTGTGTCACAAAAGTAATAGTTGGCAAATTCATATAGACTGTATTCCTCAAAACAGTCTTTTCTTCATCCTATATATCCCAACCTGATCATGATGATAATGTCGAAAATATCCCTAAAATTGAGCTTACTTTTTTAACTGCATATTTTAGATGTTCTCTTGTAAGCTATCTGGATCTGAGTTCAGGAAACTAAATATTTTCCATGTTTCACGTATTCTTATTTACATACAAGTGGCTTCTGTCATGGCCAGTTCTTCAAATCTGCTGGCACCAACAGTAGTAGATTTAAAGTGTTTTTTTTAGAAAACCATCCTTGCTTTTGCATTCATTCTGTAGAATATCACCTATCCCTGAAGATCACAAGTGTCTGAGCTACAGGACAGTCCTGTTGATAATTGTTTGAAAAACAAAACAAGTTAACAGGTAGCCAGGTGTCAAAAGCAATTTGCAACTAGTAAAACACACTGACATTTAATTCTGCCCTGTTTCTGGGAACGTCAGAGATTTTAGTGATCCTTTAAAACATAAATTTGTAGAAAAAATGCAACAGTAACAATGTAAGGTAGATATTTTCTTGGCATAAGCCAAACTACCATCCTTAGCATGGCATAGTTTCTCACCTGGTTTTGTAACTTATCACATGATGCCACAATTTATTGGTTGGACATTTCTTCCAGAGATGCAGCTTCTCTTCACATAAAGAAGCAGAAAAAGAAGGATCACAGCTCATATTGATGGCCCAGTAGCTATAGCTAATGCCAGTGAGAAGATTAAGAAATAGCACTTACTACTGCAGAATCATCACAGGGAGCACAGGCTAGAGTTGGAAGGAATCAGTCTCCAATGCAATAAGAATATATATGCTTGATAGGTGAGACGCAAATGGCAAGTCCTGAGTTACATGACATTATTTCACACACCACAAGACTTTTAATAGAGCTTTAGATTAATTATATAATTTCTGAATTTTATAACAAATAAAAGAAAAATATCTAGAAAAGATAGAGGTTTTTAATGAAGACTTACTAATTACTATATATGTATTTTGTAGGGTAAACATTGCATTTACTCATACAGTTGAAATGGATCACTGTATTTTATAGAAAACTAATTGTGTATCAAAAATTAACATTGTTTCCCGTTCCAATGCTCATGTTTATTTGAAAAATAAGGACTCTTGCAGTCAAAGTAAAGGGAATGATGATTGTTATTTGCAGTAGTAATAATAGCAGTACTAGCATGTGATGGATATTAGTTTTTATTTATATTTACATGAAGAGAAAGACCATCACAGGAACAAGTTGCTTGGGTTGCTTAGAATCTACCATTTCAATTCTTTTAAAAGAAGCTAGACAAACATGATTGTGTTTTGAAGAAAGGAATGGACTCAGTAACATTCCAGGTTCAATGTAGCCTTAGTCTGTGATTTCACAAAATTACCAGCTGCAATATTAGCTGCAACCTTGATGCCTTTCTGTTCTGTTTCTTTGCCTTTGCCCTTTCTTTCTCATTTCCATTCCTTAGACCAGTCACAGCCTGCACAAGTGTTTGTGTGATCATACTTTTAACAAAGACAAAAACACTTGAAGCAAAAATAAATCTTAAAAAATAATTAATTTTTAAATGCAGGTGCACTTCAGACTGCAACTGTTACTGAATACTTTGTCTATCAAAATCCTGGGCTATTTTTTCTGTGATTTTCTATAATAATTTCATAAGAGTATAGACATTCGGAATTTCTACAATGCATTCTGAGCCATCATGTTGTCCTAGCACAAGGTTCACATAGAGCTATTCACTGTATTCACTGTAAAAACAGCATAGTTCGTAACAAAATCCAGCCTATATCCAGCCCATAAACTCAAAACAATAGTTTGCAAACCGTTTGTACAAAAACATTTATTATAAAGTTCTTCTCACAAACTGAAAAGATAAGTAAAATGAGACAACAGGTCTTGTTCAACAAGCTCTTTCAGCAGATGCCCAATTTAAAGCTTATGAACAATTCAAAAGTCAAAGTGCCTGCTTGTATGCTTAAGGATATTTTGTTGAATCTTCTGCAGTACTGAGAATGGAGTAAGTGAAGGGTACCATAGCAACAGTAACTCAGCTCAAATTCACAGCACTTTTCCATGTTTAATGCAGGTCTCTATGTTGATTTTGCAAATAAATTTGTAAGAGATTGACTGAGTCTTTAAATTAACATATTCATGAACAGTGTTCCCCAAAAGTCCCGGGTCCATAGTGTGGAAACAGTGGTTCATAGGCATTCCATTGACTCCATGCATTCACTAAAAAGCAAGATAATAAAGAGGGGTTTTACTCTAAGTAAGCAAGGTACATCAGCTGAGCAGTAACTGCCATATTAATAGGTTTTTAAGTTTGTCACCAATTATAAGAAGAAATACCACAGAATATTCATTGGAAATTTGAAAATTCCAGGAAGGCAAAATGCTCCGAGTATCTTTCAACATGACTGAAAGAAAACCATGCCTGTATATCGTAGCCATGATATTTTCTGAAAAATCCTTTCCTTAGGATTTTTTTCACCTGAGAAGCTGAGAGGCCTCAAGAACAAAATGTAAACAATGATTATCTGCTGCTGTGGAATGCAACAGGTGGATCTGTGATTGGTCTTATGTGGTTGTTTCTAATTAATGGCCAATCACAGTCCAGTTGTCTCAGACTGTCTCGGTCAGTCACAAGCCTTTGTTATCATTCTTTTTCTATTCTTAGCTAGCCTTCTGATGAAATCCTTTCTTCTATTCTTTTAGTACAGTTTTAATATAATATATATAAAAAAAATAATAAATCGAGTCTTCTGAAACATGGAGTCAACAGTCTCGTCTCTTCCCTCATCCTGGGACTCCTGCGAACACCGTCACAGTATATCATTACTATAATTTTGTCTATATTTGTGTGGAAATAGAAGGACTTTTAGCTTGTACACTTGTTCACTACAAGATTCTTGTAACTCTTGAAGTCAGTAAAAGATACTTTACTTTTGGTAAAAGAAGAGAAGAAAAAAGTTTATCTTTGATATGTATTGCAGGTGATCTACTGAACCTAAATTATCCCTCTATGAATGGAAAGGGATGAAAACTTCAATCCACCCATACATAAGTGTCTCAGATGGGATGACATCTTCTATCTGTTCCTCTGCAATTACTGTTGAAGAAAACTAGATGACCACCTAAAAATAGATTACTAAATTTTAAACCTAGGCAAAACACACAGACATCAAATTTGGCGTGACTTTGGTCATTATTTAGCCTTTACAATGGTATCACCATACTTGTGAAGAGAAATCCTTTGACCTCTCAAAGACTTGTGCACATGGTAACGCCCACATAAATCACATTTTTATTTGTGGCATTTTCTTAAATACACTGGAAACAGTATTTTTGTAGGTATTTCATGCCTATGGAGGTAGATTTTTGCTTCGATAGGCTATTGAATAGAAGAAACTCATCTAAACTAACAAGAATGTCTTAATAAATAAGTAGTCAGGATGATGAGGTATATAGCTTAGTCCTCATGAACAAAAAAACTAACAATGCATCTTTGTGAAATGAGATGCTATTTATCTCTGAACAACTGAATGTTTTGAAGGCATGAAAACAACACTACAATTTTTGAGTAAATGAATGGAAGAGAGATATCATAATGCCTTTATTTTTGTTTCCTTTTCCACTTCAACCGATGTGTTATTTTCAAGATCTTTCTGTTTCCTCTTAAAGCAGTTACTCACACAATTGCATAAGAAATATTGGTGAAAAGGTGTTAATTAACTAACAATGAATTGTGAAGTTCAAATAAGAATGGCATTCTGTTGGAGAGAAAAGGGGAGGAGGGGAAAGGCAGCTACATTTAGCTGAACGTAGCTAAACCCAGACCTGCAGAGATCTGTGTGCCTGCTTTCCTACTGATCCGTGGGAGTACTTTGACTGTCCATGTGAGTTGAGTAAGCATACAAGTAGCTATTCATTGCTTCAGAGCCTTGAGGTGTGCCTTTGTTCAATATTTACAAGTGCTGATCGCTCCTCAGGCATCCTGGCACCACTCAAGTCTTCCAAGTCTATCTCAAATGCCATGCAGAGGTAGGAAGGATTGCATTTGAGAAGAGCTGGAATTTATAGGTTTTTTTCTTCTGCATTAATAGACAATTATTTACTCCACATTTCACGAAATGCACATTGCCATGCCATTTCCATTTCTGCTGCAGAAGTATTTTCTTCTGAAGTCCCCTCCCCTCATTCCTTGTAGCTGATTTCACTGCAGTTTTGAAAATGCACCAGTTAACATCTTGTTAAAATGAAGCAGAAACTCAAAATCAGTCAATCTTAACACTAATTTAGCAAGTATTGCCCTTCACCATGAAACAGATAAGTGTCTTGGAAAAATGCCTGCTTGTATGTCTTACCATGGGTCTTGTCTTGCAAAACCTGGGAGTTTTTGTTTAGGACTGTGCCAGTGGTCAGCATTAATCCTTTCACAAAGAATTTTCACGTGTACCAAGATGTGGGATTCCTGTCTCTCCTAGACTCTTTTATTCTTGCCAGGGGTTTGACAGTGTTAATGTGAAGGTGTAACATGGAATGACATAAATTAGTCTGCACTCTAAGACTGGAGATATGAACTGTAATTAATCTGTGTCAGAGATTATGTTTACAAAAAAAGGTAAATACATTAAACACACTACTAGTGGCTGTGTCTGTCTGGACTGATTAAAAATATGTTTCCATTTCTGGTTAGACCTTCCAAAACAAAAAAAAAAAGAGGTCTGACCTCAGGAATCATCTACCCAAATGAGGCACCTGTACCTAAAACTTAATAGTTCTCTAAGTCCTTGTCTATTCTAAGAAGATAAACATTCAGTTTTATATGAGCTGATATTCCCTCTCCATTCACTTCATAATGGATATGCCACTATCTTAGGCAGAGTAATTAGATGTGTAAAATTAGATGGGATGAAAAAGAGTATATGTAAATAATTTGATGCAAAGCACTATTAGATATTTTCTCTTGATCTTTGATACTTCCTGCTCAACTATTTATTTCAAAATGCCAGAAATATGCTTTAATGATAGATAAGTTAAACCTTAAGACTGACACTAGAATTATCACACTAAGAAAAAGCAACACTCAGGTTTCATGAAATTTATTCTATGTGGTGAGTAAACATATTTGAATCTTCTCTATGTATCAAACCTGAGAGCAATATTTCTCTTCTGAAAAAGGAAATACAGGAGACTGCCATGGTTTAGTGTCTTAAAAACTCTTTTCCTTGGCTTCACACTTTTGTATGAAAACACTGTAAAAACAAAATATGAATCCCATTACTTTTAGCAGGCCTATCTTAATATCATAAAATCACCATGTAAATAATTTGTCAGGACAGATCTGAGAAAGCAGGAGATCAGAAATACACAAAGGGTTTTGCAACATGCAGGATAACCTACCTCACATGCTAGTGAGAATTCCCTGTGTAACAAGATTTACTACTTCTTATTAAGGTCTATAAATTCACCATAAAATATATTTTTTTAATTGTGGAAGAAAAAAACCACAATTTTTTTCTTGCATATAAGTAGGGAGAATACTCTTCAAAATGTTCTGTTTGCCATGTTGAGATTTTTAAGATTCTGTGCATTTGTTATGTATGCAATATCTTTTTTTTTCTGTACATCCTACTTCTTTAATTAAATTCCACCTATTATCTTGTGAATGTAGGCATCAGTTTCAAATTTGCTGCCTTGTTCAAGTGTGGATTAGCACTCATTCTATTAGTCAGGTTTATATGAGCAAATATATGGCAATACATGAGAATTGGATATCACTGATATGCTGCATATATGAAGTATAGCATGCATCTTAAGGATACATTATATAGGTTGATTTATCTCCACAGAAGAGCAAAATAAAATTATAAAGACATACAACTATTACGCAGATCCATCCATACTCGATCTTGCAAAAAATTGTGTTTGTGGCACTTAACATAACTTGCATATAATTTAGTGAAGATGAGAACTCAGAAGTAGCTGACAAGTTAAGAATGGCTATATGCAAGCTTGAAAATTGAAACAAAAACATACAGACTTTCCAGTCAGAGCACAATTGAAAACAAGAAAAACTATCCATGATAGCTGATATATGATAGCTAACAAGCTCCATTCTAAAAGCACAAATGAAAGAATATATAAATAAAAAGCAATCGATCTTCCACTCTACTTCACCAGCCTTCTCTGCTCTGCTCTTGTGAGGCCCCACTTGGAGTGCTGAATTCAGCTCTGAGTGCAGGAAAGACCTCTTGAAGCAGAGCCAGAGAAGAGCCACAAAAACTTATCAGAGGGATGGAATACTTCTATGGAGAAAGGCTGAGAGAGTAAGGGTTGCACATCCTGCAGAAGAGAAGGCTCTGGGGGAGACATTTTGCAGTATTTCAATGCTTAAGAGGGCTGGACAGAAAGATGGGGACAGACTTTTTTAGCAACAGGACAAGGGGTAATGGCTTTGAACTCATAGAGGGACAATTCAAATTTGATGTAAGGAAGAAAATTTTTACAATGAGAATCATGAATCACTGGAGTAAGTTAACCAGACAGGTGGTAGATGTCCCATCCCTGGAAACATTTTGAGCCACCTGGCCTCGTTGGAGATGTAACAGCTCATTGCAGGGGGACTGGGCTAATGATCTTAAAAAATCTTTTCCCACTCAAACTATACTGTGATTCTATAATTCTATGATCCAACAACCAGCAAATGCTTTTAAGTACAGCAACACATTCTTTTTTAAGTCTCATGGGTACTCTTGTGTGAGTTTAAATCAAACTAGAATATTATTTTCCAAAATACATGACATAAACCATGGTTCACTGTCAGGGTAAAGATATATATTCTCTAAAGAATATATTAAAGACTTCTGGGAATACTGGACCTATTGTTTAGTACCTCAGCTTCAAAATACAACTCAAGCATTCATACAGTCATTTGTACTTAGTCTCCTATTTTTACACATTTTAAGCTAGGTTAACATATTTCAATGCATCAGCTTCACAAAAGAATGAGTTTTACAGATGATGCATTGTCAAGTAGATGTCAATTCCATAAGCCTATCCTAAATCCTCTAGTCAGACAAGGAATTCATTTTTCTTTTTTGAAGCAGCCTTAGATGTTGTAGCTTAAGGGTAAAAGTCTCAGAGTTATGTTATCTTCAGGTTTCTGAAGTATTTCAGAACAGGTATGAAATATGTTACAATTCCCCAGAGGTGAAGGGGATTCTGTGTCTATTTATACATACATATTATATAATATTTTTCCTGTTTACGAAAAACCTGATATAATAGTAAGTCACAGAACAGTGCATTAGTGAGTTGTTGGTATTGTTCTTGGATGTGCCTTCAATAACTTGTACATACCTGAGATGTTACCACAAGCATGTCACAAAATGGCTCAAAATTCTTAGGCACATGTTTTGTTTTTTTTTTCCTTAACATAACTGATTAACTTATGGAAAAGAGTTAAAGGTCATCCCCAATGAAAGAATAAGGGAAAAACAGAATTGCTGTGGGGATTCAGTTCAACCTTGCATGAAAAGAAGATGCCTGACTAACTGTAAGAGAGTAGATAGGTCATTGTGAAGGTTTGAAATGTGGGGATTGGTCTGAAAAAACCCAGTCCATTTCAGAAATGCAACCAGAAGTTACTGAGGGTTAAAATTATGGTCAGGAGTTATCCAAATGAGATCTTGCCAAAGACCTGTATATTCTTCTGTAGGCCAATGGATCTGTGTATCAGCTATGAAATAATTCGTTCAGAAATAATAAAAGAAGAGTTAATCCAGTAGCAGCAAACATTACTGAAAATAGTACATATGGAGTTGTTCTAGGTCTGCGCTCAGTAGCCACATTCTTAGGAAACAGGAAATTCACATCAAGTTATTTTCTTTATTACTTGGCTTAGTCCCTGAAGTGCCACTAACTAGCAAGTAGTATTTAAAGCAATTTGATCTAAAGCTGCATTTTTCTCCTGCAGATGTTTTTAGAACATTTCAGTAAAGCTGAGGAAGTCGACAGTGGTCACAGTTTTTAACTTGAGAAAAGGGAGAGCAAAAAACCCTCAATTTGTCTGACCAGAAAGGGAATGTAATTATACTAATACATGTTTCTTGAACAAAACTTCATCTCAGTGTCATGTCTCTAGAAGGCAAACCACTTTTTTGTCAGTCAGACTTCTTACTCTAACCCTGCCTCACTCTGCTGTGAAGTATATTTGCCTTTTAGTAGAGCACTGTTCTCACCCCATCTGTACCCCTCAGCTCTTGCAGAGTTCAGTGCCTCCTCCATCTTCTGGCAGCAAGGTGAAGAACTAAGGGATGAAGGTACTCTCTGCTTCCACTCAGTTTGTTAAGATTTAAATGACTACACAAATGAAGATATAGGAATTCAAATTAAAATATAAGTTTATGCATGCTGGGGAATCTCACAGTTTGCACTAGACACAGGCAGGAGAGATCATTACTTAAAAAGTAAAAAGATGTTTTAGATACCAAGAGGAGAATGGAGGAAAGTGCTTAACAGTGAACGAAGGCACAAAGTTGCAAAAAATAACTACAAAAATGTACTGTGTTAACTGGAGGCAGAGATTTAGATAAGGATAGCACCATGAATTCACTTATGAGCTGAGGATGAGGCATTTGAACTGCATATGGAATGAAGGAAAAAAGAGATGAAAAAGAGCATAGGAGAGTGGAATGGAATTGTAATGGCAAGTATAAAAAGAGAGGGTAGATTCTGAGATAACTGAAGAAGGAAAAGTAAAAATATATCCAGAGAGCCTAAATGTGATGAAAATAAGGCAGAGGAGATAAGGAGGATTTTTTTTTTTGCTATTATACATCTTGACTGATAAGCACGTATTTCATGAGGAACAATTATTTTAGAAGACAAAGCTGAATTAAAAAAAATAACTTGCAGAGGTTTCTTATTGTCTTGTTGTGGTTTAAGGACAGATGGAAATTAAGCATTGTGCAGACGCTCACTCAATCCTCCCTTCTCATCCCCCTGACCCCAGTGGGGTAGGGAGAAGGATCAAAAAAAATTTGTGTGTTTAGATAAGAACAGGTTAATAATTGAAAATCAAGGAAAAAAAAAAGATAAAAAACAATAATTACAATAAAAGGGAAACAAACAAGTGATGCACAAAGCAATGGCTGACCAAACCAATGCCAGGCCCCCATTCCTGAACCCAAGTCGTCTCTGCTTCCAGCTAATTCCTCCCAGTTTATGGTGTTCTGTGGTGTGGAATATCCTTTTGCCCAGCTACACTCCCTCCCAGTTTCTTTTGTGTACCTCTTCATTAGCAGAGCATGAGAAAAGAAGAAAAGTCCTTAGCTTAGGATAAACAAGTCTTAGCAAAAAAAAAAAAAAAGTAAAATCAGTGTGTTAGCAACACCATTCTCATTCTGAATACAAAACACAGTAATGTAACAACTACTGAGAAGAAATTAACTCTATCCTAGCTGTAACCATGACACTTGTTTTTGAGAAGAAAAAAGTTGAAAAACTTTGATAAACAAGATTGATTTTATTTTAGGAAGCCCAGAAATAACTACTTGATGAGTGGTTATGACTAGATCTTCTGCCATGACAAGGACATGTGCCACAGTGCATTCTGTGAAACAATTCCAAAACAATCAACAAACCAAAAATACCACAGACTGTTTAGAACATCCTGTGAAACGCACTGGAAATATGCTTCGGTCAAATTAAGAAACCTGTCTTTTGTGGACTAGAACATTTGAGACACTGAGCCAAAGTCCATTGAGTATCTTGTCCCTTCTAAGACAAAATATTTTCTACTACAAGAAACATTGAATTTTAGTGATTTCCTGTGGGAAAGCTAACCACTGGTAAAAAAGGAAGGGGTGGAGCTGGGAAATTTCTTTGTTAACCTTACTCTTTGCTGTGCATTGTGCAATCTTTGTTCAGAAAACAACCTTTGTGTTCAGATAACCTTTCCACCTAGGTCCACCTTTCTATCTAGACCATGAGAACCAGTGTCTTTGGAGTGTATACACACAGCCCTCTGCACCCTTTGCTAGGGGATGTGGCATCCAGAGCAGCACTTGTGTGTCAGACATTGCCACCTCCTTCCCTGATGAAGGCTGTGAACAAGCTGAGCATCCAGGGATGCACACAGTGGAATGGGGGTGTGATAACATGGAAAGTCTTTCTGAACTGTAGAAAATCCAGCGGTAATGCTAATAATATATCATCTATTTAACTCCCTTCTCCCGAAGGATCTGCGGTGTCTTCATACCTTCCGGAATCCTCTAATGCTTTCCTGCTTCACCCACTCTACTCCCTAGTGACATGCCATCCACGGCCCACTGCTGCTCAAATTACGCCTTCCCTGACACTGTATCCTTGGAGGTTTCAGTTACACCAGAGGGCTTGTTTTCTGCTTTGCTAGGAGACGACAGGAGTCAAGGGGAAGGGAAGGAGGCAGGGCAGAAAATGGCTCTATAAGTAGTTGCCTTGGCTCAGGGCAGTGAAACAGTAAGGGCAGGAGAGACAGGGACCAAAGATCAGGGCCTGGTTGAAGGACAACACCACTATGGAAATCTCCTGCACTGAGGCAGGACCTGCTGTTCCGTACTGTCTCCATCCACTCCTGAGGGGGCCTTCTCCTCCATGGTTAGGCTTTTGGTAAATATGCTTTATTCAGTGAGTGAATATGCCTTTTCTCTTTTTTGATGGATTTTCAACATCCCAAGACCTACAGCCCCCACCTCATTGTATCCTCACGGCCAGATCTCTCATCTCTCCAAGTAACACCAGCTCTGCTCATTCAAATCACACCAACCCTCCCTGCTCCCTGTTACTCCTTGTGTCCTTATCTCCCGTGCATTCCTTCCCACTTACCAGTCAGTGCTTTTACCTGATACTTCCATTTCTGTAATGGTAGCCCATAAGAGGGCATCAAATCTATTTTTCTTCTCGTGTTATCCAAAAAAGATTTTCACTAATTTGTAACTAATTCTGATTGCTCAGAATTATTGACTTTATAGCAAACCTGAACACTGAAAACATACTCACTGAATTATATTTTGATGATGCTGGTGAAGACTTTGTTCCATTTTTAAACCACTGATGGAATATGCCTGATAGTTAGATGTCTCATTAATTCTTCACACTTAAACCACTCATGATGGATCATCATTTACTATTTTTATTTCTCAGATCTTTTTGCTTGTGCAGTAGACATCGGTCATACTTTTGTCGTTGTTGTTATTATTGCTATTAAAGCAAGCTTCTGCTACAGAAATTCTGTTATCAAAGTCTCTACAAGAATATTTAATGAATTCAGCTGATGACTGAGAATGTGTGAGCTATAGATGTGTCAAAGGAAGGCAGCAGTTCTTGACTCTCCTGATTCATTCTGTGACAGATGTTACATTCAAGAAGAAGGGGAAAGTTAGAAATAATCATTTATTTATTCATTCCACAGTCTCCTGCAGCAAAGAACTACAGTAGTGACAGTGCTCACCCACACTGAACAGCTTAGAAATGCCAATTTATGATTAAAAAGAAAGCTGATTGTTCTGTTAACATGGAAACCTTTCAGAGCACAACAAAGGAAAAAATAATCTACCTTCAGGGCCTTACTGGCTACACAGCATGACATATAGCAGAGCACATTACTGCAAGTTTTATTTGCTCCACCATGCAGGTCGGGATAGCAGATATTTTCATGCGAGCCTAGAACTCACACTGGCCCTTTTCAGGGAGTTGATTGGGGCCCAGTATACGAGATTTCTCTATAAATAACTCTAGCATTTCTTGGCAAAGAGGTGAATTTCATCCTGAATGTAGATGTTACGTCTAGATGAATGACACTCCCACCTCTCCAGCCCCTTTCTGGAATATATGCTGCCACAGGTGGGTGCCACTAACAAAATGACATCAGTGCGAGGTCAAGTATACTTCTCTCACTCTCCTCAGTATCTAAAAAGCCAGCAAAGAACGGTCACATGGCTTTAGCATTCAGTAGCTTTGTATATTTTTGGATATCAGAGTTCCACTTCCACTGTCATTCTGTAAAATTTGTGATCTTTGCAGGGAGGCGGTGGCAGGAAGTGAGTGATGGAGAAGGTGCATTTGAAAGAAAACCTTACCACTATGTTAATTCCTTTTTATTTTCCTAACTTTTTTTTTTTTTTTTTTTTTTTTTTTAAGAGATGAACAAATGTTTGGCAGAGAGAGAGATCTTAAAATCTTAGAACTCAGAACTTGCAGGAACTTTACTCTTTGCTAGCCCATCTTGCCTTCAGCCTCAGTTGAAGCTCTGGAAACTGCTGGAGATGGCATGGCCCAAGCTGTGAGTACCCACGTGGCCTCCACTTTAACTCTGAGCCATGGACAGACAGCGTTATCCAATCTGCTGCTTCCAACAGCTGTGGGAAATCTGTCATTATTGATCTGTTTAGACCATTATATTACCTAGAAGCTGTGTTAACAGTTGATAATGACAGCTCACTGCAATCTTCTCCTTTACTCTTCCTTTCCATTTCTTCTCTGACTTCCTTCACCAGCCATGAATGTGGAGTGGTACCCTTTTGTGGGTATTCCCACAGGATAATCTGGCAGGGAAATGTAGATGTCTTCCCAAGGCAACAGCTTACTGGTTGTATGTAAAAAAAATGTAAAGCCTTTTTCCTTCTGGGCTTTTCAAAATTAGGTTATTGATGCCTCTTTACAGGAATGTACCATCTTTAAATATGTCATTATTACTGTGATTTTGTGGTTTAGGAATGGTACTCCCCAATGTACTGTTCCCACTGAAACCCCAAACCACACATTGTTCACTCTCTGTCCCCCTTTTCCCCTGCCCATCACCACTGCAGCAGATTGGAGAGGAGAACCAGAGGCAAAAAATGCAAAGATCACAGACTGAAATAAGAACAATTTCCTGGAAACAACAATGATACGAAAACCAACAGTGACAGCAATGACATTAATAATAAAAGCCTAGAAAATAGAGTGAAGAGCTCGGTACAACTGCAGCCACTCACCCCAGCTGCTTCCTCCAGCTCAGGACAAGTGTCACCCCACTGCTGTGCCCACCGCGCTTGCTCGACCCAAAGGAACCTCTTCTCCCTGGAAGAGAGTTCCTTTATCTGGCCCTCAGCAATGACATGAGGCTGTATGGAGTAACCTCTGTGCTCTAGTAGCCATGTTCATTCCTGTCTAATGCAAAAAATTAACCCTTTCCATACACAGCTGTCTCCTGTCAGCTAGGTAGCTTTATTCTTCAATGAAATTCTGTTATTTGCTTTGTTGCTTTATGTATTCATTAGTCCAGCATTTGTTCTGTAGTTTTATATATTCATTAAAGGTCTATGAAACACGCTACAAAAATGTCAATACCTTGCAGCTCTGATTCACTTCTGCTCAGTATTCAAGTATTAGTTCCAGCAAACCTTCTGTGAACTTTTAATTGCAGCTGGTACAAACTTTGTGCTCTCCCTGCCTGTCTGCAAGCATCTTTTGATACTGTTCTGTGATGCATTTGAAAGCTGAATCTTGTCTTTTTGTAGAAAATCAACACTCTTCTTTCCATTTCTCTGACTGGATGAAAGTGCTGTCAGTGCCTCAGAGGATCAATTAGAAGCTATTTTACTTGTGTGATAATAGAAAGACAATCTGAGGTCTTTCTCCAATGGGGGAAAAAAATAAAAATCAAAAGACTAATTTATGTCAGTCCTTCTTTCTGAATTAACCAGAGCTATGAATTAGTGGAGTTCCATTTTCACTCTCTCAGAAACCCCAGATGCAGACAGTGCAGTATGACAGCAAGGCCACCAATGTCCATCCCTTAGCTCACCACTCCTAACAGTGCCCCGCAAGTGGTTTGCAACAGTAGCTCTAAACCATGTCTGACAGCAGTACACAAGCAACAAGACATCACTGACTAGGTGTGACTCTGTGACATACCAGCACTGGTGCACCAGGGCAAAATTCCACGTGCTTTGTGCCTTAGCATGGCTTTTATTTATCCTTTCAACCTTGGTGTATCTAATCATCTACATCCAAAAATACAGTAAGGTCCTGTTCACCAAATGTTAGCTTTTCTGACTGAAGTACATGAAATGATTTTTGAACAACACAATGTCTTAAGGAATGAACAAGACATCTGTGGGAATGTCTATTAACTGGAAATTAGGAAACCACAGAGACTAATGAGGCACACATGGAACTTGTGAGAGAGTATAAATATCCCTGAGTTATGCAGCCACCCAGAAAGTATAAATTAAATTAAATTTAATTAACTTCTGCTGTAAGCAAGCAGATTATTAGAAATAGCTGTTCAAAAACTCTATTCCAGGTTAAAAAAGCAACCACTGGTTCCTAGAAGTGATTTCTGTGGTACACATTAAGGAAAGCTTTACAAACAGCAACTGTCAGTCATGGAAAGTAGAAAACAAACCAAGGAAAGCAAAGCTTCTTCATATTTAACACAGGGTTTACAATAAAATCAGAAATGCAGTAGAGGACATTCAGACTTCTAGGAAAGATGTGGTCTCCTTGTAGAGAAGAATCTCAGAGCTATATAACTGATTGTCACGTATATTGCTGCTATAAATTCCTGAGTGACAGTGATTTAGCAGAGATTACAGCAGGCAGGATGCCTGCTCTGTCAGAAGTGTCTTGTGTGGATATTAGCTGTGGCTGGTGGTCAAGCCCCTGATGTCACAAGCTCTCCTGCTATGGAGTTACTGTCTTTCAGCACAGCAGCCCTCCTTCCCCCCTCCACCTCCAGGATTTCTAGAATAGTTTAAAATACTGAGAAGTATTAGGTATAGAAGTATATAGATACTTAGAAGTATCAGGTATAAAATACCTGAAGTATTTATATGTTGGTTGAAAGGAAATTAGGACTGTGTGAAAGGAAGATGCACAAGGAACTCCTCTAATGCAGGACTGATAATAAAACTACCTATGGCTTTCTAAGCTGGAACAGAAATAGAGCACCTTGGGTCCTTAAAATCAGGAGGAGAGAAGAGAAAACAGATGAAAAAATGTGTTTCTGAATCTATTGTCCAGTTCCACTTTGAGAAGCTATGAAGAGTGAGCTCTGATAAATAAATTGCTGTAAAATAACATATAGAACTGCTCCTGTACCAAAAAATATTTCTTGAAAAGGTAAGTCATTTCCCACTTCATAGCAATGCCGAGTCAGCCTCTTGTACTTTCTCAAATGTAGAAACTGAAAATCTAATTCCATAGCTTTTCTTCCTATGAATCTATCTTTCTTTCAGTTAGTATGCAAGCAAAAAATTAAATCTAAGTCGAAGGATCATCAGACCTAATAGCCAAGACTGCTATTTTGAAAAGGTCACCTTCTTACATGCAAAGCATTTAGAGTGAAATCCAAGCCTTAGCAAGCCTCCTATTGATCTCATTTACTTCAGATGCATATACTGATCAGGAAAAACCCTTCTCAATGACGAAGGAATTGAACTGGAAATGTAACTTTAGGAATAAAAGTCTTAAATATTATTACAACAAGATTTTCCTTTTGAATTTCAGGTTTTGGACTGAAAACTGTTTTTTCTAATTCTCCAAAAAGTTGTATTTAGTTCACCTATGCCACTTTATGGCACTTTCTTCTTGTAGAAGATAGCTTCTACATTGGAAAAAAAAATCTTCTGCAGACATTTTAAATTTTAGCCTGATTAACTCAGTTATTTTGATTTATTTTTTTGATTGCCTTCAGGTTCCTAACCCACTCCAATTAATTACTAGAGATGATAAAATTAATCATCTTATTAGCTAGAAGCCACAGCTACCATGGTACCCTCGTTTAGTATGCTACAAGAAAGTCATGCAGAAATTAAAAGCTTTAGAGAAGTTTTAAACATACAAAAATTATTGGAAATATGAGATTAACTCCCAGATATACAAAATCTCTTTTATGGCTGAATTTTATAGTGTTTGACAACCAGGATCTCCAAGAGAGTAGACCAGGATTTGGACAGGAGATGTGCTACTGTACTTCATAGTTATCAACAAAAAAGCCTAGAACAAAAAAAACCTACAGCTGAAAGTAGGAAGTCAGAAAAGTTAGAGCATTTTTGAAAAACAATGTGCCCCCTAAGTGTACTGAAATGTCCCTGTGTTATTTAATCAATTACTAGAAAAAATTAAAAGGCTAAGAACTCATTTGTCTGTGATGCTTCTACAAAATATATTTTTAAAATCCACAGTAAACTTGTAAGACACTAAAGTTTAATTCTTTACGTATTTCCATTCATTTTGGGGAATGGTTTGGAAAAGGAGATAGTTATGTCCTCTCTATCAGACAGGGTGAAAATTATAAGGTCTATGTCAGGCAGAGCATTGCCTTCTCAGATGGTGAATATCCCTCTATTTCAGGATCAGCTAAAAAAAGAATTGGATGATGGAAAAAATTGGAAATGTTATAACCTTTTTTGTTGCTGTTGTTGTTGCTATCTTTGGAATGAGTCAGTTCTGAAGGCTTTTAATTTACAATTGAAAATGTGAGTGAAAGGGTGAAAAGGTTTTGAAAGTGTCAAACACTTTGGATACTAAGAAAAATCATTTTAGTTTGGCTACACAACATTTAAACATCACCAGCTAGGAGTATCAACTATTCTCAAAGCCTTTTGTGCAGCAAAAAAGAAAGTATGGGTTAGACAGCCAGGGTAGTGCCCCTGAATTGGAAGTCTGAGTTGGAATTTGAGTCTGTCAAAAGAGGTCTCTCAGTGCTGCTGGAGAATTGCTGACTGTTTACTGGAAGTACATGCTTTTTTAAAAATATGGGGGAATCATAAAGGAGATGTTTTTCAAAGTTCTTAGGCTATTCAATTTCTCCCTCTATATCTAAGCTGAAAGTATCTCCTCTTGTTTGGTTTATGGGAAGTATAAGTCTATGTATTAAGCAAACTATCAGCTCTGCATTAACTTAATTTCCTTTCTCTAATCATGATACATATCAAGATGACAACAAGCATTCCTCAAAATAGGAAGGGCCAAATCCATTATCCTCTGCAGAAAACTGCTTGACATTTGTGACATTTAAGCACCATTTTTATATGTAGTCAGGGAATGTGGAGAGGCATGATTGCTCTCAGTCAAGCAACATAGGATATCACAGTTCATAAAGCATGGGGTAGCGATGCTCTATAGGTCACAAAAAGTGTCTTAAATTGCAGACAGGCACATTCTGTGCTGGTGAAAAAGGATGAACTCTTCTGGTTTTCTTTATTTTTAATCATTAATGGCACAGAACACCATCACCTAAGGGTGTTCCTCTTTTGCACAGACTAAGGATGATGTTGTTTTCCACTTTTCACAGAACTTCTGGAGAAATCTGTAATGAAATACAGAATTTAGATTCTGTATCTGTAGGCTTGGGGCTGCACTTGCTATAGTCTTATTCACCCCAACGTTGCAATATTAAAAATTATTTAATTTTTATCAGGGAAGTCTCATCTTCTAAGTACAATAGGAGTATGCGGCAGATGTGCTACAGCAGCGAATTCCACTCCAGTGTGTACGGATACATGGAAAGAGGCAGCTCTGTGACTGAGGGCTGAAAGAGATTGATGATGATGCAACTGGTGATGCAATTTTGAAAATGGTACATGGAAATTTTCAATGCTCTTGACTAAGAGCACATTCTATGATTCCTGGGCCTTCACAGAAAATACCTCTCTTTCTTGACAGGATGTGAACTCTAAAAAGAAACACCAGAGACTCATGTAAATGCTTTTACTATTTACAATCATAGATTTAGTTACATTACATTTAATTACAGTGAAGTACTGTTGATGCCTGTCTTCTCTTCATCTGTCTCCTGTCAGTCTTAAAAGCATTTCATTGACACGCCTGGAAAATAAACTTGTTTTTAGAAAATTCTTCATATCAAAGCTGAATTAATTTGATTCTAAAGAAAAAGGAATGACATTAAAATAGTCAATTGTACTTCTAGGTTTTATAGCACACATAATTATCAAATTAAACCTTGTCAATAGTAATTAATTTGTTTTGGTAATAAAAACAGCAGGCTGCCTTTTCTTCTGTTAACATTAATTCTTCAAACCATCAAATCTATATATGTGATAGATCTCTTCTGTAGAACTTTTTTTTTATGGCAGCTTTATAGGATTTCTCTTTTAAAACTCCTATACAAAAGGAGTTTTCAAAATTCTTATTGCAAAAGAAGAGCTATTGAGATGGATGCTTTTACAGACATTTCATTGCTCATTTTCCTTTCTTAGCATACACATTTTTATTTGGTATTTTGCAAGGATTTGACAGCATCTTGTCAAAGAAAAAGTAATTATTTTTCTATAATTACATATCTATAGTCCAGTTCACTGTCCTTGCTACTGTTTTTCAAGCTGCATTGGGTTAAATTCCAGTGGTCATTAATAAATATTTGAATTCTTTCATGTAGGGAGATGCAGTAAGAAAAATCTATGGCACAATATCATGTGAATTATCTGTCTAGACACTTCCAATCTCTCTGAAGATACAGTGGAACTAATGAATTACTAATATTCACTGTTTCTAAGGTATGTGTTTAAAGCCTTCTCTATGTCACAGATAAATACTTTAGAAAAAGGAGGAAAGTATTTCAATGATGAAACCAAAATCAATTGTTTTCTGTCAGACTTGATCTATATTACCAAGACCAATTGAGATGCTCCAAAAGTTGACAGAGTATCTTTGAAAAGAAACCAAAACCAAAGTAAAACATTAAAGTAGCTACAATTTTAAATGGGAAGAAGACAAAGTCATCACTGATTGCCATATTAAAGTCAAGACCTTTATTTTTAGCTTCCTTTAGTTTGAGCTTTCATTCATAAATATACTTTTTAGTGATTGCTCAGATGCAATTTAGCTATTTCAGTCAATAAACAAAAATTATTATATCTCCATTGTATGAAAAGGAAAAAAAAACCCAACAAATCAACCCTAAATTAGTTTTAGAATTTAGTTTGGATTTGTAGTGATAGAGGAAGAAATCAGATTCAGTTTGTAGATTATGGCACCTAATGCAAGGATATCCAAGTAGAATTTCAGACCTACACTGAGCAAGGTGTGTAGACTGTCCTTACACTGGGGAAATCTACATTCTATTGTGATCTTAGATAAGAGTGTGAACATAAAATTTAGGTGTAAATCTTTAAACTATATTTTAGCTATGTTGTTTTACATAGTTATTCATCTTGAAGCGGAATGGTGATTGTTTGAGACAGTCATGCTTCCTTTAAGGGTGGGTAAATAAAAGGTTGCATGAGATCCTTTTGATGATCTCTCTGAGCCTGAAATTGGTCATTTTTGGCTGTCATGGGATTTGCTTAATTAAGTTTTTTTCCATGACCAAGAGAAGAGGAAAATAATTGACAAAGGGCTTGAGGATTGGCTTTCAGGCTATGTCAGAGGCTTTCAAACTACAGCTTTCAAAAGACTATAGACATTAGCAACCATCTAGACTAACAAGCTGAATGTATTGGGGACCTTCATCTGTGGTATTAAACTCTTATCTTCTAACCACAACAGCCTTGTAGCTGCCTAATGAGAGTAATACTCAACCCATGTTGAGCCCTGAGCAGGCTCAAGAGGTGCTTGGAGCAGGGATAGCTGACGTGGGCCTACAGTAGGTGCCAACATGGCACCTACTCCAACAATTTAGAGTTCTATGCTGATTGCTTCAGGGCCTGGAAATATATCTTTAGACTCTTCAGTTTATTACTAGAGATACAGGTTATATGTTTCTCTAGCAACGTATTTATAGAAATCTATATCCTGAAATGCATTATAGAAATTATAGAAATGTAAATCCTGAGTGTTTCTATGCTGTGACTGAAGATGTATATTTGGATGCACTAAGATGAGCACACCAATAAATGTTTCAGATATCTTTTTAAAGGAAATGAGCAAGATTTTCACCTTATCTAGATGTGCAAGATTAAATATTGTAGAAGAATGCTGCAGGTGAGGATCGAAACTAGAGAGAGAACTGAGTTTTGAAGGAAAGATCTTGGAAAATATCCAGTTTTAGGTAACTTCAACAAAGTCAGGATAGCACTGCTATGATCCACTTCTCTCCATAGCCCTAAACTGATAAGAAACAAAAGATGCCTAATATGTCCATAATTTTAAACTGAATCCTCCTTTTAAATATCCAGTAATTTCAGGAATTTAATCTATAAAATTTTTCACATGGATTATTTTTTTCATCCTCATATGATAATCCTCATTGGATTATCTTTTAAAAAGTTTTTGAATACTTTATTTTTCAAGTTGTACTTAGTTGGAAGGATAACATACTCAGCAATGTCTATTTCTGTTCTCCTAAAGTAAAGTAATTAAAATTTGCTGTACTTTCAGTTTGTGTGTTTAGTAGGTATCTGTCAACATTCCCTACCTGTATTTTCTTTTTTCTCTCCTGTGTATTTTAAGGGTATATTTGCACTTCTGCAGGAATTTGAGCAAGGGCTGAATGTTAAGCAGAGAGAATGTCTGTCACAAAATCAGGGTAACAGAATGGGAAGCTGGAGGGAATCTCTGGAGCTCATTTTGTGCCCAACCCCTTCTTAAGAAGGATGCCTAAAGCCATTTGCCCAGGACCATATCTAGATGGCTTTTAAATATCTCCAACGTAAAAGTCCCCACTATCTCCTTGGGCAACTTGTGCCAGTGCTTTGTCAACCTCACAATAAAGAAGTGTTTCCTGATGTTCAGAAAATCTCCTGAGTTTCAGTTTGTGACTATTGCCTCTGGTGCTATCATGGTACCACGGAAGTGAGTGAGCTTACACCCTCTTCCAGTCACCTGCCCTTCATTTTTTATATATTTTGATAAGATCTCTCCAAAACCTTCCCTCCTCCAGGCTGAAAAGTCCCAGCTCTCTCAGACTTTCCTCATGTGTTGGATGCCCTAGTTAGTCCCCTAATCATTCTTGTGGGTCTTCACTGAACTCTCTAGGATGTCCTTGTGTGTCCTGTACTGAGAAACCCAGAACAGGACCCAATACATTTGAGATGGCCTCGCAGCACTGAATAAAGGGGAACGATGTCTGGCTTACATTCCATGTGGTGTCCACCAGGACCCCCAGGTCAGTTTCTACCAAGCAACTTTTTTGCTGTGTGGCTCAGGGCACATTTGGGTACCTGGGCTGGTTCTTCTCTAGGCGCAGTCCTTCCCAGTTCCCTTTGCTGAATTTCACAAGGCTCTTGGCAGCCCATTTCACCAGTCTGTCACAGTTACTGCAGATGGCAGCACGACCCTCTGGCGTATCAGCCTTTCCTCTCAATCTGGCATTTCAAAATGCCCCATCATCTCTGCCCCATCATCCAGATCATTAATGAAGAATATTAAGCAGGAATGGCTCCAATACTGATGCTTGGGGTATACCACTAGTCACTGGCCTCCAGCTAGACTTTATGCCACTGTCCATCACCTCTGGGGCCAGTTATTCACCTAGTTTTCAATCTGCCTCACTGTGTGCTCATCCACCCATGACCTCACTTTGGTGAAACCACACTGACGACTTTTGATGGCCTTCTCATTCTGGAAAATATTTTATTCTTATTCATGACAAAAAAAAACAAAATAAAAAAAACACCCAAAAGACCAACCAACCAAACAAAACAGTTATGGTAGTTATGGTCAATGCTGTGTGTTGTTTTTTTGTGTTTCAATTAAATTGATCTGATAATTAGAGAGATAGCAGTCTTTGCTAAAACTCCAATACCTAATCAGTGTACTCACTGTGACATTGGTTACTGACAACCCAGGTGAAATACGAAATTCTGGCAACACTGAGTTGATTGGAATGATAGTTCCATTAGCAATGAATATCCCTGATACACATGTTGGTAATGTATATGGCCCACTTGCAAAAATCATTTGCTAGAGTAGGTGTTATTTGTCACATAATGTATAACACAGTTTTCTTTTAAGGTAATGAAAAAGTAAATTAAACTCCTTGGAGTGGAATGGAATACAGGCTTTAATAGCTTTATTAACTCAAATAGTGGCTTCAGTTCATAAATCTAACATTTAAAAGGAAAAAATTTGCATGTGACCTTATTCTTTATTTTTGCCTTTATGAAAAACAAAATTAAAAAAAAAATAAATCTAACCATCTGTTCCAACTCTTCCAAGTAACAACCTTTACTAGGTGAAGACTGCTTGATTCACTTAGACAGGGACACTGTAGACACTTTCAGTGATTCTTGTATTTCTTTTAAAATAACTTAATCAATAATGTGATCTAAAAGTTCAAAGTTTTAATTTTCTGACACTTTTTATCCAAGAGCAAGTTACATGTAAAAAATGAATGACAGACTCTTATAATTTTTTTTCTCCAAGAATACCTTCCAGGAAAAGTAGAAATACTGATCAGAGATTTTCTTTATTGATTTGGTCTTGCCATTTGGCTCCAGAGACTGATTTCAGAAGAAAAAATATTACAAGGTTCAACTGCTATCTCCGGAGGAAAAACAATATTGATTTTTCATGAAATCCAAAGTGTTAGTGCTGAAAATTGAAAAAAAGAAGTAATATTTAGCTTGGTTTTAGGAGTATTGTGTACTGAGACATTCATTAGAGTGCAAGGATGTATTTCAGGAATTTTGTATCAAGAAATGATTTAATATTGTAACTCCAAAATCTTCTTAGTTCCTTAAAATTGTAGAATTTGTATCTGTCCTCCTTGTGACCTACTGAAAAAACATAGCAAAAAGAGCTGGATGAGTTGCAAAACCCTGTTATATTATAAGTTTCTTACGACTGAACTTCAAGTTAACTCTATTTGTGAGTTTAAAGAGTTTTATGAATGGATTTTAAATATTAAGTATATCGGTATTAAAATTAACTGCTGAATTGTAGGTCGTGCTAACTGAATTGTGTGAAAATCATGACATTTCTTTTCCTTGAAAGCAAAGCATATAATCTGAAAAGAAAAATTTCTAAAATTTACAATTGTCTCTACATTATGAATAGTTTCTCCTTATTGCTGTGATGCAGTCCTCAGCCCTTCTGCCATAACCCCCAAAATGTACATTTTGTGACCATATCCTGTTGCAATACAATATTATCACAGTGGAGAAAAGGACTGATTTTGTAAAAAAGTACCTGTGACAACCAGATAGACATTCCATTAACATGAAGCTTGAGCAATTCTTCAAAATGTGAGTGCACTTTTATTTTTTTAATAGTAATTGTTTAAATGTTACACACAAGGTAAGGATTTCATTAAGATTTCAAAAAAAACCCAAAAAAAACAACCAAACCCAAAACTAACAAATGATGCCAGCATTGGCCATTGGGATCTCAGCCTTATCTGACATTTCTGGGATAGTACCTTGGAGTTCTTTCCAGAAAATCCACGAAGTCCTCAGTTTCCATGTTGATTTATGTCTTACCAATTAGTTCCTTCTGAACAAAGGATTGAATATGTGCTAAGTTTTATCCAGTGTTACATAGAAATTTATACAATAAGGAAACTTTAAAGGGGTTTTGTTTGCTTAGTTGATGGCAAAATTGCTACATGTAGATTTTGTATTTACTTCACAAAAATACTGGTCTGCAAATAATGCTGTACATGTACAGAGTAAATTTTCTTAGACTTGCAACAAATATTTTGATTTTTATTCAAAAAGCACATTTGAATCATAGCCTGCTGTCATAATTAATATGATTACATATTAAGAACAAGATTTTTGTGGCATAGCATCCACTAACCTTTCTCTAAAATATAATATGCTCGTTTCCACATTCTCCACAAAAAAATCTCTCGAAATAGAAATTTCAACCATGTTCCAGAAAGCCATCATTCAACTGAGAGCAAGCACGTATGAACACTTGCTCTTCCACACTGGAGAAGTCTTGGAGGCAAGAAAAGAGGCTGTTGTGTGAATCCAAGGATTACTCAGCAATGCCTGCTGGTGTCTTGAGCAAACACATTAGTCTCTTGCTTAAAACAGATGCAGGTCACGTTCTCTGGGCCAACATGTGCAGACAAGACTGTTGAATTGCCATCTGTGCTTAATCTGTCACTGAAGAGCAAACAAGGCTGTTTCAGCCTTTCAAAGGAAATGCTGACTGGTAGGAACATGTGCAGCATTAAAAAGCCCTCCAGTCACAGGACTCTGTTCACTTATGCCTTCTGTTTGATTGCTTTCTTAATTAATTATTTGGCCAAGATAGCTATCTTAATCAGTATAGGCATTTATTTAAAAGATTAATTGCTGGAAAAACAGGAAAAAAAATTCGCCTTGAAGTTTTTTGTTTTTTTTTTTTTTCAGTATGCTACTGCAGTTATGTAATTTCTGGACATGTCTGTTCTAATTAGCCATCTTCTGAAAATAGTCCTAGGTTTTTAAAACATGATTCTCTGAAATTACGTGCTTAGGGCTGTAAAAATGTACAAGAAGTACTTTCAAGTTACTTTAATATATTATCTAAGGGATTTTTTTAGAGACAAATCACACCAAAGCATGGTTCCAGGAGAAATGCTCTGCCAAAACCATTAGTTTGCCAGTGGGTTTTTTAGTCTTCTTTTCTACCACAGAGACACTTCTGTGGATTAAAAGTAGACTTTGCCTTGCCAAAATCTTTCTCTTCTCTGAAACTCTCCTATGTATATACTAATTCATGCAACTCCCTCTATCTTATTGCCATCACCAAAGAAAGGATGTAATTTCACAAATCATGTATTATGACTCAGCTACTGCAGCAACCAGAAAAATATATCAAATTACTTTCTCTCTAGGGGCAAGACATCATTTTGATAATTAGGCAAGACAGCAGAAAAAGCTGGTGGAAAGATCAAGACAAATCTGCATGCATTTTAAATAATATGGATGACGTATATTTGTATAAAGTTCCACAGATATAAATGCCACTCTTAGTAATATAGCCTGAAAATTAGGCTTGATGTGGTTTGGATTTTTGTAATTCATCTAGCAAACTACTCACCCTGCCTTCTGGGCTGGGTGCTGAAGGCAGGGAGAAAAGATAAAATATAGCCAGGCAGTTTAGCTCCTGGCAGGTCTTCCTTCCCATAAAGTCACATGAATAGTAGAATAATTTTGTTGCACCTTCCATTATGCCACACACGTACAGCAAACAGGACAATTTGCTAGCCTTTAAGAGGTCTTTGTAACCTTGGTTCTTTCTAAGAAAGAGGCAACATTATGAAGACAAAGACTTCTGAGAACAGTTTATTATTTTTCTCTTCCAGTGCATGAAGCTCTCATGAACCTTCCATTATCTCAGACATTTTCTGGCCAAGCACGCCCTTTTTCTGAAAGTTACTGTTACACTTTGATTTGCCTATGTCTCCACAGATAATCTATTTTAAGTAGGTTTGCTTTTACATTTAGGCACAAGGTATCTCTAACCTTTATTTTACTGAGGCTAAAAAGGAGAAAATTCAGCCCTAGAATGGTAAAACTGTTTTTTTTAAAAAATCCAACTGCCAAATTCAGTGGCATATTGCACCAGCGACTGGCATCTTTCTAAACAAATCATTCTCTTTTTTTGGGGTGTGGGCATAAAGTAATCACTGTACTTAATGAATTCAGGATGGTTTCATCCTCTCAAGCACTATTCCATAGAGATAATGACATTAAAAAAAAATCAATGTGAAGGGTTTTTTTTAAGTCTCCAAAACATTTCTAAAGTAGCTCTTATGCACCCTTTGTGGCATTTCCAGATGACATGGCAATGGAATATAATAGTCATTTTTAACAATATTTTGGGGTATATGATGTAACTTGGTCCTGCTCTTATAATTTATAGATAATTTAGTTTCCTAAAACTCATGCTAATAGAAATGAAAAATTAATTGGAAACAAAACCATAACATGTTCCATTTTGCTTTTAGTGGAATCTCCCCTCTGTCACCATTGTTCTTTTCTAAACAGTGACAATTTTTCATTGGGAACCTGAACTATGCTTTAATTTTGACAAACTGTGTTTTGAAGCAGGAAAATGCTCTGTTGGGCTCTCTGACTAGCTCTGCATACCAGAGATGAGCAGATGGAAAGGCTGTACTACTCCCACCAGCAATGAGACTCAGGGGGTTGATGCTTTTCACTTCCCAGGAAATTTTACTGGCTTCGAATTTTTCTCCTCCCACTCTCAACCCTCAATTTTCTTTGGGGCTGAAATCAGCCTTTTCTCTTGTTTTTTAGTTCTTGCTTCTCAGTAACAGTTAAAATCACTCCCCACCTGAAACAAGAGCTGGGATGACTCCTGGATACACAGATATTTTTATTTCTTTTGCAGTATGCATCCAGAGTTTTCTGAACAGTTTATGAGCGCATTAAACACGCTGACATATCCAGCAGCCTCAGGTAAAAGACTGCTGTTTTGTTTGTAGAAAAATCAAAGTTTAAATTTGTTTGGCAACTCACTTATCACCATTCAGAATGCCAGGACTGGAGTGGAGATTGAAATTCAAGGGTTTACACGGCTGAGGGCAGATTATTCATGCTTTCTTGAACTATTTTGTTTCTTAACCATTAAGGCTATTAAAGACTTATCCAAAAATAACTGTCCCTTCCCTGCCCAAATAATGTAATGCCTGAGTGCCCAGGTGCCATTTGTTAGGGAAATTGAAAGGCTATTTTGAGTTTAATCTGTTCCTTTCAGGCTGCAGTGGCTTGACGTTAAAAGCTCTGCTGAACAGAGACGGGTTTCAGCGCCAGGAATGAAAGCCCGGATCTGTCAAAAAGCGACAATCACAAATAAAACCTTTTATGCTGCAAAGGGCCTGCCACTCTGGTGGTGACAAATACGTGTTCAAGTGACAGTGCCGAAACACCGCTGCTGCCCTGCTCGGCAGCTCCCTGGGCTCGGCAGAGCGCAGCCGCGGCCGGGTAGGCCCGGGACGGCGCTGCTCCGGAGCGGGCAGGAGCTACGGAACACATCGCCGGCCCCTTCCTTCCCCGGCTGCCCCTCCCTTTCCCCGGCTGCCCCTTCCTTCCCCGCCTGACCCCGCCTTCCCCGGCTGCCCCTGCGTTCCCCGGCTTGCCCCTTCCTTCCCCGCCTTCCGTCCCCTTCGCCGGGGTCCCGGGCGCGCAGCGCCGCCGGCCGGGAGCAGCCCCGCCTCGACAGTCGGCAGCAACGCGTGCTGAAATGCAAGAGCAAAACGTAGGGGCTGGAAACCACTCATATACAGAAAGAATAAAAGAAAAACACCCAAAACTAACGACACAGCACCGCAATAACTCTCCCCCCAAGCCCCCCACACTTACTTCGGTTAATGCACCATGTCTTGTGTCGTCAGGCTTGCTCTGTAATTACTCTAGGATTTCCATCCAAATGTTTCCCATTCAAAAGGACTTAAAAAGATAATAGTAGATAATTTAAGCCACCGTTCTGAAGAAACTATACAGTATTAGGACCTCAAATTTGTCGAAGCTATCAGAACCTGTCCAGTCCTCTGACTGAAAGCATCATAACTCATGGCTCTGTACAGCTTGCTCCTACCTAGATTACAAAAACTTTCTGTGGGCATCTGAAGTGGATAGGTAAATACTGTATCCTGCAATATTTCCATAATGCATGTGTTGCTGTGCCAAAATGTTACAGTAATTCGAACTCCATGATGAACTCAGAAACCACCCTTTACTCCTGAGGCTAAAGCCAGCCATGCTGTGGATGAGGCATGACTTATGCTCAGTGTGACCTAAAGAACCTATCTTACACTTTCAGGACTGAAGATCATTTTTGTTTTCATTTGTGTCTGGACCATGTTCTTAAAGTCCTGGAGGGGAAAACAGATTTTTTTTATATTTAAAGAGGTGGGATGATTCCCATCACAGGTTTAGGTGTGGAGAGTTTGGCACAGAACAAAATTGTTTATTCCATATGGTATCCTGTTGTATTCTCTAAATATGTTTTTATTCAGGTGTACTTTTGTGGGGCAACAATTATTTCGTATATGTGAAGATTTTATTGGTAGTTCGCTAGTTTTTAATTTTAAGCCCATTATCAGTTGTAATTGTCACTACAGTATCCTGTCTTCTGGTGTTTGTAACTGAGCTTGGACTGAAATTTTCCATCTTAAATATATTCTTCAGTTTTAGCCTTTGGGAAACTTATAATCAAATTTATTTTAGCTGTTTATGAGAATATGAAAAAGAGTCATGTCCCTGTTAAAAATCCTTGTGCTCCTTCTTTTTCAGCCTCTTGCACTTCCTGTAAAGGGCAGGAACTTGATGTTGAACTGAAGTATGAAGTTTTGCCTTTTACACCTCTTCTGTTGTGAATGAAAATTCATCAGTATTTTTTTCTTACATTTATGAGCCTTTAAAAAAAAAGTGCAGTTTAGTTATGACTATAGGAGGTTTGCAAAGGCTTTACAGTTTCACTGAAGATTCCACTTGCTCTGAGTACGAGTGCTATCCACATGGGCACATGTACCAGCTCATATTCCAGGGCAGGATTCAATCCTGAAGCGGCTACAAAAGGATTTGGGCAGCACTGAGCCCTTGCGGACTGACTTTGGAGTGTGGACTAAATTCAGAATAAGAAGCTCACTGCTGTGCTGCTACCAACAAGAAAGTTTGAACCAGGAGGGGAGAAAAGTTGGCTCAAACAAGGAAAGGAAAGACAAACAGCAACAAAGTCTCTGAAGCTGCATTTGGACTTGAGGCCTACTGACACAGCGTAGCTTATTTCGGTATAGCTCTGTCCCTTCCCACCCAAATATAGCCTTATCCAGACTGCTGCCTTTGAGTGGTTTTCAGCCCTTGCTGACTGCAGGTATTGTGTAGAAAAGCATCAGTTCATTCGGGTTAAAAAGATGCCAAGTCCATATTGGAGGTATACACATCTGCCCTACAGTGCCTTGTGCATTTTACTCTTCTCATGTAGACAAAGGCTTCTGGTGGTAGTGAGGTGGGAACAGAAAAAACACTGAACAGCTCCGTCTGGGAATATTAGAGAAGATGACTGAGTAAGGAGTCCAAATAGAAAACATAAGTTTGGGAGAAAGATGGCTTTAGAGAAAGTGCTTACCATGGATGAAAAGCTCCTGGATGGGGAAGGCTGGGATCTGAAAGTAATTTAATTGGAATCTTTGTAAACAACTATATCATTTTCAAATACTGGATACTTATCTGCTAAACATTTATCAAAGCAAGGTGCCCAAATCTCTATTCTGACATAGCAATAACAACAGTCAGACAGAATGATAATCAGTCTGGGGCTTTGCAGTCCCAGATTAGATTTCATGGATTTTGAAAGATGTTGCATTCTTGTGGTTTTGTAATGATATTAATACATAATAAAGCATAAATCATGTGGATATGTCATTTACAAAAAAACCTTAACTGAAACCGTTTGCATTGTTTCAATTTCTTCTAAGCATATCCTTAATGTTGCAATTTCCTAAGTCTATGTGACATAATTTGTTTAATGTTTACATTTCAGATGTATATTCTAAGCCATACCTCCCATTTAAACTGTAATTCCTGCGGGAATTTTATTGCTTTTTGAAAAGTTCATTCATGATCAGTAGGAAGGTAAATGCAAGGGAGAATTACTATGTTCTCAATTAATGGTGTGGAACTGTTTTTTTAGTGGAATCACAGCTTTGCTAAAGTAGTGCTTAGCAACTAATCTGTGTTGCTAAAGGACAAAAATACAGCCAAGGTAAGGAGCTTACAGAATCACACAATGGCTGAGCCTGACGTCCATTTGGAGATTGTGGGTCCTCAATGATGAGACAGCAAGGTCTGCTGGAACATGTTGCCCAGGACAGGTCTTAAAGATCCAGAGATGGAGATGCCACAGCCTCTCTGGGCAATCTGAGTCAGTGTTTGTCCACCCTCACTGAGGTGGTAAGTATTGCTCATATTTACACAAAATTGCTTATATTTCATTTTGTGCCCCTTGCTTCTGGTCACCACTTGGCTACCACCAAGAAGAATCTCCAACTCTGTTCTTCTGTCCTGTCCTCCTTGGATGTTCACACACATTCATAAGATCTGCCTCCGCCTTTTCTGCTCTTTACCAAAATTGCTAAACTGGTGGCTTTACAGTTGCTAAACTAGTGGCTGCAAGGTTCTTCTCAGCTTTTATTTGGCCACTCTTTGCATGCAGTACCTAAAACTAAACACTGATCACCCTGATCTCTGGCCTCTGGCACACAAGACCATGGAAAGGAAGAGACACCGCCTTGGTGGTGTATGATCTTCTCCCAAGGAGAAGGAGCAGAAAGGCCTCACTTGTTCTGTCAGTATCTTGTTTGGTGAATGAAGAATGGGTCTCTCTTGTCAGGCAACACTGCTAGGATACAAGGAGTAGTAAAAATGGTCTTGCTTCTTCATTAGTGTGCAATAGAGAGATAGTGCCAGGTCTGTGGACTGCTCTTGGGTTTGTTGTTGCTGGAATGGCTCCCGAGGTATTAAAGTGTCTTTTTTTCCCAGCCCCACGATCAAAGAAGAAGACCAGATTCTTTGGCTCTGGTTTTCAAGGTTGTTTATTTTCTCTTATCTAATACATTCTTTTTCTGACCTGCAGAGGTCTGTCTGGCAGGTCAGTTCGTGGCATACCGACCACCCTTGGGTGTAAAACCTAAGTGTACTTTATTTACAATAATTTTCCAAAACCTATCACCTATATTAGACAGTCTGTCTCTCTCCTAAACTAATGCAGAAGTGCCACCATCACAGCAGAAGATGGAGGACAAGAAGAAGAAGGAGAGGACACGCCCAGATTCCTCCATCTTGCCTCTTGAACCTCCATTCTAAATCCCCAAAATTCTAGATTTTCATCCTGTGATAAATTCACTAACATTCTGCTCAAACTCTTGTGGCTTGTAAATCCTCACACAAAGTTGGTAACTTTTTCCATGGGCTAAGATCAAAGGCACAGGTGTTTTTGACACCATGCCAAGATCTCTGAGCCACCTGCCAGGGTCTCGAGTCCTCCAGGGCAGCCAGAAGAATGTCCTGGTTTCTGACAGACTGCCATTAATGGCATTCCATAGCAATATTCTGTCAGCCTCATTTACTAAATTGAATATGTATTTAATTATGTACAGTAAAAATATTAGTGATTTAGATTTTTGTGTAATGAGCTTTCTTTAGTGTGAACACCAAGCTGATGTTTACGTACCATCAGATGTCATCAGAAATACCTGTTAAGACACAGTTCACAATAAATTCCTGTTTTAGGAAGTGTGTATTGTGGGAGATACTAAGAAGTTTTATTTGGGAGGCCTTCTGGTGATGTGCCACAAATTTGAAAGTATTTAGATAACTTGAAATTATTAGCTGCTGGTTGTCTGGGGAACTTAACTTAAATTGTAGTTTGATAAATTGGATAAATTCAAAGTATTGCCATAACGTTAGGGTTGATTCATCCTCTTAGCTGTGAGAGCACTGTAGAGCACACTCTTTCTCTAAAAAAAGAGGGAGAGGGGAGGAAGACACTGTTATTTTCTCTCAGCTATTGTTTTTCACAGAAATTCATATGTGTAACTGATACCATCTTGGGCTACCATTATAATCAATCAATCCCTTTAACAGAATTTACCCAGACTCTTTACTATTAAAAGAATATTTTCTACTTTCTATCTTTTCTATTTCTCCAATTCACAGCAGTAAATTAAAAACCCACAAATTTTTCCTTATGGTCTTGAGATAAAATATTTTTCCTGAACAGCTCTTCTCTAACAACTGTAGCTTCTTTTGTCAGAAGATGAAGATTTTAAAAGTGCAATAAGCTGGTTTTCCTCAGAAGTATTTCAGACAGAAATTCAATATTTAAATCATTCTCTGTCATATCATTGAGCAGTATCCAGAGCTGTTTTTCCCAGTCTTATCACAAAAGCAGATGAAAGAGATGAAAAATTCAGCTATTCAAATCTTGGGATTTAAACAGTTTTATTGCCAGATTACAAGTACTTCTAAAAGACTAATTTCTTAATATATACATAAATAATGGCAGAATTTTGAAGAAAGGCATTTCAACCTTATAACTTTTCAAGTTACAGAGTTTAAGAGTCTTATACTGTTTTAGTTTTTAAACCAATCTCCTGTGACCAGTACAGTGTCAGTGTCCGTTGTCCACCACTGAACTCAAAAAGATGACATACAACTTGTACACTGTGAATGGAGAAAATACTCTGTAAGAATTTGAACTCATTTGGCTGTGTATCAAAATGAGAAATATTTGGTACTAACTGTGGTGCAGTCGTCTCTTCTAGTGCAATAACAAAACAGAGAAAGGGAATCAGCAATTCCAGCTTTATAAGGCCTTGATATTGCATTGACTAAAGAACTTCTGAGTTAAGAAACCAATTTTTTTTCCTGAATTTTGAATGCTAACTGATGTTGCTTGAAATATAAATTCAGCCATTACAAAATAAAATTAAATAAATTGAACAAATCTTTATTATTCATAAAAGAAAATAAAGATGTTTATCTTAATCTTTCAATTGAAAAAACAGTAAGAAAATTGGAATAGAAACAGTCTGAATTAGAATGCAACATACTTGGGAGCTACATTTGAAATGCCTTTGGGGAAGCTCTATTTTTTGTTGTTGTGATGCTGCAGTTCTTGTTAACCTTCCAACCAAATAGAATAGAATAGAATTAAATAGAATAGAATATTTTCAGTTGGAAGGGACCTGCAATGATCATCTAGTCCACCAGCCTGACCATTCCAGGGCTGACCAAAAGTTAAGGCATGTGGTTAAGGCCATTGTCCAAATGCCTTGTAAACACTGACAGGCCTGGTGCCTCGACCAACTCTCTAGGAAGCCTCTTTCAGTGTTTGACTGCCCTCTAAGTAAAAAAATGCTTCTCAACGTCCAGGCTAAACCCTCCTTGCACAAATTCAAACTGTTCCCATGCATCCTGTCACTGGATACCTGGAAAAGAGACCAGCACCTTCTCCCCCTTGGGAAGCTGTAGAAAGCAATGAGACAGCCTCTCAGCCTCCTCTTCGCTGAATTAAACAAGCCCAAAATCCTCAGCCTTCCAGCCCTTTCCTCAACTTTGTTGCCCTCCTCTGGATGTATTCAAGGATCTCCACAACCTTCTCAAATTGTGGGGCCCAGGATTGCACACAGTGCTCCAGGTAAGCCCACACTGAGTACAGTGGGACAATCCCCTCTTTTTCCCAGCTGGTCATGCAGTGTTTGATGCACCCGATGCCTTTTGACCTCTAGGCTGACAGGGCTCACTCACTGCTGACCTATGTCAAGCCTGCTGCCCAGCAGCACCCACGTATCCTTTCTTGCAGGGCTGCTACTCCAGCCACTCTTGTCCCAGTTTATACTTGTGCCCAGCATTACTCTTCATAGGTGCAGAATATGGCATTTGTACTTGTTAAATTTCATCCCATTAATGATTGCCCAGTGCTGCAATCTATCAAGATCCCTTTTGATAAGCCAAAGTTTTATGAAGGTTTTTATTGTCTTTCAAAGACAAAAATATACCAAAAGGAGATGCTATAAGGAGACTATAAACCTTGCATTTATTCAAATTTTTTAATTTATAATTAGTGAATTTGAAGTCATTTTTACAGACAGTAAAAAGATAGAAAATTATACTGATTGAGGAATAAATTTAGTTACATGGTTTTCAGTTAAGCAAGGGTTTGATAACTCTAACATAAAATTCTGCTCATTAGTTTATGGCACATCAAAGCTTTTCTTGTTTTACTGCCTCTCTCTTACTCCCTCTCATTCTCAACACCACCCTATCTTATTACAGTTCAGGATATCATCTTGAGGGCTATGACTGTATATGGGAGCTAAAAACGAGGCTTTCTGCCAAATAAGAGATTTGCATCCTGCTAAATGTCCAAGTTCTAATGGTTTAAGATGGTTTCTATTAGCTAGCAGTGAAGAAGAGTGTGAAGGAAGAAGACCAAAAAGTATTAAGGCATTATGAGAATAAAGGTGAACTTCAGGAGCAGAATTTAGGACTTTAAAAAATTATTTGGAGAAAAAAGCCCAAAGAAGATAAATAGATCCACAGATCTAGGTAGGCACTTACTTTTATGAAGGATTCAAGAAATTTAAATATGTCTATTTATATATGCAAATATATATAGTTGCTTTGCATAGAAAGCCTATCAATACCAACAGCAACATTGTATTTAATATTGATTTTAATTTATTTTATTATAAAATTTTATTTTATAGCGATTTTTTTTCACCAGAAGCATGAAAAATTTAATACTTGTATAATAAACCGAGTTTTAAATCTTCTCTCAACTTAGACCAAAGTTAAAAAAGGCTTATGGGCACCTCATTTTATCTTTAGCTACAAATACAAGGATCAGATCCATAGCCTTTCCCACTAACATTTTGCCTTCTCCCCATTTAAAATCCCCAGACTACATCAGCATCATTCTCTCTGAAGCAGCTTCTTAAGCCAAGAGATTTGACTCTTGGGAATACTAGTATTTTTGTGATGGTGTCCATGGCTATAATTTCAGCCACCTTAAAAAGCAAAGCTATGGCATATCACCAACCCTCTGTATTTGACATCTTCTAAAAGGAAAACCACATGAGCATTCATGACAGGTCAAGGTGCATGATCTGTGATCTAAAGGGTTTTTTTTGTTCTCTTTCTCTTATTTTTGCAATGCATTTAATTTGCTTGTATATATGCAAATGCAGATTTCAGTCATCAATAAACAGGTTGTAGTGTCTGTTTATAGCAAAAAGTATATTTATCTATCAAGTACTCTCTTTTTTTTTTTTAATGCCCAAAAAGCCTCCATTCTGATGTTTGCTTGTCACAGACACAGTTTATGAAAAATCCTTTCCTTAGGATTTTTTCTTATGAGAAGCTGAGAGGCCTCAGGAACAAAAAATAAACAATGATTATCTGCTGCTGTGGAATGCAACAGGTGCATCTTTGATTGGTCTCATGTGGTTGTTTCTAATTAATGGCCAATCACAGTCAGCTGGCTCTTTGACTGTCTGTCCAAGACACAAGCCTTTGTTATTCATTCTTTCCTTTTCTATTCTTAGCTAGCTTTTTGATTAAATCCTTTCTTCTATTCTTTTAGTATAGTTTTAATATAATATTTATCATAAAATAATAAGCCTTCTGAAACATGGAGTCAGATCCTCACCTCTTCCTTCATCCTAAGACCCCTGCGAACACCATCACATTTGCTGAAAACCATTTTGGGATTTTTTGAAATTTCATCATCTAGTTAGGCTTTCTCTTTTCAGTATAACAAAATAACTTAAATATTATGTTAATAATAATACATATATAATATAATAATAAAATATTTATAATACTTCAGTATAACTTAAAAAAAACCTTCCTGAACGGGATATATGTATCTGAGGGGAACAAAGGGTCTCTAAAATAAATCTCTAGGGTAACAGTTTTGACCTCTTTGGCATATGCAATGCTAACCTTCTTCTGGTTCTGATTCTGCCAGGCCTCTCTTAGTGTATGTGAATCATTAGACAGTAGGCAGCAGGGTTAGAAGTATACAAATATATATATTTATTTAGGGAGCTGAATGTCAAACAGTTCCCTGCTCTTAATAGCTGGTGATTTTACAAGTCAGACACTTTCCTTGTGCTGTCCCTCTGGTTTGGGTTTCACACAAGATCGTCTTGGCACTTGCAGTCTTGGCAGGCAGGCTGTGTGCTCTCCTCTTCCTCTTCTGCTGATCTGCCTTCAGCCTACTGATCTGTGGAAGGGAAAGCAGCCATCAGAGGGAAATCCTCATCTTCAGTGCTGCAGTCACTAACTTCTCCAGACACCTCCACCACCGCTTCTCTTTCATCTGTGTACTCACGGTGGCCCATGAAGTACTGGTTGGTGTTGTGGGGCGTGCACATCCCTGGCAGGCGGTATCCTGCCAGGTTCATAGGCCGGAGGCGCGCTCTTGCCTCTCGCTGTATTGCTGCTGGCAGATGTGAGGTTGTGATCCAGCAGCCCTTCTTTGCGTTCCAGAGCAGCTCGCTCTTTTCATCACTGCCGCTCTGCTCGCCTGCCTGGTCTTGCTGGAGGGGCTCAGTGCATTGTAGTGGTTGTTGCTTCCAATTCCTGCTGCACTTGTGACCCTGCCACTGTGCCTTCCCAGGCTGCTTCTGCTGCAGTCCATGCACAGGATCATTGTGCTGGCCACCATGCCTCTCACAGCCATTTGAGGACGATGCACAGGGGTTCTGCTCCATGAGGTCCTTCTCTCTTTTCTGTTGCCCTCGCTGACTGTCTCCGTTAACGTGTCTTCTGCCTCTGTTCTTCCATTCCTGCTGTTGCCTCCTGCCCCTGCCAGCCCTGTTGCTATACAGGAGCACAATAAGCATGTCTTTTGCCTGTACTTGGTGGCCCTGCCTTGGTCTCTTGTCCCTGTCCTGACCTTGCTGTGCCTTCTAGCACTGCCCAGCAGTGACGGCAGCCAGCAGCAGGGCACGGCTGGGGGAGCGGTATGGGGGTTGGCTTTCCCTCCACCTGCGGCCTGGCCCAGCAGCCATGGCCCCATGGGGGTGCTTACCTGGCAGGCCGGTGAGGGAGCCTTTCCATGCTGACACCCTGCTGTCCTGTAGAGGCTCTTTGTGTGGGCACTCTGTGACAGTCTGCCATGCCGCCCTGCCTGGAGGAGCCAGTGGTGCTTGGCAGTGACATGGAGCTGGTGACAAGGGCACAGTCCATCAGTCAGTAGGGGGCCCTCCCGTGTGGGCCCTGCAGGCCCAGGCCAGGCCTCACTGGAACAAATCCAGTCTCTGGCCCTGAAACCATCACCAGCCCTGATACCATCACCAGCCCTACTCTGTGATTCCCTCCAAACACCTTGTGGCACTGAGGGAAAATTGTCCTGGGCACCTGGTGAAGAAGGATGTGGAGGGACTAAGTAGCTGTCAGGAGCTGGCACAGAAAATCAGCACCTTCAAAAAGGCTTTCTCACCCTCCTGACTCAAAATTCTGTATCCAGCCCTTATGTCAGCTGTTGAATGAATTCCTACTTTTTCAGTGTGGAAGGTGGAAAGATAGATACCAGGCTTATCTCAAGATTAATTTTCTTTACACAGCATATTGGCATAACACCAGGTGCTATTTGTAGCATCCTTCTTGTTGGCGTTTTGTGATACAGAATAAAAACTAATAAATCATAGAATTACAGAATGGTTGGCCTGGAAAGAATCTTAAAGATCATCTAGTTCCAACCTCCCTGCCACGGGCAGACACATCTACCCCTACACCAGGCTTCTCAAAAACCCCAGTGTGTTTGTTATGGTGAGAGAAAAAGCTCTATAGATGACAGCTATGTTGAAGAAAAGAGTGTCCTCATTCTCACCACACAAAGATAAGGATGGGGTTTTTGGGGCTGTGTTTGTCTTTGGAAGTTTGCACATTTTCTGTTGCTGGGAATAGGTAGGTATTTATTATTTTAGGCTCCCTGTCCTTCCACTGATACTGTCAGACCAGGCTTATGGTTTCATAGTAAGTGATGCATTTATACTATTTAGACCAGAAACTGTGTTTGTCTTTTGCTGAGAGATATCATCAAGGACTCTGAATTTTTGTACTTAACAATTAGAGCATCTGTATAGTATCATGCCCAGCAATAAATTGTTCTAATGGCATTTATAGTCTACTTATTTAAATACAAAATAAAATAATTATAGTTTTAAAAATATAGAATAATCGTTTTGCAGTATGCTATACAAAAAGATTTTCCTACCACAAACAAAATAACAAAGCCAACCAAATAGCTCCCTCAACAAAAACAAAAGCAAAACCATTTCACATGGTCTTCGTTTTTATCATCAGAGTTTTCCATTCCTTCAACTTTCATTAAAGATGAAAGGGAAAAAAAAGTGCATAGGGTCGAGTTTACCAACCAAGTAAAGACAAGTCTCATCTACCCTTAGTGTCAGGCGTTGGTATGATTTCAAGTGTCGCTATTTATCAACACACGATGGCAGTAGCAGTCCATGAAATGATTAGCTGACGCTCTACATGACTGAAACTAAATCTGCCTAAGGCCTTTTTTTCTAGATAGCTATAGTCTTTGCTTATGAATATTGACAGTTCTGAGCCCAGCTCCACAGAGAAATTAAAAAGAAAAAAAAAAAATAAGAAGGTTCACAGTCTTTTCCTGATCAAGGTGCAAGGTGACCCTAGATATTATCCCAGGTACAGTTTGTGATCCCAAACTCCATGTAAGAAAAGGCAGACCGGTGCTTTCATTAACCACAATGTAATTATAGCAGGTTCTGCAGTCATTCTTTATCTCCTGGTTATTTTGGGGATCTCCTCAAATCAAAGATTTCTCTAGCCGCCCATAACTAATAACACTCCCTTATCTGTGATCAGTTTTGAGTGAGGTATCAAAGGTGCTTACTGGAGAGCCATACTGACTAAGCATTTACAACTTTTTTCAAACTGCATTGCCATTTCAGTTTCATTGCATCAAGAGAAAGTCTTTTAGACATGTGGCTTAATCCTCATAATTATGAGCTTGATTTAATGCCATTACTTGTCTCCCTGTTGAACCCTGATAGCTTCAGCCTTTCTACAGAACATGTCTTCATGTATTTACTTTCAGGTGAGATATTTACTAGAAAATAGACATTTAACATCAACTCTCTGTAACTTAAAGTAATTACATGTTTGAGATTCTCATGGGTCTCCCAAGTCGAGTCTGTGGCTGAAGGAACATTTGTACTGGTCAATGGATTGCACTGCTGAGGTAAGCCTGTATGCTTCCCAGCTCCTGAAACCAGCAGCAGAAATAGCTGCATCACTCCAAAAAGCCCAAGTTAAAAGGATTTACCAAGAATCTCATCAGCATTACAAAGATAAATTATTGCTGCAAAAATAAAGATAGATTATGGAAGGGTAATCTGAAGGATTCAGTTTTCTGAAGAAAACATGTTTTTTGGAATTTTGCTAATACTTTTCCAAAATAAAGGGACCTTTAAGGAAAGAAGTAGAAAATTAGATGTATCTCTGAGAGAATAATATTTAATTAAAATAAAACCCAGTAAATAATCAATGGTGTACACAATTTTATTTTTATTTCTTTGTTTACCATAGAATAGTTAGACCTTAATATGTAAAAATTATTTAAATTTAGAATTCATACATTAGATCTGAACAATTTAGCAAAAAATGTTGTATTTGCATTGTTTTTGTAGTAAAGTATTTTTCTTGATATTGCTAAATAACTTGCAGTTGGGCAGATAATGGATTTGTCTTTTAGCATTTCATAATCTTATCAGTATCTCAGTAAAATAAATTCCAATATTAACAGAAATATTTCCTGAATAAATGATGTTTGTAAAAATTCATCTAGGTTGATGTAGCTTAGATGAGGTTACCAACTGGCAAACGGGGTAGACACATGTAAGCATATGGTGTTTTGCTCAGGTTGATAGGATTACCATCCAGCCTGATGTCTTCAAGAGCCCTACGCACATAAGTAAAATCCCTCCTTTTGCAGAAAGTATCTTCATGCATCTCTTGAATGTTGTTGTTCTAAAAGAAAACAAGCAAACAAAGGAGCTATCAGAATAGTTACCTGAAAGTAATTTTTTATTCTGAAACACCATTTATGGATGTATTTTCAGTGTGTAGAGAGATACTTGCTTGAACTCAAGGGCCCAGATTGTGGCAGCAAGTCATCAACAGAGAAATCTTCCAAGCAGGGGAAAATTTCTTGGCCAATGCAAAATTTCAGAACTAAGTAACTCAAACCATGTAGGAGAGACAGGCTTTGAAGGAGGAGCCTGGTAGAAGTACAGAGCATTTTCATTTCCAGATTATAGAGAAGAGCCATATTAAGACAAATTTGATCCACAATAGGCCAGTCCATAAATCTAGAAACATAATTATCATCCTGACATCTTAATATGCCTCAATCTGCAAAGGTACAACTCTGTAATTTGATCTGTGACAATTTATTTCTCCCCAGCCCTGTCACATTAGTTTAATTCACACCTGTATATGTACTGGCAAAATTTAATGCATTTGGTTTTATTCCTTTGATTTAAATTGCTCTTACATGCCTTATATTCACTGGGCTTCCATTCTTGAAGCAAACCATTCTCAACAATGAATTGCTGGAATTTCAGCATTGTCAGGAAACTGGGACTAAAAAGCTCATTACCTAAAAGGAGGGCTGAAAATTGTTCCCTTCTCCATTCCTTTGCTAGTGAAAAATTGGTGCGGACAAAGTCCTGCTCACTAACTTTTTTCTGTAGCACATAGCACTGAATATTTAATTTACAGGCACAAACAGGTGAAAAGGAAGTCAGCTAGAATGCAGAGAGTTTCGATCAATTTACTTACTGAAAGATCGAGGTTAAATGATGTGAGACACATTACATTGCTTACTGAAAGGTTTTTTCTGCATGATGTAATAAGTAAAAACATCTGATAAACAAAACTGTAAATTGGTACAAGATGAGATAAAGGGAAATAAGCAGAGCTGGAAAAGGTTAAAAGGAAGGATTCAGAAAGAAACTATTAGGTCATAGTAATTCTAGAATTTGATTTTTAAAAAATATTTTATTAAAAATTCTGAAAATTAATGCTTAGCAGAGCTAAATTTTACTTCTCTAAAAGACTTGCAATCACTAGTCAATTTTATGTTTCCCAAAGCTTGTTTAGTCAAGGAAGAACACCTTTGGATAAAAAGAAGAAACACTACAAGACAAATATTTGCCCTTCTGAGTTGTGCATACACTTTGAGCATGATATAAAGAGCCATTTCTTTTGTAGCCTACCTGAAGATGAAGAGCTTGGAGGCTTTCAGGGAGTGGCAATGGAATGTGATCCAAGTTATTGTCAGTGATATAAAGATGCTTCAGTTCATCCAGATTCTAGAGGAATATGGAAGAAAACAGGAGGAAATGAGAGATATATTTGAAAATCTCTGGCAAGTAAGTTTGAAATCTATCACTGCAATGAGCACGACTGGATAGCAAAACATTTTGTCTCAGCATGATATGGTGAAAAGACAGAAATTTAAAGACAGTAACGAACTCTGATTTGTATAGGCTGAGAATGTTGCTGATAAGGTTAAAATAAAGGGCAAAATGTTTTTCAAAAATCTACAGAATTATTAAAGATGTAATTTTAATGATGATGTTGTTACCTTTCTCTTTTGTGACAAGACTACTAAATTTTGCAGAAGTGTATTGTATTGAAGCAAATTACAATTGTATAAGAAATGCCTGAGTTAAAAATACATTTCTCATTCTTTTCAAAAGGTAAATAATTTTCTCCCTTGACTTGTTGGAGGAATGAGTGCTGAGAAATCTGGCAGACACCATAGCTAGGTTGCTCACAGTGGTCTTTGAAAGGCCACAGGGATCAGGAAGAGTGCCTGAGGACTGGAGGTAAGCCAGTGTCACCCCTATCTACAAAAAGGGCAAGGTGGATCTAGGGAAATACCATTCAGTCAGCTTCCCCTCCATCCCTAGAAAGGTTATGGAGCGCCTCATTCCAGAATCCATCTTCATCCCCAGGGATGATAAGAAGGTGATCAGGAGTAGCCATCATGGATTCACTAAAGGTAAATCATGCTTGACTAGCCTGATTGCCTTCTAAAATGAAACAACTACCAGAGTGGATGAGGGGAAAACACTGAATATTTTCTACCCTGACTTCAGCAAGGCTTTCAATACTTTCTCTCCTACTATACTCTTAGCAAACTCAGGAAGCGTGGACTGGAAGAGTGGAGGGTGAGGTGGATTGAGAACTGACTGAATGGCAGATCCCAGAAGGACCTAATAATCAATGGCACAGTACAGTGGGAGGTCTGCCCCTTATGCACTTATGAACCTTGTCCCAAGGTTCAGTGCTGGGCCCAGTATTGTTTAACATGTTCATCAATGACTTGGGTGGAAGGACAGATGCCTCCTCAGCAAGTTCATTGATGACACAAAGCTGGGCTGATACCCCAGAAGGACATGCAGGCTGGAGAGATAGGACGAGAAGAACCGTCTGAAATTCAACAAAGGCAAATGCAGGGTCCTGCACCTGGTAAATAATAACCAGCAGTACAGACTGGGGGCCAATCTGCTGGGAAGCAGCTCTGCAGAGAAGGACCTGGGGGTCCTGGTGGGCAACAGTCCATGAGCCACCAGTGCCCTTGTGGCCAAGAAGGCCAATGGAGACCTGGGGTACATTAGGAAGAGCATTCCAGCAGGGCAAGGGAGGTGATCTTGCCCCTCTGCTCAGCCCTGGTGAGGCACATCTGGGGTGCTGTGTCTACTTCTGGGCTCCTCAGGACAAGAGAGAGGCATGGAGCTCCTTGAGCAGGTCCATTTGAGGGCTAAAAAGGTGATTGGAGGACTGGAACATCTCTCTTACGAAAATAGGCTGCATTTCTAACCACATCCTCTGGAGAGAGGAAGAAAATATTTTCCCATCACACCCAAACTTACTTTAAATGCCTCATTTGGTATCCCTCTGCGACCAAGCCTGTTCTTGCTAACATCAATGAATGTTAAGGTAGATGGTAACTCAGGGAGTTGCCTTATCCTATTGTCACGGAGCACCAACTCCTGAAGTTGGGGCAATCTTCGGAAGGCATCCTTGTGGATATCTGATATGAAGTTTGCAGTCAAATCAATCCTCTTCAAATGGTCTTGCAGAGAAAGAGAATACAACAGATTTATAAGAATGTATTTCCTGAAATTTAAAAAAAACTTTGTCTATGTCTTTCTCTATACATCTTTCAGTGAAAGACCTCAAAGTTTAATTTTAAGATTTCTGTATGTTTTGAGAACCTTATAAATTATTATCTTTTGGAAAAATGACACTTTTAAAGGGAAATAAATATATTTTCTACTACCTTGTTCCACATTTCTTTATTTCAAAACTTTCCTATATGTAAGAAATTTGATATATTGACTTCTTTATAAAATACACTCAAGCCCTTTTTCCAATTAAATAAAAACCCCAAAATTAAATGAAATATTTGGGGAGTTTTATTTCTTTTATAGAGATGATTGCAAGTAACAGCAAGAAGATCGATGATCATTGTTATTTATAATAATTCAAAAGTTTGACAGAGAATCTGCATCTAAAATATTCAAAAGTTTGACAGAGAATCTGCATCTACCTTTATCCTACAAAGTAACAAAATGCATGTGTATTTGTGTGTAAAATTTGCCATAATCAAACATTATATAAAATATATCACTATATTTTTGGTTGATATGAGCCATAAATAATCAAAATTAAAGCTGATTTCAATAATACTGGTATCCATACTTAAGTTAGCAAAGTCATTTCTGCTGATCTTCTTGATTCTGTTATAGCGGGAATAAAAATAGGTGGTTTTCCTAGGCAATGGTGGAACAGCATGAAGCTCACGATCATCACAGTAGACTGTGGTCCCTAGGCATATACACAAAAGGCAAGTGGGAAGACCTATCAAGGAATTTAAAAGAGAAAACATTTTTTTAGAAAGGACATGAATAAAAGTCATACATAAATTACTACAATGAACTGCTCACATAAGCAGCTAATGATCAGTCTTTGTCTATGGTAAAGTTCACTTCCCATTCTGCTTTGATCACCAAACCATATAATTGCAACACTAAAGTGATTAAATTCTTTTTAAAATGAATTTATTTTTCTCCCTGTGTCTAGAAGAACAATTAACTTGTTCTAATAAATTGTTTCTCAGACTATAATAGACTATTTGGTGACAGCAACTAGCCAGAAGTTGATTTCCCCTTAAGCTAGCAGGTGTACACTTCCATCTGGATGGAGGAATAATAGCTGATGAATGATATTTTCTACCTGATCTGTCTCTCTGACATTCTCTTTCTTTCCTCCCCCTCCCTTTTTACATTTCTTTCTACCTCTCTCTCTCTCCCCCTCACATGTACTATTAAATAGAATCCATCCTATTTACTTTGGCTTATGGTCTCATTTACACCTTTATTCAGGCAGAGGCATCCCTCTAACAGTTTTAATAACTGGCTTATAACACTTGTGACACTGACTTTTTGATACATCTTTTATGAGTGTATTATGAATATACATTATGAGTATAAATCAGCATATCTGTTTATCAACTTTTAATCCCATAGAAATACTTTTCTGCTTCATGTTTTCATCCCCCTTGTAGCAGATGGGGTGGTTTGCTCTTGTTATTTATAGAATAGTAGGATAATTCAGGAATACAAAAATGTTTTTCTTGCAGATTAGTTTTTTCTCCAGGTCAGATGTGGCCACATGAGAGATGTGCCTTCTTAATCTGCCCCAATTATCTGTAGGTTATTGAGGTGCCTTTTGAGGAAAGATTAAACAACCAGTAACCAGAGTACTCTTTTATTTTTATATGATAATCATTACTTGGACATCCAGGAATACAATTTCCCTAGAGATAAGGATCATTTCATGCTTTCCCTAACTTTCTCCACAGGACAGATTAAATTGGCTGCAGAGAGTAGGTCTGATACAGGGAAAAAAAATATTCCCACCTTGAACTGTTCTGGAAAATCTGGGCCGAAATGAATATTGAGTTAAGGATGGCTGATATTTTTTCATAATATTGCAACAAAGTACCATAGTATGGGGAAAGGGTTTCACCCTGTCCTATTTTTGATCTTGGAGGAGTGGTATTTTTCACCTATATCTGGTGGACACTGAAAAAAACCAGAGGTAGGAGAAGAATTCAAAAAGATAACAACAAGAAAAATGAGCTTGGCTTAGTGTTACTGAGCCTTGTAGTCTTTTATTCAGTACCAGGTCAATAGCAGCAACATCTGACAGGAAGGTATGTTGCTAAAATAAAGACAAAAGAGAAATCTGATTTGATGCGTTACTGTCTTGAGCATTTCTTTAGTTGATGCACTACTTGTTTTGCATTCAGTACTCAAAAATGTTGACAGACACAGAATTCATCATATAGAATATTTACAGGATGATGTAAAATCTTCTAATTTTCAAATTTGAAAAAAAAAATGTATGGGCCTGTTTTTCCTTTTTCCTTTTTTCCTTTTTCTCCTTTTTTTCTCCTTTTTTCTAGAATCTCCTTGGAGGTTCTCATTCCATTTTTATTTGTTTTGACAGTGTATATTTTTGCCTGGTCAAGCTCACCTGTAGTATGTACCAAAATAAGGCTATGAATTATTAACTTCACTGAATACACAATTTTGGAAGCAGTAACTCTGGGGTTTATGTTTGGGGTTTTTTTTTTTTTTTTTAATTTCATTTTTCATCTATGTAACTCAGCTGTAGTGTTGGGCATAGTAGAAAGTAGGATTTTCCTGTTACTGTATGTTGATCACCATAAAACACAAAGATCCCTCACAGAAATTGATAACTCTAGTGGACTTTACCTACTATAATTTAGAGGAGCTTCTGACAAATGCCAAAAATTAGCAGTGCGAAATTTGTGTGGGAGAGGGACAGATTGTGTTTTGCAATTTTAATTCCCCTGCAAGATTTATAAAGTTCTTATTTCACTATTGATAGTCAGAAGAACTGAAAATTGTCTCCACTAAAAAGTTCTAAGTAGCTCCCTTTCCTTAAGTTTTTCGGTTTATAACTTTCATGGTCAAAAATTCTTCAACATTTTAATTATACTTTGTATTAACACATTTATAAAAAACGTAGCAAATCATTATAAGTAAAGACAGTTGATAATGATATTGAAATCTAAGACAAAAAGACAAGTACTGGTAGCATTTCCAACCATCAGCAAATTTTCAAGTTGTAAATCTTCTGGAACAAGTGGCACAGTTGTTTTCACAGTGAAGTAGTATGGAGACCTTTTGACTAGGCACCTATCTGACTTTGGAGGAGGATTCAAGATAGATTCTTTCTTCAATAAGAGACATACAGAAACTATGTACTTCATTTTTAGTAAAAAAGAAACTAAAATGGGCTTGCTCAAAATCAACACTACACACAAAAACATTTCTCTTTCCTACTCACCATCTTGAGTCTGGGGTCCAAGAACCCCTGACCCCTGTGCTGAAGATCCATCAATTAATTTTGGTGTTGATGCTTCATCCTCAGTTTCCTCTGTCAATGGTGCAGAAGAATAACTCTCTTGAATTACAGACAGTAGTTTTGTCCCAATATCTGTCTAGGAAAAATTAAAAGGAATTGTTACTGTTTACTTCCCTTGGAAGCTGTTTCTATTGCAGTTATTCATATTCTTCCACTAGAGGTCACATATTTTCTGAGATTTAGTGCTGGAGCTGCATTTTATCCGGAGCTATAATGAATTCTGATGATGTATAAACAATTCATGAAAATCCAATACACTTGTTCACTTTTTGTCTGTGTTTTGAGTTTTTTACTGTATGCACACATGTATATACTTCATTACTAAGAATATATACGAGAAAAATTATTTTTCAATATTTATTTAAAGATAAATTAGATTTGTGATAAAAATTGATAAACTGTATGTAAAACATGAAAATTTGCTATGAAATATCAAAAAGGTGCAAGTCATTTACCATAAAATTGTAAATTGTACCATCATAAATCCAAATCCAATATAGGTGTGCGAGCTCTGCTTAGAACACTAACATGATTTTAAAATATTACTTAATAATTCTGAACATGATTTTAAAATATTACTAAATAATTATGAACTCCAACTTCACATAACTTTCTAATATGTTAAAGACTCTGCTTAACTTCATTCATTAGTAGCTGTATTATGTAGTATGAAAAAATTGATATATTGGATAAAACCTTGATTTTAAAACACTTCTAAAATTTGGAAGATCCTTGCATAGAACTAGAAAACTTATTATTTTGTCCTTCAATCAGCATAACTAATCAAAGCATTTAATTCTGTCAGGTTAACTCTAATTCTAAAAATGCATTATTTTGATTTTCTTATATGACAATTCAGGATAAAAATTAAGGTATGGCAATTTTCTTGTTTCACATCACCTCTCATAAAAAGAGTATTGCAGACCTGCCATGCTTGCTGCAGAAGGGGGGTCTATGTTAGCAAAGAGGTAGAGTTGTTTTCTGTAATCACCCAGACAGTTCTGTGATCTTTGCAAGTTACTTTCCCAGTGTATCTTCATTTCCCCATGTTTAACAGTATTGTTCAGCTGAGCCAGAGCTGCACCTTTTGAAAGTGCACTCTATTCTTTAAATCTAAAACAATTACTTAGTATCATTACAGGGTTTCACACATCAGAGGTGCTGTTAAAAATGTAGGTAATTGTGGAGACCCTGGGGGGCATCCCCTAGTTTAGGGGTTCGGAAGAATCTTCACCCAAAAAGCTGTTAAGACCCCATTGGCTCCTACCCCTGTTCCCATGTCTGTTCCTATGTCCCTGAGCCACTCCCTCCCTATTCCCTGATTGGCCCTCATCTTTGTACTGCCCCGAGACCCGGTTCACCCCCTGCCCCTCGGATAGAGAGAAACCTGGACCCTCCCTGTGTGTGCCTGGGACCTGAACACCTTACCAGGTGCCTGAATAAAGCATCTGTGGATACCATGCAAAGGCCCTTTTTGCTTCCTTGCCCTGGACTTTATTAGCAGTAATTCAGGCTGCAATAGGTAATGCATTTAACCCTGAAGGTGCTGCACCCCTGTGCTGCATTTAGCACTCCTTATCTTTTTCTAAGACACAGCCAAATACAGAAATTTTGGTCACAGTATCATTATTCCAAGTGCAAAGGCACCAAAGCCCAAAATTCTGCTTCAGTTTTCATCCACTGCAGCTTTCTAGCACAACACCACCACAAAACTATTGAATCCCAAGTCTTTAACCTGACCAAGCATCTCCTTTTTTGACACCATCCCACAGCTACTGCTTTCTTTGCTGTTTTCATGATGAACCAGTTGTTGAAATCCATCACAGTAGTGTTCATAAATTATAATTGTAAAAGACAGGTAAAAAGTAATTGACTGGCCAAATAGTTAGAACTTTTAAAATTTGGTTTTGTATGTAGACTATAGAAGTTGAAGGAACTAAAACACCTAACATCTGGATTCCAAGCACAGGCAAATCTTTGCTGTATTTGATCCCTATTTGAATCTCTTTGTATGTGTATATATATGTAATATGTAACATATTAATATTTAATATGTGATTCTGCCCTCCTACTCTGTTCTTGTGGGACCCCACCTGCCGTATTGGATCCAGCACTGCAGTCTCCAGCACAGGGAGGACATGGGCCTGTGTGGAGGAAGTTCAGAGGAGAGCCAAGAAGATGAAGACAGGCTGAGAGAGTTGGGGTTGTCCAGCCCAGAGAAAAGTAGCTTTCCAGTGCCCAAAGGGGACCTTACAAGAAAGCTGGAGAGAGACTTTTTAGAAGGACATGTAGTGATAGGACAAGGGGGAATGGCTTGAAGCTGAAACTTTTATATATTATTAAAATCTTTACTGTGAGGGTGGTGAGGCATTGGAAATGGTTGCCCAGAGAAGTTATGGAGTCCCTTGCTCAAGGCAAGGTTGGATGGGGTGTTGAGCAACCTGGGCTAGTTCAAAGTGTCCCTGTCCATGGCAGGGGGATTGGAAGTAGAAGATCTTGGTCCCTTCCAACACAAACAATTCTATGATTCTATGAACTGTGAAAATTTCAGAAAAAACCACTTTACCTCTCATAATAGACTATCTTGCAGCATAGCTATATATAATTACAGGCAGTATTAAGCATTATGATCCTGGATTGCCATGCAACATCTAAATAACTACCTAAAATCTAATTTTTTTGTACATAAATAATTTCATTTAGGTTATATAATGGCAAAAGGTTCAAATATTTTATATCAATTAGTTTCACTGAAGACAGAGAACATGAAAGCAATAAAAAACCAGTAAGCACTCTGAAGCACACAGGCTCAGATTTTGACTAAGAACATTTTAGGTTTTCTGTATCTTCTTTTGTTGTATTCCACTAAGCCACAAATGGTATTACTAATTAGAGTTTATGGATAAAAATGCTCCAACACAGTTGCAAAGTTCACAAAATGCAAGGTAATCAAATGAGCAAGATGACCTTCAGCTGAACTGAGTAACTTTGAGTTGATGTAAGTAAGAGTAAGGATGTACCTTGTCCTTTTGTGCAGACAAATACACAATGTTACCATCTGCAGCACTGACAGTAGACAGCTTAACCAGGAATGGACTTGGGGACAAATCAAAAGAAGGCTTTGGGAACAAAGGAAATGGGACAGATGTTCTCCGAATGGAGGAAGCCTAGAGGGAGAGATACATTCCAGACTTTTATTGACCCAGGTTAGTGCTGCACTAAAGTTCTTGCACATGCTACTTCTTCACTACATTTGTGGAAATCAGATAAGAATCCTTCTTCTGAACTTTGGAATTAAATCCAGAGATTTAAGATCTGTAAATGTCTTTATATGCAACTTTTCTTCTACTGAAAGTAATATTCTGTAGAAGAGTATTTTCAAGATAGGCTTTGTAATTAGTCTTCAGACCAAAGATAATTTTCCTTTCACTTGTTATGGGGTTTGGGTCATCTACACTGACTGCCACCTCTCTGCATATTTGGGGCATGCTTTATGGAACTTACTATCTTAGGATTTGTTATTTACTTTATATTTACTTTATATTTACTTTATGCTTTCTGAGGGTTCTTAGTTGATTAATCACTGCAGCTGTTGGGTAGCAAGTGGACGTGTTAACCTCTAGTACTTCCATTTCTACATTGTTATCTCTTTCTTACTGTTGGATGTTACCTAGATTTGCAGATACACAATTGAAAGTCTCCCAGCAGTTTCCCTGCAAATGCTCTATGTCTGGGGTTTAGGGAAACTGTTCCAAATAGTTAACTTTATCTGTTCAGTGTTCTGCAGTTGTGAGTGTCATAAGAAAATAAAAATTATTGATGTTAGATTAATGATGTTGCAATTTTTATACTTGCAACAGAGTAGGAGTTCATTGATATATGTGTTTTACATACCAGACCAAGAGCATGATCAGTATTTTCTTGCTGTACATAACTTGGACTTGAACCAGTGACCTAAAGGTAAAAGTCTGTTTCCCATTATTGGTCATATGATCCATGCAGCTTTGTATCTTTTACAAGTTTCATAAATCATGCGAGATTTTAACAAGACAAAGATGTTTCTTGGACTATATGCTGTACAGAATAATCCCTCATTTTCCAGATGTTTGTTTATTTTTGGCAACTGGACTTTAATATAAAAAAAATTGATACATAAATGATTGTATATCACTTAATATCATTATTTTCCATTGGGTTTTTTTGGAGGGAGATGGGAGCCTGGAATTAGGCAGGGAGTGGACTTGTATTTCATCTGGTACTTTAAGAAATATTCTTTGTGAAAAATCACAAAGCAGGAAGAACATTGCAGAGAAATACAATAAGATGTGTTCCTCCTTGTCAATATCTACAAGTCTCCAAATAATAATCTGCCTTCCAAGACATTTTAATAAATGGCATAAGAAAAAACTGAAGGGGCATCACATCACTTATCTTTAGCCATCTATGTGGTTAATAGTTACCCTAATCTGTCTTTGGAATCAATCAAGAGATTTAGAAAATATCAGTGCAGATTAGTCCCAGAGCGTGCCAAAGGACAGTGATATCTTTCCTAAGATTGCATGGAGTACCTACTTTTTTCCCTATCTTATATTTATCCAATGTGACTCCAATTTCCAATGAAAGATCTTAGTAAGGCTGGCCAATTCAGAGGCACTTTCAGACCAGGAAGTTACAAAAGTCAAGAATGCAGAAATCAGAACACATCCATAAGTGATAAAATGCAATTGGTAAAGTCTAACTTGCTGCTTGCCATCCATAGGCTGGGCATTTAGTTATATTAGCATCACTTCACAGTCAGTATAGACTGAGACAAAATTTCTGAAAAGCAGCTCCAGACATTGGCTACACAAATTCCTTTTAGGGTGGGCTCTTTAGGTATCTATATCTCACCACTGACAGTAAAAGAGGTGAGACAAACAAAAGACTCGGAGAGGCTCAGGAGTTTATTTTATGTGTCTTTTTTATGTGTCTATTTTATGACAACATCTTTTAGGATCAAAGCTGATGTATTACATGTGATAAGTTTAAATCCACAGAAGACTTCCGAAGTGTGTTCTGTTTCAGTGTTTCTTTTACTGCAAAAAAAATAGATTTAATACACAAATAAAAATGCAAAAGTTTTAAAATAGGCATTTTAACCTTGAAGGGACAGTTTTTCCACACACTGACCCATCAAAAGGAACTGGTTTCTCCCATAGCTGTTTTGAAACTACCAAAGGCTTACAAGAAAATGTCTAATTATGGTAGAAGTTATTCATAGAATCACAGAATGGTTTGGGTTGGATGGGGCCATAAAAATCATCTATATCCAACCCCCTTGCCACAGGCAGGGAGTTTTGCTTTCCTATCCAAAAGTGGTCTAAACTTGTTCTTGAAATTTGCATTTAAAGACTCCTTTTCTCCTGTTGTTCCATCTTAAAAAGAAAAGGTATTGTTAGTCACTGCAGACAAGTGAATAACAAGATCTGTAGTCAAAACCTTTCCGAAAAACTAGAAAAATTCCTATTCAGGGATAAAGCTTCAAATGATGTTAGATTTTCTGATCAGCTATGTGGCCATCTGACTTGTACATTACTTGTACCAATTAATAGGGTTTTTTAAAAATTTATGTGATATTCTGAAAAGTCATTGTATATCCACTTTGAAGTCTCCTATTTAATCAGACACTGACCACAAAGACTGGAACAGCAGTGGAAGCCTCTGTCAACTCTGCAGAATGGCAAGAGTGAGCTCTTGCTCAAGCATGGCTCCTTCTTCACGTGTGTTATGCCAACAGGAGAGATGGTATGTGTGTATGCACACAGACATGAGCAAATGTGTGTGTGGAACTCAAGTTCTGAACTTTGTGCAGGCACCAAAATGCCCTATTATTAGTTGATTCAAATTCAACAAGCTATCAAGTAATGCTAGTCAAAATGCATCAAATATTAGACTTTCACTGTATTTCTTTCTGAATATTTTGTGGATTGTATTTTACAGCTCACCTCTTTTGTGTAAACAGACCCAGACCAACCTGTATTTAACTCCCTTACTTTTCTGCTTATTCAGTGCTAGGCAAACCATTTCTATTAAGTGCTCCTTTGCTTTTCAGCCTCACTGATAGCCTATCTTAGCAATGAAAATAAATTTCTGATGCTCCTGTATTTTTGCTTCTTATTTTTCTTAGTTTTTCCTACCTAAAGAAAAATTGACTGATTATATTTGACAGACACTGTGATAAAATTGCAGTGCTATTTTATTAGGCATTAGTAGCTGATGTACATAAAAATCTCTCTCCGCAATTTGTTTTTCGCACATATTTTCCAAACAAAGTTTTAGTTTCAAAGAGGCAAAAAATGAGAAGCTCACATAATAATTCCTTTGAGAGTCTGGCTTGATTCTATTTGTTTTAAAGAAGGAAATCTCTCTTTGTATATGCTTTCAGAGCAGTTAGGAGAGCTAGTTTTGACTGTGGCCTCTGGACTCTATCATTATATAAATATTAATTCAAAATACTAATGAACTGTAAAGAAAAGAGGAGATACATCAGCTCATGTTTATACTGTTACTGTCTGTTTCAGAAGATAAATCCAACGCAAAGCTTGTACACTTACAGTGACATTTCTCTGCTGTAGATTTCTCCTTGAGGACCTTGGAATTCTTTCCTTGATAATAGGCTTTTCTTTTACTCAGCCTTTTTTTAGCCATTATCTGTGAAAGAGTTGATACTGCTATCTTAATGTCTCTATGCACATTTTATTTCTGAGTGATATATTACTTTAAGTTGTACCAGTATTAATTTCCATTGGGATGCAAGGCAGTGAGGGTAGGGGGTGGGCTTTATTATTAAGGTGTTTGTCATCAGGAGTACCTGCTACACGTACTCAAGTCCTACTTCCCTGGAAGTGTTTGGCCGTTACCTGCTGACGGGAAGTAGAGGATAAATCTTTTGTTTTCCTTTGCTTCTGCATGCAACCTATGTTTTTCTTCATTAAACTGCATATATGTCAACTCCCAAGTTTTTAACCTTAACTTCTTTCCCTGTCTGTCTGAGAAGGGGGAGTGAGAAAGCATTTCGATGGTCACCTTGGTAGCCAGCTAAGATCAACCCACCTCAACAGATATCCAAAGAGAATGACTCATTCTTGTCTTGGAGCATGGTTTTGGGATTCCAAGCCTAATTTTTAAAATAGAATGAGTGGAAAGAATCCCTCTCTAATTTTCTTCAGGTCTTTCCACACTTTGGTGATTACACATTGAATGTGTGATTACAGTACCTAATGGTCTGGAAAAGGACATGTTGACACAGGTGCTTTAGTTTAACTCCTTGAGGTGCACAGGTTAATTTTACTTCAATTCACATTGAAATTATCAGGAGTAACATTTGAATGCATCTGAGGTACTAGAACTTGTCAGTTTCCTGGACCTTCTGCTAATCAGTTGGGTACACAACCTTGCATTTTAGCCCATGAGTCTAAAAATGGATTAAACAGAATGGCTTCTATTTGCACATAACTGAATTTTCAAATCTTAAACTGAAGACACCAACAACAGAAAATGCTATTTGAGTTTTTTCTCCACTGCTCCAATAGCGTGAATACATGATTCAGAACTCTAAATGGAAGTTCAAGTCTTAAAGAGTTACTGCACACAGGCTAGATCTGTTGAAGGACTGCTGGTTGTCTGGGTCTCTGTGGTATTGCTCATCATGCAAACTATGCATAATAAAAACTAACCTGTGACCTTGAATAAATATTTTACACATAGATCCATTTGTGTTGTTCACATCATTACGATAACAAGATTTTAAGCAGTAAAGTCATAACCACAATCAGGAAATCAAACATATTCTGCTTAAAACTTGGGTGACATCAGTAATATCAGTGATTAAAATGTAACTTGCAAGACTGACATGCCCTATCAAATAGTACACTGACATGTCTATAAAATTTGCTTGATTTCTACAGCACTGACCACTCATATCTCCTGGGATATGGGGAACTATGAATGCTTAGGATTCTCTTGGGTGGTACATGGTATTAGGAATGTAAGCAAAAAAAAAGATTTTGGCTAAACATCTATGAAAATAAGGTTCTCACAGTGAGGTCCATCCATAGGCAAAACAAAACTCTGTTCAACTGCTGTGTTGGATGAACTTTACCTGATGAATTTTAAAAAGGCTGTCTGAAGAGCTCAGTAATGGAAGATAATCCTGTTCTGGAAAAGAGGCTTACCAGTTTACCCTGACTCTGCCTATTCCATGCCTTCTAGAAAAAAACAATCCATTGGGATCTCGTATCTTTTCATGTTGGGTGCAACATCAGTCATACTGAGTTTCCTTTTGGATGGAAAAGAACATCGAAGCCTTGCTTTATCCTTCACTCAGAAACTTGGAAAGGGCCACCCCATGTTTTGGTGTTATAGGACCTCGCAGAGAGAGCACAGCACAGGAGAATCCCACCTACCATTAAATGCATTACTAAGAAATATGTTGTTTGAATGAGAAAAACTCAGTGATGAGGCACATTCAAAATAACTTCTCCCATTTCTGGGAAGGAAGTGATTTCTGTAGGAATGATAAAGGCTTCATTTATAAGAGCAAAGTGAGGCAGAAACCGTGGTTTATTAATCAATGTGAAATAGAGCACAGGGACTAAAATTGGTAGTGACTTTATCAGGAAAGTGAGCTGAAACAGAATTAAGTAGAGCACAAGAGTGGCACAAGGGAAACAGGCAAAGGCAAGGTAAGTTCCTTGCAGCAAAGTTCTTCTCAATCCCTCTTAGATTGAAAATTTATTTCCTACAAATTATAAGGTTCTGATCTTAGTGCTAACTTTATTTTTATCTCTTCAGTTCTCCTGTTTTATAATATAGTTATTCTTAAATTGTCTCTGTCCTTTGATTTCAAAGCTGTTATCCAATTTCTATTTCACATTGATGAAAGAAGAGCTCCTGTCCCTCCTGCTGTAATCATGAATCTTTCAAAGGATTGTATTTTCATGAATTATGCATTGTTATGTGAAAAAACACCAAAACATTATGTATAAAAATGAAAATACCACGTTATTTAAATGTTATATTTTTTACTCAACTTCTATCACACACAATCCTGAATCACAGAGTGCTTATATTACCTTCAGGGAAGTTGTGCCAATGTCTAATCAGCAGGGTGAAAAAAAAAATTAATGTAGCCTTTTAGTAATTGTAAGGAAATAAAGGATTGTAGAAGAGGAAGGAAACATTTAAGTCAAGAAGTGGAGTCCCTTGCTTCTACAGGCGACATATCTTACCCACTCGTACTGTATCAGAGTTTCAACAGGTTTTTTTCACTATTTTTTTTTACTTTCCTGTGTTTAAATTTAAATGCTTTCCCTTTCTTTTTTCTTCCTTCTGCCACTTTCCTAGCAGCAAGAGAAAACATTAGCATTTATAGCCTGACACACTTGTAGTGAACATAAACCTAAGGAAACAGCATTTTACAACCTCATTTAATGGGAAATGCTGGAAATCTTGTCTCAACTGCCTCCATGCATCACCCAGATAAGTAAATTATAATGATGATCTCCAACAGAATTTGTGGTATTTCATGGAGACCTGAGGAAAGCATGATACCTTTCACCTACTCTTAAAGTTTACCACAAATAAAGCCCAGAACAATTAGAATATATTTTGTCTGTGTTTGTAAGTTAGGGAAAAGGTGAATGAACTGCAAAGGCAATAGAAACCACGGGTAGATTTGTCAGATAAGTATTTTCATGGCAAAGAAAACCTGATCAGTAACTACTGCATTTATGCACTTTGGAAAGACAGAATAAATTAAGTTCTAATTACCTCTACTTGGTCAGACTGCTTGTTTTCATCATGGGCAAAAGGATGCGGCAGCTCTCCAAGTGGTATGTCATAGAACTCAGAATCATAAATTATGGTATCACTGATAGGGGCAGCTACAACAGACTTGAAGATAAAAAATCCCAGAAAAACATTTGCAAAGGTCTGCATTCTGTTTTCTTTTCTGAAAGAGAAGAAAATGGACAGATGGTAGGTACTCTGGTGTTGAGTACCATGTCACAAATACAGTGTGTATATATATATATATATATATATATATATATATATATATATATATATATTTTTATATATAAACCCCACAATATTTCTGATGAATAATTAACATTTATTTATGGTGACTCAGTAGTTTAATCTGGTTTTCTTCATGAAGAGTCCCTGTAGCTGAGAATTCTGCATACTGCTTTGGCCATATTCATATTCATATAATTTAGAAAAGACCTATGGAATTTTATTGGTGTAAAAATAAACATCTGAACGATATTTTTACCCTTTCATCTAACTTGACCTATTTTCATTGCAATTAGATATGAACTTTTGAGAAACTGGAGAAAAGGTAAATTATTATATTACTTGTCTCTATCACAATAAATAATCTTTTGGAATGTATAAAAATGTAATATTATATCTCTCCTCCATCATAAAAAACACTAAATAGAATCAAACAAACAAACAAAACAACCAACCTGTTAGAAAACATTAGAAACTCTGTCATTTCTGGATAAGCATAATCAAAACACTTTTCACCTGTTAGTTGCTTTGTCAGAACATAATTTTACTTGGTGTGGCACATCTGGACCATACTTTTGCAAAGGCCTTGGGAGCAAAATAAAAAACAATATGTTGCCCCAAGGACAGTAACACCAGTACTCTGAATTCCTTCGTTATTCAATCAAAACCATTTCTGAAGTAGTGAGAAATTGTGGTGTGGTGTATTCACCTGTTCTCCTTGGAAAATAGAATTGTAAAACTGAGTTATCACCTATTTAAAGTTCTATAAAATTGAATTATCACTTATTTAAGGTTCCAGAATTCAGTAAAATGGTTGAAAATTCATGCTAGGCTTGAGAAGCAGTGTTTATGCATTCCCTTTTCCTTGTAAATGATGCATTCATTATTATCATATAAGATGCCTGACACAAGGCTCTATTCAACGTTCTTTATTACATCTTTATTTATCTACAGCTCATATTAATTTCACTAAAAGCACAGAGATAATGAGCAATGCATAAGTCTAATAAACTGTATTCCTTATGCAATGCCGTGATACACAGTCTTAAATATTTAATTTCAAAATTGTAGCTACTTATAATAAAGTACAAGAAATACATGAGACTTTTTTTTTAATGTATGTACTGGGCAACAAGCTGAATTTTAGCTTCATGAAAAGAGGTCTTTATAAAGTTGGTTTAGGCATGAGGATATGAAATTCCTCTGGGGATGGTCAGTAACACAAGGCGTTCATTTTTCTCTCATTTTTATTATTCGGAAAGACTTCAGCTGCTGCTGGAAGAAGCTAGAGTCACTGGGTCTTCTCTTTGAGAAAGCTTAGATGAATTTCACCTTTCAGTATTAGCTTCCAATATTAATAAAAGTATTCTGCTTTATAAAAAAAAATTAAATAAAGTAAAATAAAATAGAAATGCAATCAATCTCTTAAATAAGTGAGTATGCTAGAATTAGCAGATTTTTGTCGGTCTTTGTTTTCTGCTGCCTATTTTTGACAGAATTGGTTTTGGTCTTGCTTTTCCTTGCCATGTCATTTATCTCAGATGATTCAGCAATAGAAGATGTTATCTATCAACCCAAAATGTAGTACTAACATATATGGTGTAATTTTTCCTCTGAATAAACAATTCTTAAATAAAAAATTGTTCACTATGCATAATTACTCGCATGCCACAACTCCTAAAAATTAAAGCTTTTTAAAGGGTATGAGGCTTGATAAGTATTAAATTTTGCATATATAGAGACAAACCCATCAAATATCTCTGGAAAAAAAAGTTTACCTATGGCTATAGTATCTGAACTAATTTGCAGGGTTTGCATGTCTCTATTTCCCTTTCATGAAATATATTGGAATGCACTGTAGAAATATTGGCATCTGCAGTAGCTGTAAGATCAAATATTTTGATGAAGATTATGCACACCTCTCACAGGAAGGAACTAAGACATATCCAGGGAAAAATAAATAGCCTCCACAATCTGCGAGCTTTGAATCAGTATTAAGCATGATAAAATAAAACAAATACTAGTATTTCCAGTGATAAAAATTCACCTAAGAGAGAAGTGCCAAAACTTACCTTTAGCTTCCGCTGTCTCAAATAGGATGGAGCTACTCAGAGTGCAGAGCCAGTGCTATTAGACCCTGACCAATGGCAGTGGCATTCTGCAGCTGTGGGAGGTAGTACAGCTTCTACCCTCAGCTGAAGACCTCAGCCCAGGGAGTTTCTCAGACTTCAAACACCTTTAATATATGATTTTGCTGAACTGAATTTTTGGAAGGTCAAACAAAGATTTGTTGTAAGGAAATGGCATTTACTTCACATGACAGTTTTTTTACCCCTTCCCCTCAAATTTCTTGGTGCTCCTACCAATATAGCAATAAGTTGTGTTCTGGAAACAACTTTTTTTGTATTATCTGATAACCTACAAATACAAATTTGTCTTTGTCCAAAATTAAGCCTTCAGCAAATTGAGTTATATAATAATATTTTCTCTATATGTAACATCTCTATTTTGTGGCTTATTATATGTGATAATGTTTAACAAATTTCCATCTACTGCAGGTATTATCTGGTATGTATTCAGAGGTACTTTCCCCTCACCCCCCTTACTTTTCTGTAAGTACTTATGGAGCAATGCTCAGAAAATATACTACTTCAAGTGTTTTCCCTCCAAGAGGAAATGCCACTTTCTTAATTGATGTAAGTCTCTATCATAAGCTGCAGATAATGGCCATACACTCTAGTATAATGTGCTCTATTACACCACAAAAAGTTTTACTATATTAGCATGTCAAGCTGTGTCTTTTCTTAATTGATTGTGTTTTCTTTATTACCAGTTCCGACTTAATTCTTTACCATTGTATTATCAGTATTTGTACAACATCCACCTATTCCTCTGAATATTTTCATAATTTTTCCAACTCTTCAATGAAATATGCCTTCTAATACTGTCAACATCTAATATTTTCAACAGAACCTCTTCTGTATCCCTGGAGGGATGTAAGATTCATGTATAAGGCTCCAATGTGCTAAGGAAAATTTATTCCCTTTGCTTTATGTAACTTCCACAGCAATTTTTATTTTTTTTCCAATAAGGCCATCCTAGTGGACAAAATTTGCATAAGCCACTGAAAGCACATCAAGAATTTTAAGCCATGTGCCTTGTGGCAAGAATCCAAGATGTTTGGCCAATAGGTCAAAGGGTAGAAGAGCAATAGCTGTGTTAGCAGATAGAAGGGGTTAGGGTGTTGTGGGACAAATAGCTCAAGGTATCATGTGCTATTTTGGCAATTGAGTCAAGTCTGCAGTGGCTTTTAGAATATGACCAGTCTTGGATGACAGACTTCTTTCTTAGGAAGGATTAGCATTAATTGCTTCTATAAAAATAGAGGTCTTGAATCATTAAATCAGGTATTTTTAATTTCTTTTTCACTGTCTTTCCCATTGCAAAAGCATCTTCTTCCATGAAGAATCAGGGCAGTAAGCAGAGTGAAAACGCCACACTATTGTGTCCTGTTGCTCTTCTCTTTCTTTAGATCAGTAGCCTCAGTTTACTCCTTAATTTGGTGATCTAGTTGCTTGCAATACATACCTGTGTATGCTCCTTCCTGACAACAAAGCAAACATCTGTACCTGCTGCAGCAAAAATTCGTCATTCACCTTCTTAGTGCTACTGATAATTTTTATGCTGCTCCATTTGCAAGTAGTTAACATTATTTCACTTTTCAGTGTAGTATTTTCTGCTGTGTTTGGTAATTTAAGATTTGTTCTGCTAAATCCTCACTTCCAATGTGTCTCTTTCATTTACAAAATGTATTCTCTCTAGGCAGGTCCAATATTCATTGCTTTCACTTGTGCAAAAGATCCCAATTTTTTATTTTTTATTGAGGGAAAATTGAAGGAAAATTCTTATCTGTAACAAGTTATTAATATCATTATTAATATTTATCTTCATTCTTACACAACTAAGTAGATTTAGGCATACTGAGACCCAGGACCTGAAACCTTTGTATCTGTAGGTTTCCTTTTTTGTTTTATAATACCAATGAAGTTCAAACCACTTTGTGTCTGGATCTTAACTTTGATTTTAGTGGTATACTGTACTCTTGTCAGAATACAATATGCTTTGCTGGCCTTGTTTTTCCAGAAACACTAAGCAAGTAAAATTAATTGAAAATGTTAACTTACAAATATTGGATTTCTATTTTTTGTTGGAGCTAGGGAAACTTATCTGAAAAAGAATATATTTTATATAAAGAATTATACATGCTTATGAGAATGATAGTTTGCTAAGCACACAAATAAGAAAACAGTTTTGTTTGTTTTGGTTTATGTTTTAAAGAACAAGAATGTGGAGATTGAGTTCTGCATCTGTAGGGGACATGCCTTAGTTGATGCCAAAGTTAATGTTTGGCAATTTGCTTGAGCTTGGATGACAGAAGTCCTGACGCTAGCAATTCTAGACCAGCTAGAAAGCCAAGAGACCCAACAACAACAAAAAAAAAAGATAAAAGAAAAAAAAAAAACTACTTAGAGGTCTTGTGGCATCACTGAGCAAAACCCCAAGCTTTTTAAAAACTCACAGTAAATTTGCACTTGAGTTAGAAACTGATTCAGATCATTGCTTGCATTTTCTGAGTCCTGTTATCACAGAAGATAATGAAATTCCCAAGACTTGGGAGTGAGCTTTTCATGTCCTCTAATTAGTCCCTTCACTGACGTTTGGGTTTTTTCCAGATCCTCTGGCCTTGTGCAGTCTTACTGTCTTGTGAACTTCCTCAGCTGTCTTTAAATCTTGCTGTTTGACTTAGTTGGGCTTGATTAAAAACTCACTGAAGTTAATAGAGAGTTCCATCCCATTCAGTGGTTTTTGGGGCACTGCTTAAACTGGAAGCATACCCAGCTGTGACCATTGCCTAACACATTCTTAGGAAGAATGTATTCCCACTGCATAATATCTGGCAGTAGTAAATGAATCAATTTATTCCCCTGGTTTTTTGAGAGGCCTTTGTTTCCATTTCAGTTCTCCCAGTTCTTGGAGGTGCAATGACTCCTAAGGGTGTTCTTGAACTCAGTTCCAAAGCCTCAGGGTCATCCTATTCTTGTTCTTCCAAAGCTTTGATTATAAAGCACTGAGCCTTTGATTCAGACTGTCAACATTCCCTCATTATAATTTTTTCTTTGCTTTCTTTTCTTTCAGTCCTCACAGATTCATCCCCAGGAACTTAAGATAAGAAAGAATGTGTGGAAAAAATGTTATCTTTGCCATAAAATGAAAAATCCTGTCTGAATCTCAGAAAGAGCTTGGGTATTGTAGCAAATTTCCCTCTTGTCAGCTTCTTGGCCTGCCAGTCTGAACAGAAGCAGAGGTCTTCAGTCTACAGTGTCAGCTCTGGAAAATTTTAGTACTGATTTTTAACTAGAGGAGAAAGGTATGTCCAGCATTTAAAAGAGTGACAGGAGAATCCCAAAATAACTTCTTATTCATTTTGATGTTTCACCTTGGCACCTGGCTAAAAGATTATCCTGGTCTGAAGCTATTGTGTAAGAGTAAAGCAAACCAAACTAAGTTAACATTTTGATGTATTCTCATCTAGAACAATAGTAACAAAATAAAAGATCACCTTCTCCTGGGCCAGGGACCAGTCCTACATAACAGGGGAGATTATCATTACATGAGTGTTCCTGTAATGGTGACAGTAAATTCAACTGCTGGGTTATGCATTCTCTTAAAACATCACATTCAGTTTCCTCCAAATTTTTCATATTCTGTGACCAGAAAAGCATCTGTCAGATGAACAAAATTGGGTCACTCATATTGTGTGACAGAGACAATTGTGTTTTGGTCAGAAGTGGGAGGTCCATGAATATTCATTTCTCAACATATGCTATGACTCATGAGCTTGGTAATGTTAGTATGAGGAAGCAAATGAATGTTAGTTTTCTTTGAGTTTACTCTAGACAAGCAACTGCAAAGTAGGTGTAACTCCATCTACAGACACTTTAAATTATTTGAATTATTTGGAAAGACATGTATTATTGTGAGTTAAAAAAAATTAGGATTTAAAATATGACTTTTCAAACAATATCCTTTTACCTACATATATTTATGTACCTTTACCTAATTCAAATTGATTTGCTTTTGTTTTCTAAATAAAAGTATTTAGTATTCCAGATTAGGCCCACTGAATGAAGAATTTTACTACAGTGCATATCAAAGAGCACTGGATCAAACATCTTTGACATCCTACTTCTCCCAGTCATTTAATATGAAAATCCTCCAACATTTTCACAGATGTTACATGATGTACCAGTGTGTCTGCTTCATGTCCAAATAAAAGCTTTTCTCACCTTCTTTTTAAATTATTTTATTATTTCCTGCATCATTATTTATCATTCATTTTCCAATCTGAAATATGTGGTCAGAATTACACTGAACAAAGGAAAAGCACAATGTGAAATTCTGGAATCATTGAAGACACTACGATCATTTCCAGGGCTAAAACTCAGGCCAGTATTTTAGACTGATTCCTTCTGCAGTACTGAACACTCGACTCTTTTGTTTGTTTGTTTGTTTCTTTGTTTGTTCTGTAGGCATAGGAAGAGGATGGAGAGGTAGGAATCTGCTTTGATAGATCCCTTGCCTGTCTCAGTACCAGTTGCACTTCATGAATTTCTGGTTGTGGAATTTCGTTCACCCTAGGGGCCTGGGAAAAGGACAGCATCCTATGAAGCTTGATGGGACTAGGGAACAAAGGTTGGATAACAGAAAAACAAATATCTCAGAGAGAGGAGAAAGGAAGGAAATCATGTGTCTGCAGAAGGGATTAGCATTTCCATTTTGCTCATCAAAGTTAAAAGAAGTACAAAAGAAGGATTTAGAGTGCTCCAACTGTTCCATCCCCTGTGCAAATTAGCATAAACAGCAGGGAAAAGAGAGTTAAACAGAAAATGTGAGATCGCTACAACTGTTTTTGCTAGCAAAGTCTTGTTTAAATTTAATTATTTCTGCATAAACAGTGAATGCAAGCAATAAAAAGAAGCTTTTTAATGAGTCACAGAAAAAACTACTCTTTACATAAAGATCTACTCAAGGGTCTTATTTCTCATGTTTGCCTGATTTTTGTTCTTGATGGAAGATTCCTTTTCAATTCACATACTCTTAAAGTCTGTTATTCTCTTCCTCTGTGTTTACTTTAATTATCACCTCTTACTTCCATGGCTGATGGAGGCAGATAGCATATGACTTTTTCCCTGTCCTTCAAATATATTTTGCTGCTTTTTTTGTACTGCCCATCCAGCTGTTTGGTTTTGGATTTGGCGGTTTTTCAGTTGTTTTTTTGGTTGGTCGGGGTTTTTTAAATCTTTCAGAAAAAAATGACAATTTTAAATTTGTCAGGTGTATGCTATTAGATCCACCTAATATTGCTTACTAGCAATAAAATCTCAGAATATTTTCATGCAGTCTGGTCTAGCAGACTGATGACTTTCTAAATGAGCATTCAAAGTATTATTTCCTTGCATATGGAAAGACCATACCTATATAGTCTCTGATACCTCATTGTATTCAGTATGCTTGGAACTTAGTTGTTAAGAAAAAGCATTCGTTTCAACAGAGACCATGCACATTTACAGTAGAATCAAACAATCCATAGTTATAGCAACAGGAATGGATGCCTCTCGCTTTACTTTCAGAAAGGGTGATTTAGAACCTTCAATATCTGCTTCTGAAATTACTAAACTTTGTCGCAAACTGTGAGCAAGATCCAAACTTTCAATTGCCTTAAGCCAGGCTTGATATAAAATTCAAAGATCCTCCTTAAATACATTGCTAATTTTATATGTCTAACATTTGTTTATGTTATAAGCCCACAAGTTAAATCCATCAGAGTATGCTATTCACTCTTTCTCTATGATATGAATTTTAAAGCAGATGAAAAACTTGTCAGATTGTCACTATATGTTGTATACGAATAAACTATATTGTTAGCCTAGAAAAGCACTTTGGAAATCAGAGAAGTCCAATTATTCAAACTCTGCTAAAACAGGTCTGAAATACAGTTTATAATAAATTATGTTCCTTGCACTTCTATTTGATTAAAAAGTATCAAAGGAATATATTTTTGAAGGGTATTTAGTAATTTTGGTTTTGAAACAGCTGGGAGGTAATACTGAAATATAATCTAAATTGACGTTGGTGACTAAAATAAAAATTTTCCCTGTTCCATCCAAAAATGCATATGAGAGAAGGAAAGATGATTTTTTTCTGAGGAATGTGCTGGACAAATCTTAATGGGTCAATTTTTTCTACCTTGTAACTACTCCTTTCATACTTTTGAAATTACTTGGGTTACAACACACCTGGGTTGGCCTGTTGGGTACGTTCATGCACGCAGATCTTTGCAGGTTATACCAGAGCTCCTTCCTGGAGGAAGTTTCAGGAATTCCTAGTGAGGCCAAAGGCAGGAGTCAGAGTTTCAGGCTCACATATTTGGATTCTATTCCACTCACATTAGACAGACTGTCATTCTTCTAAAACCAAATTTACAATATGCTGTTTAAGAGGTATAATTTACATCAGTTTTGAGAAGGAGCAGGGAAAGAAATTGCTGTTCTTTCTTTAATCATGGTTGAATATAAGATAGTACTGCTGAGTATGCAAGCATGTGGTGTTGCAAAATGGTTTTTATTAGCATACAGAGCAATTGTCTGCTGTTCCAGCCCAGCCTGTGGACTGGTGGTGTTAGACCCTTTCAGGAAAATGCAGTTCCTGGCCCCAAAGATGGAAAATTTCAGTGTGTTTTTGCTTAGCTAAACAAGTACAGTTCAGAGCTGGGTTATCATATTTATCTCTAGAAGACAAATGATATTTTGCTTGGGATTGAAAAATAAACCAGAAACAAAGGTCAATAAGACAAGGATTTGGAATTCATAGAGCTTTGTGTTATATGTTCACACACCCATTTATTCAAATGAAACTGTGAACACTATTTTACTTCACTTATTTCATGGTTAGAGAATAGAAAAAAATTTATGTAGCATAGTGTCCTCAATATCCTGACAAAAATTGAAATTGATGTAATAAATTAAAGTTGATTTTCTCATTAGCATAAATATTTCCCAGTTTCCTATGAAGTTTGATTATGAAATTTTATGTGTACTCTCAGGTTTGCATTTTATATTACATAGATTGCAGTGGTTTATACCCCCTATATGTGTTTCCAAAATGTTAAAAAATATTTACAAAGAAGTTGGCATGATAATTTGCATTTGACTGCCCTCAACATTTGCAACATAAAGGAGTTCTCTGCTGTTACTGAATTTGTTACAATATGCATAGATAATAATAACTTGTAGTATCTTAAATCTTAGAACAACTCACCAGCAAGTAATTCTCAAACACAGTGATCCCAAAAAGTTATAATTCCTCCAGACTGCAGAATACAATCTGGAAATTATTAGTACAGTGTATAAACCAGTCATGTTAAAACTTTGCTTAGTCACCAGTGTGTCATACATGCAGGTTTTAGGTTCTCAAAATATCCATTGCACCCTTCAATGCCATATATGCATTATCTCCTTTTGATTGCTTCTTCTAGCAGGAGCCAAGGTAGTGGCTCTGAGGGCTTGGATCTCAGGGGAAGCTCTACTGACCTTAATTCATGTTGCTCTGATCTAGTATATTTGAAATATATTAATTCTCTTAATCTGTTATGGAATCAATGATTGAGTATGGGTCCTGTTACATGACCTAGCCCTGACTATAACACAGAATTTCAGGCTGAAGGTACAGAAGGAGTGGTGGCACGCAGTGGGTGCATGGGAGGTGGGTGCTGTGGTCAGAAAGCAGGGGGCAGAAGTGAAGGAGCCAGTTGCACGGAGTGAGACAGACACAGCTGGTGTGGGCCAGGGCTAACCACAGCCTGATTGCAGGACCTCTGGCACTGTAAATAAGAGACACACCACCCTTCAGCCAATAGTTCTGTTTATTTGGTTTGAATTTCTCCTTTAAACTGTTTCTTTTCTGAGTAGATGTGGAAACATGTCCTTTGAGACACTAATGTACAAAGAATGTGAAAATCTTGGTTTTTCTCACAGGCTTTAAGGAAAACTATTAATTAGCTTTAGTTCTTAGAATGACGATGGACTTATTTATTACCAATAAAATAATGTGGCTGTGAATGAGAATTAAAGATGTTTTTAATCAAACCGTCATTTACACAAATTAAATATTTGGAAAACATCTTTAAAAAGTTTGGAGAAAATATCAATGCAGATAGCAGTCCAGCAAAAGTGCAGGTTGCTATGAGCAGAACAATGAAGGAAACTATAATTTGTTAATGAGCAGCATTTGAATTTCTCTGCTATTTTACAGGTCAGACAGTCATATTTTTAAAATGCAGATATCCAATAAAAATACTGAAGTTAATACTCCATGTGTGGTTGAATTGAAGTATTAAAAAATTGCTTTTCAGCTCTATTTGGAATATAGGCGGCGTTTTCCAAAAGTATTTTTCTAATTTATGCACATACACACACATACAGTCACACACACAGAGATCCTGGTAGCTACAAAAGATCTCAAGATAGTGCGATCAAATAGTCTTTAAGCTTTTGATTAGTGGCATTGTCTTTTAGGGGGTCTGTTTGTTGTGAGTTTTCTTACTCAGCTCACCATCTGCATCAAGTTACCACGTGGTGTCTGCTCTGCAAACTCAGTCATCTCTCTGTTGCTGTTAACAGAAACAGGACCAGAACAGGGTGAGAAAGGCCTTTTATCCAACACGCTCAATACCTGTTTTCACACAAAGCTGTGCTGATGAGTGTGTGAAGGAATCATTCATGGGGAAGTTTCAGCCTGTGCAAGTTTTCTGAAGTCTGTAAACCCAGAGCTATCCAGATTCATCCAGTTTTAGACTAAGGGAATAACTCCAACTATGTGCAGAGAAAAATTCTACATCCAGGCACATGGGAAACAGTGTTAAATTTCATTGTATAAATGGTACTTTCTTTTTGTTTCTGTCCTTTGATGAGCAGTGCAGTGATTATAGTATCGTTTGCCCAGATACCCGCAGTTATTTTGCTGATTCTTTGGTAGTCAGTTGGTCCACTGTAAGTAACTGGGGAAAAAATTATCTGCTGGCACCATGACAAAAGGCCTTCTGTCAGCAACATAAAAATTTAGGTGGAAACTTTAAAGTTTCCTAACTGTAAAAGCACTAGAGGAATTGTCCTATGATGGCTAAAAGCATTTGGTCAATTGTCCTATGATGGCTAAAAGCCTTTGGTCATTTTACTGTAAAATCACAAAAATGTGTTAATTAGATTATGTGATAACAAGTAATGGACATTTTTGCTCCAAATGAAAACGTTGTACATGAAGATCAGAAGCGGTTCTTTTAGCATCTGGGGAAAAGAAGTGGGAATATTCAGTCATAGACTGTCATAGTCAAAATGGCAGGCAAGGAGGAGTATTTGAAACTGGGTGTTTACAATGTATGAAGTGTATCTGAATGGCCATGGGCAAGGAGAGAAGAAAGAAAAAAAGGATTGCTGTACTGGAGATCAGAAGGAAGATATTTTAATAACAGAGCTTTATAAAAACATTGACAAGAATCATGCATAGGAATAACAGTTCAGGTATATGAAAGAGCATAGCGTGTAGTGCAAATACTCACACCACAGAATTGTGGTATCCAAAAGAAGAGTGGGTGAGATATTAGTATCAGTAAGGAAGATATATAGATGACATTGTGGAGAATTGTGAAGAAAAAGAATTAGCTTCATTTCCCCCATCTAAAATTCCAGTTTCTTTAATATAGTTGTCAGCAGGAGACTGGGGAATGAACCCCTACCACAGAGGTTAAAGATCAAGTAGTGTGAATCAATAAACTCATCCAAGGAAAATGAGCAAAGGGAGATCAGCAAGGAGTGGAAGAGATTGAGGGAAGGACTAAGAGCTACTGAAGAATGTCCTGAGAATTAAGAGCATACCCAGTTACTGATGTTGCTATTTAACCCATAAATAAAATGCAGAACCACCACCTTCTCACATAACCATTTCCTGGAAGGAAATTTTATGTATGCAAAGATGAAAGTGTTCATCTCATTTGCAATTTCTAGTATTCATAGATTTTCTTTGCCTTAGTAAATTCTGAGGGATACAGCTGCAGCTGGTAAAAAAGATCAGATTTTCCTGTCAGAGTGCAGATTAAGGAAAGTTGAGGCCAGAACATTTTATGATGGTTTAATGATAGCTAATACATAAGCATGATAGGCCAAAACTAATTAAGGAACAGTGCAGTGTGACTTGTTAAACACATTACTGAAGTAAAGCCATCTCTGAGGTAAATCACTTGGAGCCTGTGGCGAGCTTAGTCTGCTGGCAAAAGTCATTGCTTTCATTTACACCTCTGAAACCCCATTAACAAAGGCAGATTTTGGCCCATGTGCTACTTTAAATGTAATTCAAGGGAACTTAATAAGTCAGACATGTCTATCATTAAAAAGAATCCTGCTGAGGGGACCACTCAGCTTTGGTTGCTACTCTGTAGTGCCAGTGACTGTCACTGTATCAGCTGCTACAGAGAAAAGTTTCTTCCTGAAGGACTTAATGCAAGAGTATTTGAAATGGTTTCATTTCATTATGTCTGGAATTTTATATCATTGAATAAAGATAATAAAGGGAGCAGAGGGAAACTCCATAATATATAGTCTGAGAAGAATAACCAAAGGCAACAAAAACTTTCCCTTTGGCAGTTAGTTTTTTCCCTTTTACTCCATGAAACATGAGAACTTTCATTATATAAAACTGTGCTTTCTTCTGAATTTTTCCTTTAGGTTTGCCAATGAGAGATGATGATTTAATTCCTTCCAGATATTCAGTTGATTTAATATAATTTCTTTCATGTGGAACAAAAGGGGATAAATGGGCACAGATCCTAGAATATCTATTCTTTTTCACAAATCCTTAAGGGTACATTTCATGGAATCACAACATATTTTTGGCACTCAATTCTTGAAATAATTACACGGTGTTTAATTATAAGGCTGTTTATTGAAGATCATATGGTATTTGTCCTGTGTGCTTACTGTGGATTTTTTTCTTTGTTGTAATGGATTGAGATGTATGCTTGAATTAGAAATACTATTAAAACAGACATATTTGAATAAGAAGCCCTCTTGTCCAGCGTCTCTAGACACAGCTGTTACTTTTGCAACCCCAGAAGCTTTCATGTACCTCATTCTCATTTCATTTCTCTTGCATTATTTCCAGAATAGCTTGAAGCATTGATTATGGTTAAAAGCTTCATTTTCCTCTAACTAAAACCAGTTTCATAAAAGTCTTCATTTCATGGTATCTTTTATTCACTCTTGTGCCTCTTCCTCTATCCTGTGTCTTTTACGTGCATGCAATCTGTTTCTGTATGTTTCTTTTGTGTGCTGCACATATTTAGTTGGAAAAAATCATCTTGAAACAGGCATATGTATCACTCAATTGGGAGCTATTGACACAAAGAACAACCTTGCCACTGTGGAATTCTGGCAAGAAGATGAGTCACTGTGGAGAGGGAATGAATGATCCAAACCAACATTTTATTCCCTAATTAGATTTTGTATTGAAACAAAAATATGTTGTGTTAAGGTTGAGCCAAAAAAGCAGTTCTGTGGGTACAGGGATTTGGTGGGAGAGCTGTTGAGTATTTTCTTCTCAGCTTTCCCTTTCCTTTGAAATTTACTTTCAAAATTAATATCTTTTTTTAAATGTTCTATATATGATTGAGGTAAAAAAGAGCTTAGGGAAATTTGCAGTTTACCTTTTAGCTCTTCTTTCTCCCTGTTTTTTTAATAGGAACCCATAAGATCACTCTCCCTGTCTGGAAACGGCTCCTTCACTGACTTAATTGTCCCAAATGAAGGAACAGCTGAATTTTGTTGCTATTGCTGTCATGGCCATTTCAAAACAGTGGGGTTGTTCTCACTGTCAAATTGTTGACCAGAATCCATTTGGGAACAATCTAACCCAATCTATCTGTATAGTAAGAAATTCACTTTTGCATTCCTGGACCCCAGAGGATGTAAGATCAGACATTTATCTGCCTTAAAAAAAAAAAACAAACCCAGCTGAAAAGAGTTTATCTTGACAAGTGACCTGTTCTTCAGTGAAAAAAAAAATCAAGTTGGATTTCTGATATTCTGAAATATTAATCTAAATTTAAATTTGGTCCATATCAATCAATGTTAAGTATTCAGTTGTTTTCCCATCAGGAGTAAGATGACTTTACAAAGCCTTCCCATTTAGATGGCCAAAGATTTTATTTTAAGCAGTGTTTGGACAGTTCTTTGAATTTCTTTAAACATTTTTTCTATAACCATCAAATATTGACTTTTCTGCTTCAGCATGGACAATTTGTTTCCAGTATTCCTAGACAAAAATAGGACTTTTTCATTGCATGATGTGAAATGGAGGCCAGCAAGAAGCAAAACTTTGCTTTTGATCTTGTACTACATCTGAGCTTTGATTCAGCACCTGAAAGTATTTAGGGGGCCATAGCACTTCTGTAAAGCCCAACAAGTAAACATGCCTCTGAACATTCATAGACCTTGGATCTTACATCTGCCAGTGTCTGATTTGTCAGCTGATAAAACTAGGTATATAAGCTGATAAAAAATGGAGAAGCATATGTTTTACAGGATGAAGACTAAACGTGAGAAGCTGCCAGAGCTAATTTGCTGCTGACATTACTGACTTTACCTCTTCATGTGGTTTCCAACTAATGAAATTGATGGTTGTGGCCTATTACCATATTCCTTTTGGAATTCGTTCTAAAAGGCATGAAAAAAAGCATGAAATATGCAGAATACAGCAATGCATGATCTGAAGAAAGCTCAGGGGTGTTATTCACACATCTGCACACTTCCTTTGTGTTTGGACTGTGTATTTATCAGTGCTTTAGTCAGCATTACAAATATTGAGCACTTACTCTTAGTTGCGGTCATGCCAGTTCCCAAACTCTAGACCAGGCTGAAGGATTATAAATCTCAGAAAATAAACACCTTTGTAGACTGATATTTTCCAAGATTTTCAACTCCCAGTTTTTCTCCCTAAAAGTACATGAGTATCCTGTGTCTGCTTGCCCATTGTTTTTTTCTTATGAAAAAGGATGCCCAGTAATGCTCTCAAGCTTCCTTCTTTTCCAAACGTCTTTCCTTCTTCCTCTTTTATCCCCTCATCACAAGTTTTTCCTCTTCCCTTCCTAGTCATCCTTTTCATATCTTTTATATTCTCTCTTCTAGTATTTGACTTCTTTTTTCTTCTTCCTTATCAAGGTGTGGTTATATTGGTTACATAAAATATGAAGGATAAAGTTGTTTTGTTACTTTTCCAGACATGGACCACAAGAGCTTTTTCCTATATCTGGAAGTACTGAGTAAAAGTGGTAACAAATAAGGCTCCTGCACATATGTTTGAGATCTGTAAGATTTCCCCGTAAAAAGGCAGTTTTTCTGCAATTACAATACTGTGAAAGGGCACTTTTTTTACAAGTGTAAAAAGGCCATCTATAGGGCTAAATTTACCTTTCAAAGTAAAGAATGCCATCCACAGATATTTTGACTGTGATCTGTTAACTGATTTCTGATTTGTTCATATCACATCACTTCCTCTTCATCACAGTTTCTATCTGCTCCTGGTTCTACAACTGAGAAAATAACTCTGTGATTTTGTGATGCAGAGGAGGAAATCTCACCTAATCCTGGTCCAGGGCTATACAAGCTACCTAATTTTATTTCAGCTTTTCTTTTCAGCTGTTAATGGACAAGGCTTCAGAATATTCAGTTCATCTTTAGACAAGTTAGACATGAAAAGGCATCAGTCTGAGGGCTAAGTTTCTTGAAAGAATAGGAATTTATATTCCCACAAGAATGTTAACTGGAGTCAATAGCTCCAGTAATCCCCAGTACCTCAGGCATTTTGTTAAATTTGAAAAGAATCTTAAAATTATTATATACATCACTACACACACAAAGCAGGAAAATTTAGAAATATTAAATGTTTGCACTTCAATGGGAGGCAAATATTCCATACAAAATGTGTCTTCTAGCAGATCAACACAAAAAAGTTTATCTAAAACATTTCAAATTGTCCACTAATGGCAAGATATGCTTGTTCCACGTTTATTTTCTTTTAAATAAGGCACGTGAATCCTCTGAAAATAGTTTCTGAAATAATGAAAACTTAATGCAAACCGTAGAAGTACTTAGTATATTCTCCCTGTAAACAATAACAGCTTTCAAAGGAGAGGCACTCTTAGTTTCCTGGGTTGTTTTAAACAAGCTAAATGTTTACATGAGCTTTCAGCAACACATATGACTGCTGGGCTCTTCCTAAACTGGTATTTTTTAAACAGTTTCTGAAGATATAGAAGTGTTGCCTGATGACTGTTTAGACCCAGTCTCAGTGATCAAATAAAAAACTGTTTCAAACAAACCCTATTGACAGCCTACTGTTTACCTGTGAGAAGGTAAACAAGAGACAAATCCTTACACATTATTAGAAAACTCTGTGAGTGTTGATTCAGCCAGTGCAATCAGAAGAGGCAGTCAGAGGGGGTAAAAGTGTTTCCATTTCCGCATTCACAGCTTTCCACTGTTTTTTCTCTCTGAAGTCCCTCTGGGTTTATGCCATAGCAGCAAACTACCCAGGCTTCATGATAGGTTTCCAAAGAGCTGTACAAGTACTTGCACATACTTTTAAGTTTGACAGTTAGCCCCAATTGCATCTTCATTTCTGTCTGTCTTGCTCTGGATAATTTTCTGCTTTGCACTTTTGTGATGAAATAGACTTCAATGTTGAACCCATTTTTGCATTGATTCCTGCCACATAATTCAGTGCCTTCATGAGCTGAGCTGCTGGTTATTTGCTTCAGCTCCTCAGACACAAGAGATCCTGGCTGTCATTCCCTCACCAAAGCCAGATGACACATGCCAGAAGCAGCCCACCAGCAACAGGACTTATCCCCCTCCATGCCTTACAGTGCTAACATTGGGAAAAATCCCAGTATGGAGCTAGTATTAAACCAGCAGGAAATAAAACCACCTGAGTGTTGGGATGTAAGCAGAGGATGTCTAAACATGGGGGAGAGCAGAACCACAGAAAGCCTTGAATCTCTAGGAGCACCTTTTTTCCTGAATAAAGAAATGGGGGCTGTAGTGCAGGGTTTTCAAAACTAGGAAAATATAGGCATAAGTCTTATTAATGCTTTGAGGAAAATGGGAAGCATGGATAATACTGCAGCTGAAATCATTCTCAGTGTTCCTCAATACCTAATAATTCTGCTACACTGATCCCAGACAGAAAGCAGATGTAAGCAAAGAACAATGGAGAAAAAGAGGAAAGCATGGAAATTTTGGCCTGAGAACAGAAAATTTGCTTTTCTGATTGTTTGTTTATTTGATGGTCAGTCCAATGTAAAATTATTTATATTTATTTGAGAAGGAATTAATTATTTTAGTCTTCTTCTTTATCTAAAAATGAAAAATATACCTCACACCATGTTCATATGTGGTATTTTAAATTTAATGTTAAAGAACTTGCACCAAACCAAAATAAACACATATATAATTAGCTTTTTAAAAGATCCAAAACAGGGAGAGTTTTAGAGAAAACCTTCATGCACAGCTTTCTCTTCCCAAATTGGTCAGCAATTCAGAGGAAGGAAATTTGGGCATCTTGTTTTTGGCAAATTTTAAGTGTAACACACTTCTATTCTGCTGCTAAGCAGAGTTGAGAAGGTTTGCTATCAGTCTTCTTCATTAGAAGCAGTTCCAGTCATTGAAAGGAACAAATCTTAGGATTCACAAAAGAGTGAATCTCAGCATCTCTAGTCTGATGCTGAAAACAGCCTCCTCAGAGAAAAAATAAATCTGCACTCCAATTCAATCTGCTTCTGATTCAGACAGGGTCTTGAGCCTAGATCCTATAATACCATGAAAGCTATCCTCACTGCCAGGAGAGAGAATTGGTGATTATTTGAAGTCCTGTAACAAAGTAGGGCATCACAAGGAGATTACCATCCTCAAAATAGGCTTCCTAGCAGTGGGAGCATGATTTCAGACAAATTCAAGGATTTCAGTAACTGGCAAAGGGCACATCATGCTCCATGGACATCCTAGCAACAAGAATATTAAGTAAGAAACATGAACATTATTTTTTTTTCCTTTCCTTTCCTTTCCTGTGGCTGAAAATATTTGCTTTTTTTTCTGCATCCACTAAGATTTCATAAAAATGGTAATGGACTACTTTAATGAATAAAAATTATTGAAAAAACCTAGCTTCACTGAGAGCTGCTGAGTCCATATGTCACTTTCATTGCCCCCGTCCCTAATTAAGAACAGCTTTTCTTTGTGGAAGATGTGATTCTAGTTTCTTCATAAATTTTCATACAAAAAAGACTGGGAGTGAGGAGACAAAGTCTTGGAAATAGATTTCCAGATATACTCTACCTACAGGGCAGCACCAGCCTGGGTCTGCACAGAGACACTGTGGGAGGTGTGAGCACTGTGAGTAGTGGGGCTGTTCTGCTGCCATGGCTTTGTGCAGTCAGGGCAACCCTTTCCCTGGGGAATTCCAGATGGAGCTGAAGTGCCAGGAAAGGGCAGGACATCAGGACAAATATTAACACCACATGCATAATGATGCCTAAGCTAAAAAACACAGAAGAAATTAAATAAAGCTGATGGGCAGATAGTTTGGTCAAATGGATCATAAAGTGATTGAGATTGGAACAGACCTTTAGGATCATCTAATTCCAAGAGCTCTGTCATAGGCATGGAACCTTCCACTACACCAGGTTGCTTAGAGCCTCATCCAACCTGGCCTTGAACACTTCCAAGCATAGGGCACCTACAACTTCTCTGAAGCCTTCTCTTCTGCAGGCTGAATAGCCACAGCCCTCTCTGTCTTCACAGGAGAGGCGTTCCAGCCTTCTGATTAACTTAGTGACCCCCCTCTGGACTCATCCCACTGCTACTGAAATCAAGACAAAACCAGTAAGAAGAATATACAGGCTGTTGGCAGCAGTGCAGGGAGTATAAGAAAAAATTGTTTTGGGAAAGATTTTGAATTCATTAAAGTGTAGATTTGCTAGAACTAGCACTGCTAGAGCAAGCACAGGGCTTAGAAACAATATCACTTCCACTAATGGGTGAGATAGTAAGTTAACTAGGGCAGAACATGATGTGAATTATGGATATTGTTTCATACACTTGACCTGAAGTGGTTATTGCTATTCCTGAGCATCACTACACAAACAGAGTGGTGCCCTATAGAGCCTCTCATCATGTTTAAATGGGTAAGCAAGTTTGGGGAAAAAAATGCAATTATGGAAGAGACTTTTAGTCAAGAGAAAGACTGTGGGAAGTCCTAGAGAAATCTTGGATTAGGAAGAATTAACATCAGAATTTCAAGCACAGTGATGCTTTTTACATTGTATTACTGGATCTCAACATTAGGAAAAAGACAATGGGTTTTACATATTCCTTTATAGTCTTCTGGCACAATGAATGAACTGACTGTGTAGTGGCTAAAAGCCTACATTGTTTAGTACCACACAATAATGCAATTTAGGCCTGCTATTGTAGTCTGAAAGGAAATTTCACCAACTTTCCCAGGACATTTAAGAATATTAAAACTATTGCAAATGGCCACGTACATGCAGTAAAGAAGCTTAACCCCCAATCAGTATTGATTTATTTTGTGAAGGTCACTGCAGCAACATAACTGGTTTTTATTCTGCTTCATAGGGCTGGCCCAGGGACAGAGAATCAAGATGGAACAAATTAGCCTAAGTGAGAATACTTAAGATTTTCTCTTTATTAAGTAATTCTCAGATGTGGAGTCTGACAGCATTGCACCCAAGGTGTAGAATATAGAGCACTTGGCAGCAGTAGCTCTTCAGCCCAACAGAAGTTTGTCCAAGGATGTATCACGAAATTTTCACTTCACTCAGATTAAATGGGATTTGACAGAAACAAATCTTGAGCATCCATCTGCATGTGTTCTAGAATTCCTGCATAGGATAGTACTGACTATTTGAAGGACTGATTTATAAGGATTTCCACATTACACTGAATTGGAAAAATAGCAGTACAGCTGGTGAAAATGACTTAAAAATTATTTCATCACATCTTGTGCTCTTGATTCCATCACATAATGCCCCTATCGAGCAAGTGGAATACTTTGATGCTCTAGTATCCCTTTATGATTTTACATATCAACCTTTGCCATATTTAAGCTTAACATCTCTTTGGGAAGGTTTAGTCTTTTCTTCAATGTGTATATGGTACCTAAAAGGGTAATTTTTTACTGGATCTTCAAGATCCTTTCTGTACAATTAGAACTGTAAAACAGATTAATAAGTGCATGTATGCCTGTGAATATTCACTTTGAAGTACCTGTATTTGTTGTTTGTTTAAAGTAGAAATTAATTTCCAAGTACAAGAACATAATTAGTTATAATTTAATTAGTAGTATTGTCACATAATTCTTTTTCCAAAAATAAATTACTATGCTATTATTGAGTAAAGAACATAACTAAACATGCATACATATTGTAAAGACTTTTTAAATATGTATTTTTTCATATAGGGTGAACACAGAGGTACAGAAAATACTTTTGTTAGAAGGGCAGGAGTTTCTCAGTAATCACATAAAAAGAACAGCAAAAATAAATGGTTTAGTGATCAGATTTATGAATTACTATGCTGGGTTTCTATACTAGGTTGTTTCCACAAGTTCTCTGGATCAGAATAAGGCCTGATTTTCAGATAAAAAGGATTGATTGTCAGAAATTACAGTTCTCAACACTTTCAAAAATCTACTTTTAAGAAAATACAGCAAAGCAAAATAATACCATGTGCATAGTCTTTAAATGCTTGCTGCTGAGGCCAGTCTTTAAATGTTAGCAATAGATGCAACTAATTGCTTCTATCTAGAAATGCAAGAAGACTAAAATAATGACTGATGGATAGTCTGTTGTGCTGGCTAGCAGAAATAAGAAAGTAATACTCTGTCAGTGAATAGTTGACTCTTATATTCAAGTTATTTATTGAAAGTCAATATGATAAAATAGAAAAAAATCAACTAGATTTGATAGAATCAGCCATATTTCATTAAAAGTTACCATTTGATATCTCCGTTGTTAGTGAATTGTTAATGTATTGTGTTCTAATAATCTGGACTTCTCTAAAATTCAGTATTATTGTGTGCATGTGTGTGAGTTAGCAGATAGCTGAATACTACTCTGAGTTGAATGTATTTGCTTAAATGGCACAGTCCCTATGCAAGTGCTTTCCTAGTTCAGCAAATAATTGGGAGGGGATGTATCTCTGAATTTCTTAATTTTCTCTTCATCACCATTACATTAACTAGCCATTCAAATTTTTATGAAGTACCTAGTCCATGAAATATCTAATCATTCCTATTCGTGGTTGTATCTCTCTGCAAACTAAAATTAACCAAATATTCAATGATGATCCCAAAGTTTGCAGAAAGAAATGGTGTCAAAACTAGAAATGGAATAAAACAGCAGAAAACTGGGACTTTGAGAGAACATGAGATGTAATCTCATGTTCTCTTATCCCTGGATTTGAGCTGGATCAGTTTATTCCAATTCTGAAATTCACTGAATGAACCCCTACAATGATATATATTCAGTATACTTTGGATGCTAAGCCTCATGTACTTTTCACCTTAAAAGTATTAGTCTTCAAAGGATGACAGCAGTTGATGGGTTATTTGCATGTTAAGTGGTTGTTCACCACGAGTCACTATCTGAAATGTCAGTGGCAGTTCTGCTAACTAGTAATCATGCAGCTCATGATTTTATTAACATATGTATTTGGTCAAGTGCACCCAAATTCATTGTGTTAGTTACTATATAACGAAATGAAGACACATAACTTGTCTATAGGAATTATGTTAGCAGGGTAGCCATTGTCACATTTGACAAGAAAGATGGAGTAAGTAAGGATTTTCTTTGGAATATTTGGGATCTTACACCAATGATTTTTCAATATATTCACATTATGAATTTATAGGATAAGGTGTTAAGCACATGTTTCAGGTCCATACAAAATCCCTTCTGAAAGAACAGCCTTTTCAGTTGTGGAAAAGATACAAGCAAAGAAAAAAAATAAAGTCAAATAAAGCTGTTACTTCTTGATTTGAATTAGAACAAGTTTCATTCCAGCAAAACTTGTATCTTAGCACTCTCATGGTACAAGAGTGACACTGCAATATCTTTATATGACAACAGCTTGAAGTAGTCGGAAACAAATCATGATGTCCAGTGGGATTGGAGGCTGAATTTCATTTCCATCCAGACGAAGGTATCGGAGGCGAGGGATGTTGCCATAATAACCATAATCTTCTTCTAGGGCAATGGAAACTGGGCACATCTGAGTACCATTGACACCTGAAAGTGTAGATCAACATGTTAGGTTATTTCCATGGGAAAAGTTCGTGAAGATAAAAAATTCACCTGGGACACAAATAAAGTAAACTTCCACTGATGTTAGCATGGGAGACTGTTGCTTTTGTTTCCCTTTAAATACTTTGTTGATTGAAAACAAGCATCTTCATATAATGTGATCTGGATCAGTGAATTACATATTTACTGCGGTGCAATGATGAAAAAAGGCCATTAGATGCATAATTTATCCTTGGACAAAGGGGATAAGTTATACAACTATGTGGTAAGCACTGAGAAATAGCTCTTTACATTCTGAGTGAGCAGGGCAAGATTACTTCTGAGGGGTTTTGAACATCTTATTTCAATGACAGTACATTAATTTTAGGCTGATAATATTCCCTAATGAAGATCTTGCATTCAAAACAATAGCAGTATTGAATCAGAGGAACTTTTTGTGTAGTGTTTTTAATTTTTAACATCTGTACTTTTCTGTTCTCTGACATTATTAAGTGGCTTTGGTTCTAATTGCAAGACTATAACTTGTGCAATGAGATATTTTTCTTCATAATCTGAAAGCTAACAAATCCTTACAATTCTGCATACATCATGCATAATTTGTTTCTGTACAGATAAAATTTGAAACTATGGCTTCAATCATTACCCATATTCTGAAGTGTTGAATAGCTTGGGCTTTTTGTCTCCTCTAGGTTACTTCTGCACTGTCACTTGGCTAAAATGCTTTTTTTAAAATATTTTGGTTTTAGTTGTTAAATAATTAGGAAGCCTCAAAATGGCCTCTAGAAAACACTGAAGTGGTGTTTGTTTATCAAAGATGCCAAATTCCTTCAACCAAATTATGATATTCTTTGATTGATCTAACTGCTTGAAGATCTTGGCCCCATACTGACTGAAAAAAAAGTGACTGGAGAATGTGTATGTAACAGATTTTTTGAACAAATTTCTTTACTAACAAAGAGATAAGAAAAAAATTTCTCCCTTTATATTTAGTAATGATACCATGCACAAATCTTCTGACTACAATCTTCAAAATCAGAGAAATGTTATGAAGTAAAAATAACAACATAACTTACTTTTTTTTTCCCTATAACTTTTTTTTTTCCCCTCCACTCTATTTTGAAAAACTGCCCAGATGTTTGCAACATCTTGGAAGTGGACTCTATCTTTGTCATGGAAACTAGATAAATACATCCAGTTGGCCAAGGCCCAAAGCTTTTGTTATATCCGTGATAGCAAATTGTTTTGTTTATCTTGTGAAATCTGATTCATGTTGGCAGAGCTTTTGGTATTTTTGGAAGAAACAAGCTACAGCTTATCTTTATGTGTGAATTTACAACACAGAAAGCTTAAGAATTTTCATTAAGGCAGCTATTTAAAGTTTTGGGTGAATCAACACTATCTAGCAGAAAATATCTGCTTTGTTTTATCAGCACTACTGGTCATAGAGACAAGATGGCTTCAAGTGTATCCTAAATGTCTGTCTTCTCTGACTAAAAACTATCTCACTGCACTCATTTTTACTGGGTAATTACTCCAGGCTTGAAGTGAGGCAGCAGTTATCTAACCACAGGCCACCTAGGAAGAAGTTATTTCCTGATGATGTGTGGTATGAATCGGTTTGGGTTTTATTGTTCTCTTCCCATAAACAGTAAATCCTACCCAAACTATCAGGGGAGTAAAAGCCTGTCTATTTTTTCTCTCTTTCAATACTCTTCATGGATATATGGCTGAATTTTGTTTAAGTATGAGCAACAGATTATTCCTTCCAGAGGTACAATTCACCTTGCCATGATCCATTTAGAAGTTGTGGCAGCCTAAGTAAACCATTTAGACTCTCTGTATAAACTCTAGAGAGAGATGAATACTTCCAAAAGGGGACTGGCAGCTCCTTAAGATGGGATGAATTTCTCTATACAATTGTGTATCCTTTTCCATTGAGTAGGTCTGTATGACTACTGCAAATTAGATAAAAAAATCTAAGATAGTTTATTCAAAGAAGATGAATTCCACCACTTGTCAACAGAATTGTTATGTCCTTGAATATTTAAACATGAAACCTAGAGCTGCTGTAAGTAAAAACTGCCAAAGTTCTCATTAATGGCTAATAGTGTATGTCTGCTGAAGAAATGCAGAAGATCTTTTCCCAGTAAAACTTACAATTAAGGAACAAAATTTAGATACATGGCCCAGGGATTTCTCCCTTTCTCTAAATGTGGAATAATATTAGCTCAGAGTATCTATCTTGTCCTCCTGGTGTTCTTCCAGGGGTACTGTTTATTCCCTTTCATTTGCCCTTTGATAGCACTGTAATAATACCACCTGCTGACCCTTGCTCACTTGTTACATCATTTCATACCTTCTCTTTGCTTACTTTAACATTCTCTTTTCCATTATTTAACAATTCCCCAGAGCCTCACAAGTGTATCTCCCAGGTAAATATGTTGGCATGTGAGTTTTTTAATGCCATAGAACAAATGTGTTGCAAATCTGTTGGAGCCATAATTAGTTTTGGATTTAAGTTGATTTTACTTCCAGAATTAGAATAGTTTTTTCCTCTGTGTATAGAGATCCTTAGGGATGGAATTACGGGTGAAATTCTTGTTCCACTGAGACAAATGATGAGGCTATCGTTGGCTTTCCTGGGCTTCAGAAGAAGGCCTTGCATCTTCATAAACAGTTTCTGGAGAAATAAGGCCATGCACTTATATGAAGAATTGATAAAACATAGTCAAATGGTATTTACATAGAAATGCTGATGTCTGAACTCTTGCAACGACAACAGTGTATCTATGATTCACCAAGAGAAAATAAAGCAGTGGTTTGCAGTTGTGAAGGAATACCTGAGAATTAATGTTATAAAAAGGGCTCATACTGCACACATAAAAGTAAACCTTCAGCAGGACTCTTTTGTGAAAGAACCAGATCAGGACTTTACACCTGTTTTTCTTTCAAACCTTTCACATTGATTATCTTAAAATAATGTCTGATCTGGGCTTAAGAAGACAAAACCAATCTGCAGAATTAGTGTCAGCTCTTACTACTCTGGCCTGATGGAATTACATTCCTGGTTTGCAATTCTAAAGGCCCTTTAAGATATTATCTATCAGAGCAAAGTCTCATGGAGACTATATCATTATCCCTTACTTCTTGAACAATTATTCTATGTGGTAAAACATCCTTACATGATACCCAAGTTTCATTTAAGGCATCAGGTTGCAACTATTTTATATTCAGTTACTAATAATTCCCTTTTTTTTTCTTTTTTTGGCTAAAGTCAGCCACAAGCCAACTTGTGCTTAAGTTGACAATGACTTTTGAAAAGTGGTAAAGGCACTAAGGAATACAAGATTTGTGGAAAAGCATCAGTATTCAGTTCATCACAGGTTATGTGTCATTGGAACGTGAGATTTGATTTTGTACATACTACAAAAGTTAATTTTCATGGTCTTAAGCTTTGTCAAACTTTTTCAGGGAAGGAAGAGGACTGGACAGCTCTTTAAATACTACCTAGACACAAAACTGTTCTTAAACTGGACGGGCTACATTCCATTGATTTCAATTTTGTGTTCACTTGAAGTGAGAGAATAAAGTCTGCACCTGAAGCCTTGCAGTGAAGCAATTAAAATAAATCTCTTAGTAACCAGGGGGAAATATGTTCAGAAACAACATCTGTCATAAGCTTTAACTCTAATTAACAGATAGAATTCTTTCAGACCACAAAAATATGTGCCAGTTATACACATTTTTAATTTATTTAAATGATTTCACATCTTTATTTTGCCAAATGCAATGAATAAATATAAATTATCAAGAAGTATCTTCATTTCATAGGTCCTTGTTTTGTGCAAAAGCCTAACCATTATTTTTAGTATATTTTTGGACTACAGTGGCATAAAGAACTGGTAAAGGACCATGTATTCAATTAAATCATCATGATGAGAAGATAAATATAGAAACTTGGCTTCCTTCTGTGCAGTGGTGAATAAAAAGTCATCATTGTTATTTTGGCTTTTGGCATGAAATGAAGTACTTACTGATTAGATACTTTCATTATATAGAGTATGGAATATTCCTACCCACCACACCCCCTCTATACCTGGATGAATTTGGAAACAGTCCTGGAAATGAAACTTAAAACCAGCAGGCTTCTGTTGCCTTGGGTACAGAAAACCTCGTCTCAGAAAACCTCATGGAAAACTTTTAAGGACATAAACCTTAATGGAACAAATATGCTGTAAAATAGTAAAACACAAACACAGTTTGCTCAGAGAGGTAGTGGATGCCCCATGCCTGGCAAATTTCAAGGTCAGGCTGGACAGGGCTCTCAGAAACCTCATCAAATGTCCCTGCTTATTGCAGGAAGGGTGGAATAAAGGGACCTCTAGAAGTCCCTTCCTTCCCAAATTATTCAATGATTCCATGATTTTAATCACTTTATCTCAAATACCATTTTTATAGTTAAGTAGACATTTAAAATGGAGATGGTTTTGAAGGGTTTCACTCTGGTAATACACACTTACTTTTGATTTTGTTGTGATCAAGATGAAGGTGCTCAAGATGAGCATTGATTGGTGGAATTTTAGTGAGCTGATTGTGAGACAGCTGTAGGTCTAGAATAGATGAAACATTAAACCCATTTGGAGGGATACCATCATCAGATAGTTTATTGTAGTTCAGCCTAAGGAAAGTCACTTTGGGTATTGCACTGAAGTAGTTTTCTGGTATAACTTCGATGGAGTTGTTGTCCAAAAATAGCTGCAGTGTATTAGCTGGAATGCTTAAAGGCATTTTCTTGAGTGAATTTTTTGCGATGTTGAGCTGCATGAGGTTGTTGAGTCCTTGGAAGGTGTCACTTTGAAGAGCGCTGTCCAACAAACTGTTCTGGTGCAGGTCTAACATAGTAAGGTTTTCCAAGTGGCTGAAGACTCCTTCTGGGATTTTGGAGATTTTGTTTCTAGCTAGTCTTAGCTGTTCCAGACCCACTGGTAATGGAGCAGGCACCTCTTCCAACTCATTATCTTCAAGGAATAAGTAAAGCAGCCTTTTCAGCTTGCTCAGCACACCATTCTCAATCCCACTGTTTGTGATCTTATTCTTGTTCAGATTTATCCATCTCAGATGAGTGGCATTTGCAAAAGGCTTCTCTGAAATAGTTTCAATTTGATTGTTTTGAAGATAGAGGTACCAAATTCTGGCTGGAATTGGAGGTATTTCTTTAAGTCCTTTGTTATCACAGTATAATGCGTTGGGGAAACTAGGAGGACAAAAGCACTCCTGTGGACACTCAGAAGTATAGTGAGACCAGTGGCCAGGATCCAGATCATCATAAACTTGTCTCACAGTTCGAGTCCACACAGAATTGACCAAGAATAAGAGCAAAAGGCTTGTATAGACTTTTAAAATCATGGTGTTTGCCTTGGAAGGGGAAAAAAACAATTAGCTGTTTCTCAATAAAACTCCCTAGTAGCATACTAGATTAACAATACAATTTTGCATATAAAATAATATTTCCTTTATAAACAGCCAGATTCTTTCCTCTAGGATGGTATCCATGGCCTGTTAAGGAAAAACTAAAAAGTATTTTAAAAGGTATAAACAATTCTGTGCTATATATTGATAAGCATATCCCTGATTCAGCTTAGACTCCACATTGGCTCCCAGTTTGACTGATGTTCATGCAAGTATCACTTAAAAAATATGGAAATATGGATAATTTTTAGACAATTAATCAGTACCTCTTTTACATTTGTGTAAGTTTTCCTGTACAGACCTATAATCTACATTATATAATGGTTAATTTTCAGAAAAGATATCATTACCATGATGATATAAATACTATAGTACTCAGTGTTCCTCCTTTTAAAATTAATCATCCCCTCTTTTCTGTTTTTGCTCTCTCTTAAATTATAATGACATCTGGATCAGATTTTCCAGGGTCTTTTGTCTTCATTGAAAAGTGGAAGATCAAATAGTGTTTTAACAGCTGTTTGTTGGGCATGTTCTTAAAAGCTTGGAGGGAATATGTTTGACTAATCTATTCCCTGCCTCACTCATTCTCTCATATCCAAAGTTACAAATTTCCTTCCCTAAAGCAAACAGGCAAAACAAATATCTGCTCTAAATGACACAAAAAAAAGCCCTAAACAAATTATATCCACAATAAGTAAATCCTGACCTAACTGTTCATATAGCTTTATGCATATTTTAACTATTTTTCCTACTTAATTATATGCTTTTTTTAGCCTCTTCCACAATTATAATTATGAAAAAAATTATCACTGATAATTTACTCAGAAAGGAAATATTTGTGTAGCACAAAAACAGTGCCGTACAACCTCTGTTATCTTGCTCACTGGCTCATGAAGATTAACAAGCATTTTGCAATGTAGAGGCAAAAGACTGATAGCTGAAATTTCTGGTCAAAAATGGGAGGTTAGCTGCGACAAAAATAGTATTTAAATAAAAGTAAGTTCTCTCATAGGATTAATGCATCAGTAAGGTTAAGAGCTCAGTTCAGTTGCTGCATATGATATGTAGTAATTTAATAGTTTTCAACATCGTTATTAGCAGTAACAAGTGCAAAATCCTATAGCTTTTCCAGCCTCAGAAACTGCTATCTGGAAGTGTTCCAAAGAAAGGGACAAATAAAGTATTTTTAAAGAATAACATTTCTATTTCACACAGTGAATTTGCTACCTTCTTACTCTGTAAATATTCATAACCTTAATAACTCTTTAAAAAAGAAATATAAAGCTGTTTACCTTGTTAGTCAAGTTCCTGGAGCTATCTGAAGCCAGTTAGAAATCACTGTAAATTCACCGCTTTTGGCTGCTAACCCCTGTGTTTGTTTCCTGTCCTCCTAAGAATTAGCAGCATATAAAACTGGAAGTACATACTAGTATTCCCAGATGTATTTCCATGCACACCTTATTAGCTATTGCTTCTAGTTTGACATTGTTTCAGAGTTTGGGCTTACCTCAGCTTTCTTGGATCTTCTTCTCTTTCTATTGGTCCCTGTTGTTAGACTGTAATAGCTTGAGTCGGGCTACAAGCCGTGTTCTAGGAATACAGCCTCATATATACGCATCAGTGCTTACAGCTTTTAACCCCTGAAACTGCTCAGGCACCTCAGCACCTAGGCAGGGAAAGAAGAAAAGCCTGGCCTTAATATCAACCAGCCACTGAGCTGAAGGCATTTGATTTTTTATGTTCTATCAGATGAGGGGAGCTGGTCTAGATGAAACAGGTAGCCCAAAGTGTACATTTATTCAAGATTTTTGTTAGAAGATACTTTACACGCAAAGCTGACTTACATCATAACTCATTCTCATAATACCTGACTTGGCCACAAAGGATTAAAACCAGTGCCATCTGTTTCTACGGAAATATTTTATTTGATTTTTATTAAATGCAGATGCTGTCATGCCATTTAAAGAAAAAATTCTTGATTAGGAGAAGAAGAGAGCAAATGCATTTGCTAAGATTTTTTTTAATATTTTCAGTTCTTTAAAGATTAAATCTTACCTTTTCCTTTTTGTTCAGAGAGATATTTACATGTATTTCTACAAAGTTATAATATTCCTCAGTGTCTCTTGCAATTTTCTTTCATCATTGATCTAAAGCAAACTCTTTGCAGCCAACTTACTCTCCAAAGATAGCCACATATTTCTCACATTAAGTATTTTGGAAGATTTTGTTTTCCTTTTTAGACCAAACTTAAAGTAACAACTTCATATCAGAAAAACTATTCATGTTCAAAGCCAGAACAATGACATAAATATTTTAAGGGAAAAGTTAATGGAAAATATTGAAAACATATAATATATACTAGTCCTTTAAATGATTTATATTAGTTTTAAAACTTACTTGCATAATTATTTTAATAATTATCAGTTTCATCTGTTTGATTTTAACCATCAAACCTATAACAACCTATTTCATAGTTTTTAATCCCTTGCTTCTTAAACTCAGAATGTGTCAAAAGAAGTTTAGAAGCAGAAAAGACCAAAAGTAGTCAAAAAAAGGAAAGCAAACCTTAAAAACATGGGCAGCTTTCACTGACTTCAGTAAGGCTATAATGTTAAACACATCATAAATTTTTTTCTTTAGTTATGTTTGTGCCACCATGTTTCTTGTTTGTGAAAAATCCATCCTTACCATCAGTAATTTTTGCATTTTTATGCACTTAAAAATAAAACAAGTGCTTAAGTGTTTCACTCTGCTATCACTCCAGGCCATTCAACACCTTTTAAAGATTATCAGAGATTTCTTACAAAGCAGGTATAAAACTGATTCCTTCATGCGTACTAAATATTTTAATAATTTAAATTAGATTAAATTAATTTGCATCTATGCCTTAAACAAAGGTTCTAATTTTAAGCAGATGTACTAATTATAGGACAAAAGCCATAAAAAACCCCAATTTTCATTGTGGATTTCACTTTGAACACCTATAACTTAAAATGTTTAAGACTTGTACCTCCTGCAGCAGAGCTGGTACCCCACATTAGTGACAAGGATGCTTCTCAGATGGAGTCCATCCAAGGGAGATGGGGAGGGGCAGAGGCATCACTGTGTGAAATTTAAAATAGTTGTATGTCCAAATGTCCTCCATTTAAGGAGGCTTCACCATGAAAAGTGCATCTATGATTCTTGTAAACAGCAAGCAGTGCAGTATAAAACTGCTTTGTTTTTGTGCTAAATCTTCACAAAGTGTGAAGAGGGAATGTGGAAGCCTCTTTGCCACTAAAAAAAGAGCCGAGTCCATCCCGAATGTTGTACTGAAATTGCAAGTCCTCATGGCTGGTATCTGCTGTCACACACCTAAATGCATCTTGCCAGATGTTTACATTGAGCAACAACAAAAAAGATTAATTTATCTTTTGCTTCATGGTGGTCTGAATTTACTTGCTATTTTTACCTGCTAATTATGTCCAGATACTCATTATGTTATCACAGAAGTCCCTGGCAAAGGGACTTGCTGTTTACCTTGTGGCAGGCAGTGGTACTATTTGTATGAAATATTGTTCAGCAAAGGGTCACAATCTGCCCTTTGTGGATTTTGAGGCCAGATATTTGGTCCTTACCAAACACACATTTCCATTCAAAGGAAGAGTCCTTCACTAGGAGAAGAATATAGCAAAATATATTTTCTAAGACTTTCTCAATAATGTGAATTTCCATTTCTTATGATGAAAACAAAGCAGAAAAAAATGACAAGAAATGTCTTCAAAATCAAGAAGCAAGAGTGTTTATGACAGTCATACATATTTTCTTACACGCTCCCAAATATTTTTGAAATATCTCTGTAGAGACAATGATCGCCTGGGTGTCTAGGCAGGCTTTGCAGAAAGCCTTCTTCCCATGGAGCCTTCATGATTATGCACATCTCATGCATTTGTTGTGTTGAGTCCTTTGTCATCTGGTGTAAAATATTTCTTATTTAAAGGTTGCACTTTATGGTGATAAAGTTTTACAGGCTAATAAAAGACCACGGCCAAGATTTTCAAAAATGACTAATGGTTTGGGAGACTTTTTGTTTTGCAGATCCAACCTGAGACTCTTTCCAGAACCTTACTTTCAGTAAGAGCTAAGAATTTTGTGTTAATGAGGTAATTTTTAACTTGAGAAGCTGAGTGATCAAAGGCAAATATCAGTGAAACTCAAAGTGCTCCTGAGACCATGAACAATCTCTCAAAAAGTAACAGTATGAAAGGTATTTGCACAACAATAAAAGGAAGTGGATAAAAATATTACAGTAAAAATACTGTGGATACCCACCCTGAATTTTGGAGATAATGTCTAAGAGATACTCGTGGGTTTGTTCTAGTTTGAGAAAGATGTCTGAAGCTATTACAGGATTTTTACTGCACGTGTCTCCTTTCAATCCACACTGTTGATCAAGAGAATTTGTATTAAAAAAGTATAAAAAAGTGAAGAGCATCAACAATTGCAGGGGGTAGTAACATCTCCTTGAGAGAAGTGATATACATGCTTGAAATTAAAACAGCTCACAACCTTGGGAAAGACTAGAAGAGTAAAAAAGACAGACCAGAAAGACCCTTTGGGAGGAGAAATGGACAACTGGGACTGCTGTTTGGAGCTGTTCTGTTTTAGCATCAGGGCTGCTGACAGTGAAAAAATGCATTGCTTTCTTTCAGTAATGGCTGCCATATGTCTAAGATTGAATTTGAAGCAGGTCTGTTAAGCATCAAGCATGTGTATAGTTCATCACCAGCCAACCCAGGAGTGTACTGCAAGCAGAGCTTACTCATTAGCCCGGTGCATTGCTCCATATAGCAAAGGCTGCAATCCAGGGTGCCTCAATTTGGGCAGTACTTCACTAAAAACCATGTGCCTTGCTCCACAGGACAATCAGTTCATCTGAAACAGGCTCTTGAATGTCTTCATGGTTACTAGAGAGAAGGTAGTGCTTCAAAAGCTGAAGACAGTAAGTCCAGTTTGTGTATCCTTCCTCCTATATTCCTAATGGTAGCTCCAGACACCTTCATGGGGTTGCTGACTTTTACTCAGGCTTCAGTCTGCCTCTTTCACTTCTGATAACAAGCATGTAGTGATCTCTCTCTTTCTGCATTGCTGCTCTGAGTTTTACCAAGAGTCAAAGAGACAAAACTTCTATTTCCAAACAGTTCCCTGACCACCAGACAGTGATATAGCTCAATTAATAATATCTGCTGCTCCTTTTAAAAAACAGCCAAAGGTCAGCAAGATCAAAGAGTCTAAAAGAAAGCAGATGACTGAGCCCTTCAGGCTAGCCCAAGGGACACTGCCGACAGATCAAAGGACTAGCCCAGATGTTCCAGACCCTGCTCCTATGGATGTATTTTACTCTACATCATTCCTAGTGAACAAAAGAAATTAAAACAAAACAGACTTAAGAGCAGGAATGCTGCACCTCTACTAGAAGTCTAGAATTACATGCTTAGACCTCACAGTGGAAGAAATTGCATTTCTTATTTAATTAAGCATTTTTTGTGCATATGCAGGCAGCTGAAGTATAGGGAGTTTACGTGGGGAGTTTTCAGTTTAGATCAGAATACATTGGTTAAAGAAACCCTGGGGAACAGTTTGACTGGCTTGATTTGTTAAAAGGAGATGTCACCTGACCTCTTGTTTATATAGGATTTAGGAAGATAAGATTCCATTCGAAAAGTCTAGAAACAAAACTTTAGCAGTTTACTTTCTGCACAACTTCACTCCCTTATCAAAACTGTAGTGGGAACTGAGTAGCTTAGCTGAAAGTGATCATTGCAGAGCAACACATTTCAGAAAAGAACAACTATGGAAAAGGGCTCAGCTTTTATGGGAAATATATTGGTCTCCTGAATATGCTTCATTAAATAATTTTTTGGCACTCTGTTCACTTTCTCTCTGGTTTGAACTCTTTACCACAGTGACACCAAAAAGGTTCCATGACACAATGCCAAAATCTGGTATTTGTCTTGGCTTGCTAGGTTTACTTTAACTACTATGAAAATGTTACTGTCAATCTCTTACTTTACTTTTTTTCATGATTTCAACAACTTCAACACTAACAAATCTATCCCACCCTGGGACTCTATTTTTAAAATGCTAACTGTATCTCAAATTAAAATACCTAACATGCATTTATCAGTGACACACATATTGAGTTGCTGGGACAACATGTAGCTATTTAGATAATTTATATTTTCCAGACAAGTAATGGTAAATGAAAATATGAATTAGTGATCTGATGCCCATTCTGTAAACCTGTAGAAGTTTTGAACCATAGACCATCAAGGATTAAATATTCTGAGATGACGTCAGGATAGTGAAAACAAACTGGCTTTACTATCCTTTAATTATGTCCTTATCCTTAATTTATGTTAACTTCTGTTTTCTTATTTTCTTCTTTTGTTAAAGAAGTCCAAAAATATTTTAATTCATCTTCATTTTAGATCCCCACAGTAAGACAATAGATTTCAAGAAGTTTAAACTCACACAAAGTTCTGTCCTCTAAAATGAGTGACAAGCATTGCATAAAAGAGAATGCCCACAACTTAATGAAAAAAATATTTTGTTCCCTTTACAGTAATGATCTGCTACAGTGATTTTGCCACATGACAAATTCAAGGTTCAGGGGCTTTTTTAATATTTAGAAAGAAATGCCAAATGGCATAACCTATATGAAAACTCAGCTCTTATTTTCCATTAATTGTAGTAATTTTTGCTCTAATTTTTAATGCAGATACTCTTGGGAAATACTGAAATTAAACATTAGACTATGTGATTTTTATTTTCTTAAATTACGATATCAGTCATCGCTTTCAAGATCTGGCATTTCCCAAAGCACTTGAGTTTTCTTCCAGAGTCCCAACTTCAAGCTCAAATCTCTCTCACCATGACTACTCCAGTCACTGATTATCCTTTCAGATGGAACATGTTGAACTAAGTCTTTATTGTGTAGATGAAATTCCTCAATTCCCCCAGCACTTTGATGCAAACTGACACCACCTTTTTCTCTGAAGACAGCTCTGGAACCCAGCTCCAGGGAGAATTCATCACCCATCCCTGTCCAAGCACCATGCAGATCTCCACAGCCCTAAATAATGACCTAAATCACCCTAAATAATCAAAGGGGTGTTCTTCAACACTACCTGCCCTTTTCTTAGATTATTCCATGATCTTCATGGTGGCAGCTGGGAATCCCAGCAGTAAATGCCTAGCTCCCTTCTGCATTTTCTGTGTAATACATACCTCAGCTCAAGGCTGTGATTTCCATTAGGAACAACACACCTTTCCTTCTTCTGAATTGAGGGTGGGAATAATAATATTGCAGGGGATGGTTCTTCTTATCCAAACTTAAGAACCTGTACAAAAAAAAAAAATCATTTTTATACACGGGTAATCACAAATTCTTCTTCAAATCAATGCAGCATTGCACATAGTTTTGAAAACTTACTGGTCTTACTGTTTATTTTTTTGACAGCAAAATGATGAAATCTAGAAGTGAAGTTCAGGAAACTTTTGTTCATGCAGTTTAGAAACCAGCGTGTGTAATAAGACGGATGGCAAAATCACATGACATGATGCTGGAAAGATGATGGCATTAGGAATTTTGATAGACTTGTGTATCTTCAAGACAGCTTATTATTAAATTGGTTTATAACTTACGAAATTTATAAAGACTTCCAGTACTTCTGTCTGAAATATATTGCATGTTTCAATGAAAGTGTTATCATCAACGGAAATATATTTTTACAAGTATTTTTTAATGGGTTCCAAAGTGTCTTCATAGTTATTTGAATATGTGCTCTGTTATTTGAATATGTGCTCTGTTCAGGTTGACCAAATACCATGACAGACTCGTATGCATTGCCCCACACTGTGATTCACAGAGCAAAGACAAAACTGCTTTTTTTTTGCACAGTGCAGGAGCTTTCCTCTCCTTCAGAAGTCAGGTGCATTTGACCAAATCTCTTTGTTTCTACATTGTCATATAGACAACATAAATAATATTTCTCTTCTCATGTATTTACCTAATTTCTTCACTTCCTTCTTAATTAGAATTTATTTTGTGCTTCTCTTTAATAATTTCAGAATTAAAAGGTAGCTGTAGCAGAGATGTGCCACATAAGAAGAATTAGAAGAATTATACTTTTAAAAAGAAATTTTTATAGTAATCAAACCTTGTTAAAATATTGTGTTATTTGATCTGTAGATTAAAAATTCAAATTATGAAAATGAAGATGATTCACCTCTTAAAACAAGTAGAAGGGGTTTCACCCACAAAGCAACATGTTTATAGCACTAAAGAGTAGCAATATGTACATTTTAGCCCATAATCACAATCTTATTTCAGAACAGCGTGATAAAAAGTCCTACAGCCTCTAAAGCTGCTTTTCTTTACATAATGAAGTGATAATTTGCCCTGGTACTTGAACCTGACCTTTCTGCCTTCAAGGTGAGTGTCCTAAAGTGCAGCTACCACTCTTTTCTTTCTTACTTCAACTGATGCTGGACTTTTCAGACTAAGTAGAAAAGAGAGTTATTTCTGTGTGAAAGCCTTAAGGCCTACAATTAAGTTCTTTTTCTTATGGATGGAAAGCCTTTTAACCAATATCAGAATCTGAAAAAAAATCATAACCAAAATGTCCTCCATGAGCACCCTGTCCATTAGGATGCTGGCATGTTTGTTAGTGCTGTCCCACATGGGAGAGTAAGAAGGGATGGATCTCTGATTTCACTGCCACTACTCAGTAAATCACAAGTGTTAAGATGGGAGCAGATTGGCACAAGCCAGCAAAGGTATCAAAAGAAAGATTCCACAGTTCCTGCCTATGGAATCTATATCCAAATGTCAGCTAATTTAAGGTTTTGTGAGTATCATAGGAGTTGGAATTATGGACTGGAACCTGAAACAAGAAATTTTCCACATGAATTTCATGCTAAACTCTTCAGCTGTAGAACTGGTTAGTAAAACTGATATTTTTCCCCATTGGTTACTAGTATTCTTAGAATCACAGATTGACAGAAATTATAAATAAGTTTGAAGAAACATCTGAAGGTTGTTTAGTTCAACCTCCTTCTAAAACTAAGACTAGCTTCAAAGACAAATCTGTCCCATGCACGTAATGAAAATTTCTGAGGACACAGAGTCCACAGCTTTCTTGGGCAATCTGTGACAGTACTTTATGAACTCACTGTGAAGAATTTTTTATATGTCCAGCTGAAATTTCTCCTTCTGGAACTTTCTCTTTGCCACCATTCCCTTTTACCGTGCATCCTGACACTGGGCACTTTTTCTGTATCACTCTTTTAGGCAGTGGCAGACTGCAGTAAGACATGGACTGAGACATGTGGTATATTCAGAGAGGCTAAGGGGAGCACCTTGGCATTACCTGGAAAGAAGAAGGTTGAACGAAGTTCTCTTAACAGGTTCTACTCTATCATGAGTTGGACTGTTCTCAGTCTCACTGTTCACACTCTTTCATTTTGCATAAATGTAATCAGTGTACTGAAACAAGCTGAAAAGAATAATACTTTTCTGTTGTGTTGTTAGATTTCAGCAATCAGCTGGCATATCTCATCAGTTTGTGCTCTAGAAGTCTTAGTGTTTAGTATATTTTACATGAAGGGAACAGTTGGGTTAAAAGCTCTCTGGGAATGGTTAAATACCATTTCTCATTCAATTTTCTTTTCTTTGGGGTGTTTTGCATGCACTTCCTTCTTCTTTTTCTGTGTAACAATGCCTAGGTGCTATTCCACAGTGATTCCCACCCTGATGTGTTCAGAAAGCCCCAGATTTACACTTCATTCTGCAATGAAAACTCTAGCCAACTTGTAACAAATTTTACTGTCAATCCTTCCTGTACATGGGTAAAAAAGAAGCAACATTTATGAATTCCAAAATGAAGAAAAAAAGGAGGGAAATATTTCTATTGTTTTCTGAATCTCTCCTTTTGTTTTAGTCCCAGGTTTCTTTGTGAACTGTGTTTTGATTTTGAACATCTGGAACTGGCAACATGCCGACTAAATGGTTTGGTATGAATTGGTTTGGGGTTTTTTTCAGAGGTGATAGTTTCTGCTTTTGCTATAGAAACTAGCAAAATTTCTGTTTGAGTGTTTAATAGTCTAGTAGTTGAAAATAAAACAGTACCCATGGGATGATCTGTACTTGCAAGCAAGCCACTTACAGCTCTCAGTTACTAACACATCTATTTTAGTGTGTTCCAAGATGCTGACAGTATTTGGACTATTTTAGTCATGGGTGGAACATACTACCATGTCTTTACCATGTGTAGCTGCATTTTACTCACCACCTGTGGTTTCTGACAGATTTCACTGTTCTTTTGACAATATTGAAACACTAGTTTGCACGTTTTCATAGTGCCATGATTCCCATACAGCAAACTTCATAAGGCATCGATTTATTGGCCAATGCAAGTGTAGGGGCACATGTTAAATTATGTGTACAAACATATTGAAACATCAAAGTAGAGAAAACAGTTTATTTAGCCTTACAATAATTTTTATAATGATAGAATAGCTTAGATTGTCTTGTCCTAACCTGTTTTTTTTTCATTTTATAAAAGAAAGAAGCATAGTTGTCAATGATATGGACAAAAGGACATTATTTGATATGTTTTATTTTCTACAGTCTGGTTAAAAATAGCATGCAAGTAATTGAATAAAAATATTTGTATATATGATTTATTTTGAAATAACAATTATACCAACAATGAATAAAAATCTTACCATGACAGTTAAATGAAAGTATGACAAAAAGAAGAGTAAACAATTATTTAACCTGAATATTTTTTCCTCATTATCTTTCATGTATTCCATTAATATAACAATGTCATAGGCTCTGAACACATATTTTCACAAATTTTAAATTGTTTGTATATTGTTAAATAATTTTTTCCTTTGCAATGGGTAACAATATATAAAAGGCATGATGATTAGGAAAGTTGGACAGGAATCTTGTATGGACACAGGCCAGCCCATACTTCTCACTATAACTCACAATGAATCCCACCTAACTTCCCTGTGAGTCTGGAACCTGCTGGCATGTATTGCATGCATGAATATAGATTTTTATGAAGTTGAATCTTTTAAATCAACTCATTTAGCCAGATAAAGAAATATTTTGCATCAGATTTAGTAATTCTTGTGCTTTCTAAATAGAACCATTTGTAAAAATATGCACACGTTCCCTTAAATTTGCCAAGTCCTTGCTAAATGTTCACAAACAGAGTGGATAATATGCAGATTGACACTTGCTTTAAGGCATACCCTAATTTTAAAGCACTACCATGGTGTGTTATTCCTGCAGTAAGTGCCCCTGGGAGGGAGCTGGGCGATCCCGGGTGTCTCACTCCAGAGAGATCTCGGCGGCCACGCGCAGGCAGTTGTACATCTCCTGCGGCAGGTCAGCCCGCGTCAGGTTGTTGCCGTCCAGGCGCAGGTGTGTGATCTTGGAGTAGGTCGTCGGTCCAACCACCTTACAGAAGCTGCTCAGTGGGAACTCTGAAGCAAAGAGAACAGAAATAAGAGGAAAACATTAATAATTAGGACAAACCCATTATTTTTCTGCTTTTTTTTTTTTTGGATTTCAGTTGAAAATTGTGACCTTAATTCATTATACTATTTTTAGTATTTTGCATTTACACTGATGTAAATCTCTGTAAATTTATTGGAACTTGAGGGACTTGTGTTGGGAGAGGTTCTTTCTGTTAGTTGTGAGAGGAATTTAAAGACTGAGTTTTTCAAATGCCATTTTCTTCCAGTACAAGTTTGACTTTTAGACTTCAGATTTTATATAGAGGTCTAATCTGGCATTTAGATAAAAGGGAAAAAACAATCTTAAAAAAAACCCCTAGAGATGCAAAGAGAGGAATCAGCCAGTTTATGTACATTACAATGGAAGGGTAAAAACTGTTTTATAAGATATTGAAGTTTCTGGAGAAATTGAAATCATGATACAGCTTTACCCTAAAGAACAGGCAGCTCAATTGGTGTCTGTGTATTTTGTATGTATTTATATGTGCCATTTGGATTTACCTGTTTCAGAATTAAATTTGGGTCTAGGGTTGGAGAAGAGCTTTACATTTAAACTGTGCAGTTGAACCTTTCCACATCAGAATTAGGTGAGTATGAATAAGGAAATTACTGATAAAATATATATATATATTTATTGTAATTTATATATCATGTTATTTATGGTTCTCTATTCAGTTGGGGGATTATTTTGTTCACATAACATCAGATAGACCTTGAACAGAAATTTGCCCTGTGTCCTATGATCAATATTAACTGTAAGGTAAAAATTACATTAATTACTGAAGTTCTCTGCTCAGTATGAAGAGCACACACCCAACCTCTTTATAGACTTCTTTCATGCAGAGAAGGTCAATCCTCAGGAGAGAATGTATGTGAATAAATCTGATGTCGCCTGCATGCCACATTGTGTAATTTTGCAAAGAGAGTCTTCATTCACTGTTTCCTTTAAGTCAGACAGAGGATTAATCTATTGAAAAGCTCTATAAGTACTAAAGAAACAGTCTGAGAGACTTGTTCTTCTTCAGAACACTGACTTTGGATGAATTCACACAGAAAATACTTTAAAAGGTTAAAGGGACTCCTTCAATGAACCCATCCATCTCGTAATTTCTGAGACATCAAGTTAGTATTATCAAAATCAAATGCCATTTGATTTACCTTTCATAGGCCACCTTTATGTATCTTTTCTATATGGCTACTTAACTGATCAAAGTATGATCAAATTGTAATACTAAAGAAAGTGGAGGAAGTACCTTTCTTACCTTTTCATAAACTTTTGGATTAACATTCTTCTAATTGGATTCTTCCAGGACATGCTTTAATAATAATAATTTTCTATCACTAATGAAACATGGCTTTTGTATACTAAGTATAAAGCTGTACAAGGAGCTCTTTAGAGCATAAGAGCTTAGGTAATATTTTGGACAGAGATGTGATGTTAGGAGTGGGTAAAGACTCAAGTACCATCAACAAAATAAGTTGTTTTGAGTAGGAGTTAAGGAAATATAATTTAAAAGTCAGATCTTTATCACCAATTTGATTAAAGCAAATTAAAGCAATTTCCTAAATTTTGTGTAGAGTGCAGCCTTCTTTTGGAAGGGTGAAAGGTGAATGACATCCTTTGGGCAGTCCATGTTGTAATACAGTAAAATTTTAAGACTTCAGACCAATTCTGATACTCTTCTGGTTCAGAATGTACCAGCAGAAGCAAACTGATAATTCTTGTTCATTAAGATCATATGATCAGAGAGATTTTTATAGGATTATGTCTGGGTGGAATTTTGCTGAATAAAAACATAAATTCCTGAGATTTTAGCTCATTTTCTTGGGCTATAGACTATGTCATTGACTATTTAGTTCCAGTTTTCTTCAGATAACTTGGATTTAATTTGTAAAGTTTAAAATAAACATGAATTCTAATATCAATTTTTTCTTCTTATCATTCAGGAATGACATAGTAAGTACATTTTTGCTGATGACAAACATTAAAAAACTTTATAAATTTAAATTTTAGGGGTTTTTTTCATATTGTTACTTTTGAGCATAATATTTGATTGCAAAAGAAGATTTGCTTATACAAGCTGGATAGATGGTTAACTACTCAAAGAACATAAACTTCATACATGTAAATCACAAAATTTAACTGTGATAACAAAACTCTGATGTGTGCTGAGTGTCTATGAGACTAAAACCACCTGGGAAGTGGATGGAGATCTTGGCCTCACGTAAGTCAAATGAACTCACTCCTGGACCTCAGTGGGATTTTGTTCCAATATTTGGTCCACACCTTTTATATGTGGGTATCAATTTTTTATACTCTTCATACAATTTTCAGTTGTTAAAAACATATTAAAAATGTTTCATTTTAATTGCAGTCTCTACTAGCAGAAAATAAGACCAGTGGTTCTTGTGAGTGCACTTGATGAGCTGTTACCTGTATGATCTGTATGGGAATTGCAATCCTTTAGACTGGACTACTGTGGCATCAAATATCTCTGTAGTTTACTTCCTCTTTTGTTACACTTATTCATGTTGCAGGTGAAAAAATGTCTTCCTGAATTTATAAAATTCAGGTTCAGAGCTAGTGTAGCTGGAATTTGTTCCCACATATTTTCCCAACACAGAAATCTTGCATAAGCCAGACACTGAGAGAATAAATATTGGATGAAAACTGGATTTTCATCTAAGAGTACACTGGGCAATCCTAACAGGATCTGAAGTTCCATAGTCTCTATTGTTGGTCTGTTGTCCACTAATCACATGTGAAACATTTTTAGATAGGCCATGTTAAAAAACTCCTTTGGGAATTGTTGGAGTGAACCAGATAAAAGACCATAAAGCACCTCCACAATTTGGTATGTAGTCTCTTAATTGTCCTCTGGCACATTTTCATATTTCCCCTTTCATACTCCATTTATGTGGAGTAACCCCGTTACTTCCTGGTGTTTCATGTGGAAGCAACAATTTCCTCATTAATCCCTTACAAGTACAGATGAAATATGGAGAAGGCCATTTTTGGACCTTCTTCTTGTTTCACTGAAACTCTTTGGTTCTTGGGTTTTTTTTTTCCATCCTGCAGAGTTTCTTTTTGCCTTGAGAAGTCTGTAGCACAAGTCTCTGTGTCTGTGTGTGTGTATATAATAATAATGGCATCTTAAAGGCATTTCAATTTAGAAACTACAGTTTAGGTTTGAGCTGTGGAGAAAGTGAAAGCTTTTCTAAATCTTCCATGGTCCTATTCTAGCTTGGAAATCCAACGAGCACCAAGTACAGTAGATAAAAGTGTAGATTTGACACCTACGATCAATATAATGGATGTGCTTCAATTTATTAGAAATCAGAGGAGCTACTCTGAATTTGATTTCTCAACAGTTTGCTATCTGCTTCACCCACTGCTTCTTGTAACAGCACATACTAAGGCATAGCCAATTCTGCTACATATTTTGATGTGTTTGTTTTATTCATCAGTTCTTGTTCAAAAAACAGTCACTCAATAAGGGTATTTCTCAAACAGATTATTTTTTATGAATGACAATGCACAATGATTGTAACAAGTCCATGGTGAAACTCATGGACAGTAATTTAGAGAAATATTCTTCCAGTAATATCAACAAAGCTAGAACCAGATTATTCTTTCTTAGACAAATATAAATGTTAACTGCAAGCTTTAAGGTACATGAGAAAAGGGAAACATAACAAGTTAAGAACTCTGGAGAAATATCTTTATGTTAGGTATCAGTATAATGAAAACTTCAAACTAAGTAAGCATGAACTGAAAGATTATATCTTTTGTGTATTTGAGGATAAATTATCATTACTCCTTAGACAGAAGTCTCTCACAGCATAGGGGTACCATAGGCCATCACATGGAATGGAAGCTGGCCTAATTTACTTTCATAAATCACTGGTACATCATAACAATTTATTAAACAAATGAACTGGTCATTGGTTTGAGGCTTAAATAATCACAGATCAATTAATTCAATTTCCCAAAAGACTAAGCACTCACAGCTGTAGGTCAGGTGTCATGAATGGTGAAATCCAAGGGCTTTGTTTGCCCTGTATTAATGATTATTTATAATTAATTTTTATGCCACATTGTCAGTCAGCATCTTAGGGAACTATATATTATGCCTGTAAATTGATTCTTGAAGTCTGCTAGTCTGCTAGATTTTATTATAAAGAAAAAAAAAAGGAAATCATAATTCTGTTGCATCAGTCCACAGGGTAGCAATGATAGTGTAGCAGTAGCTGGTGAACATCCACTCCCCACACCATCCCCCTGAAAATGCAGCTTGCCCTGAAAAGCTAAAATTGTTGTCATAGTCCCTGACCCTGATGTCCTTGGAAAAGTGAATAGCAGCCAAGCTTGGTACCTGGTTATCTTGCAGAAGGCTCAGATCATTCTAAGTAGGGGAAAGCGCTTATATCTCATGAGAAGTTAAAAATCATAATTTTTAGCTATTTTAGGAGTGGCAGAGTATCTGGTAGAGTTCCACAGGTTGCTGTATGTAGTGCCTTGGGTGGGAACTATTAACTCATTGTTTTCCCTCATCAAAACAAGAAACTGAGATGCACTAGAAAAAAAAAAGCCACTGAGAAAAATGAAACATAGTAAATACAAAACATTTCAAAATATCTTGCCCTAAATCTGGTAAGATCTGCACTAAAAATGTTTGGTTTTAAAGGCTACGTCTCCATGGGGTTAGCTATGTATGGAGTAGCTAACACTGATCCTCTTAATCCTTGATGGATACAAGCAGGCAAACAGAAGGGAGGATTTTGTGGTTTACAACAAGCTTTAGATCAACAAGCAAGATGATGTAAATCCTCCTGAAGAACCACAGTCATACTTGGAATATCTCCCTCTCCATCAGGGACTACCACTGATGGAGGTGCAGCTGGGAACTTCTGGCATGGTGGTGAGGCCTCTCCAGCCCTGCAACACCTCCTTGTCAGCCTAGGAAGGGGACAGCCTTCTGAAAGCCCTGTCTCTGCAGAAACCTTCTTGGTCTCATGCAAGGTGTGGTGTTTCTTGACATCACAAGGAACATTTTTCAGATTATAAATGAATGGAGACAAACTTGCCACCTGATCATATGATGTGCAAAATGGGAATGAAAAGAAAGAACAGGGGTAGCTCTTTGGATTTCTAGAGAGGTTTGGAGGGATACTGCATGAGGCAAGGGAGGAAAGAAACAAATGCAGTTACTTTGATGTATCTGTTTCAGTGCATCTTGTGCCTGCTATCTTATGAATTTGATTTTTCTCCCCTTGTCCTCCCTCCAGCATTTTGTTGCCAGGTCCTGAAAGGTTACCGTAGTCATATCCTCCCCTGACATCTCTATTTTTTGTTAACTTAAGAATTCTGAACATCTTTTTGCACTGATGAAACTTTTCATTTTTTTCCTGAATGGTACAAGACAACTTCATTGGCTTCTATGTAGTTACTCCAATTTACAAAAGATGAGAGTTTGAGGAAAAAATCCACTTTAGCATGAAAGCATAAATTTCTCATTTTAAGAATATATTGAGTGGCTATTCAGTAAATATCTGTCTTTTAACATGACAACTGTTAGGTAAATGTCAGTGTGCTAACAGTCTAAACAGTACTATTTTTTCAGACTGGCTCATGTGTTATTTCAGATACTTGCATTGGCCATCAGGATCTAGTCTGTGGTAAACACTAATGAATATGTGCAAATTTAACTTACTGTTAATTTTGTTGACTTGGAGGTAGAAGTTTTCCAGGTTCTCACTGACAATTGGAATGCTCTTCAGCTGATTGAAGGAGAGATCCAACTCAACTAGGGATGTGATGTTGAAGACATTACCTGGTATTCCAGAATCTGTTAATTTATTGTGGGATAAGCGTAAATATTGTAGGGCTTTAAAACCTTGGAAGTACTCATCAGGAACATTGGAAATCTGGTTATTATCAAAATACAGCATGAGCAGGGAGTGAGGCAGTCCTGTTGGTAGCTTTGTAAGTTGATTGAAGCTTAAGTCAAGATACAAAAGTGAATTCAGGCCTTTAAAAGCCCCAGAAATAGAATCTGCTTTCAGCTGGTTGTTCTGGAGGTGAATGACAGTCAGATTCATCAGCCCCTCAAATGCACCAGGACTGACTTTTGTGATCTTGTTGTGACTTAATTGCAAGTCATCTAGAGTTTTGGGAAGTGGTCCAACAGCTTCCGTCAAATTGTTGTAGTTAATGTGAAGTTTCTTCAGGTTCTTTAGTTTAGAAAAGACTCTTCCCTTAATTTTTGAATTTTCCAGATGGTTGTGATCCAGGATCAGCCACTGAAGGTCTGTTACATTGTCAAACGCATTCTCTTCAATTCCCTCAATCATATTGTTTCGGAGATAAAGGTATTTAATTCCACTTGGTACAATTGGAATGGTTTTCAGCTTAAGATTGTCACAATACATGGCAGTAGGGTAGCTTAAAGGACAATTACATTCTGGGGCACAGACTGCTGCAGATGGCCCGAAAGGATCATAGCCATAATCATCTCCAGGACCGTAGTCATACTGGCAAAAAATGCCACTAATCAACAGCAGAAAGACAGCTAGGAAATTTAGAGTCATCTTTCTAATGTGTCCTGTTCCTGTATGATGAAAGGGAATAAACAGGATATAACTTTAGTTTTTTTATCTCTCTCAGCAATATTTGAAATTTTACCACATAAAGTTTATATTTAAAAACTAATTATGGTTCCTATTTAAAGTTTTTAATTAAGAGAAAAATATATTGGGTTGTTAGTATTACATTGTTAATACTATATTACTGCCTCTGTCTTGTATAATCTTCCTTTGCAATGCAAAATTGCTGGCCATTTTGCTGTTGTAAGTAAAACTTTTTTTATATCTTTCTGTATTCATTGATTAAGTCACAAGAAAGAATGAAGTACAAGGTTTTTAAACTTGCCACAGAAGTTTTCAGTTTTGCTGAAGGCCACATTCAGAGACAGTTCCACCATTTAAATTCTACCAAGCATTCCATGTGCTGAATTGTCTCATTTCTAAACATGTGGCTATTTGACTTAAGTTTGAAAGAGACAGGGAAGTTAAAACTGAGGGTAATGCTCTCAAGCATAGTGGGTTGTTAAGATGTGTGTGGCTTGAAAGCTCTTTTTCTCACGGATTATGCTCTGTAAAGCATGGGACACTAAGTTTCATAGTCACACAAAGAACAAACTAATAGGAATATAAAGTGTATTATCTTTAACATGCCAAACAACCAGTATTGCATATCTGTGTAGTGGATCTGAAATGACTGAATCTGACAGTGGACCTGAAATGACTGAATTTCAGATAGTGAAAATGTTCTTGCAAATTCTCTATACAACAAAGGTGTTGGTTACATTTTATGCCACTTCTAATTTAACTGAACAATAAAACACTGGTTTTACATAGTTAGTTTTTCAGTTCACATACAGCAAGAGGATATTTGGTGTCCTTGGAGGTGTTTGTGATTCAGTATACATGGGGTCCCTTAACTCTTTAAGGCCATAGCTTTCTCATCAGGTACTCCACAAGATGTCAATTAATCTGTGAAGACTAGTATCTTGTTTATACCTCTACCTGGACAGACAGATGTTCTGCTGGAAAAGTAGGTCTAGAATCAATAAAGTCAGTGAGCTTTGATTTTCACTAGGAAAAGACAAGGCTCCAAGTACTCAACTACTGTTCAGAGATTGAGAGGATTAAGAAAATCCTTAAAACCTTTTTTTTTCTCAAGGAATTTCAGAAAGTATGTGAAGCCTGTAAACAGACCACAAGGCATTGATCTCAGATCTGGGCAATTTTCCAGCAGAGTAAGTTAGTCTTGCTATTGGAATTGTTACACAGAGGACTTAATGTTAAAGTGCAGGGCCATAGCTACAAAATTTTCCCTAATTCTAAATGTCTTTCCTTCTATTGACTTCTTAAAAGCCATAAAATATTCTAGTGAGATAACAATCTCATTTAAAGCATCTCTAGGCAGGGTCTATTGATCTCATGTAGTACAGCACAAAGAATTTTTTAAAAATGTTCTTATGTTATCTCTACTCAATAACCCATAAAGTCCCACTGCTAGATATTAAGCTGCTGTCCCCTGGAAAAGAAATCCGATTGCATATCATCTCCATGGTGTTGGTCCCATCACATTTACCTAATTACAAGCCCTCGGATAATCATTGAAATATTAGTTGTCAGTGTAATTTTCTTTGCCTGTCTTTCATTACTGCATGAGAACATGCAACATGAATATGAGCTAGACCTTTAGTCCCCTGCTGGTATAAATAAGTACAGCTCATCTGAAAGCAAAGACTGCAGTAACACAATTCATCTCAAAATCCAGTCCTATTTAGGTACTAAACATCAAATAAAGGAAATCAAATACTTCTGTATTCAAAGTATAAAAAGAGTAATGAACTCCTTGGACTACACTCTTTAGCCTTATGGTGACATTTTTTACACACCTCTTTAATTTTATAGTTTTAAAATAACATAGACATTTTAAATTAAAACTTTTTTTTTTTTTTTTGTTTCAAATTATATTTGTAATGCTAAGTTGCATTATTGATATCATAGTCCTGCAGTCCTTTAAATAGAGGAAAAATTTTACTGCTCTGCAGAACCCTTCAAGTAACTAAAAATGTTAGATGGCAAGTGTTTTGAATTAATTTATCAAAACGTTTTAGAATTTATGTGACAATTCAATAGTTCAGGGGCATATGGGCCTGTGTGCAACACAGAATTGCAAAGTAAATGGGAAATTTATTTAGCTTGTTTTATTAATGCATTTCTCATTCAGGTTTGTGAATGTCTCACTGTCAGAAGTGTAAAAGGTTAATAGATCATGTTTGTTTGTTGCAATGAGCTACACGAATCCAAAATATAAAATCAGAAAACATTCTTAGATGCTTATATTACAACATAAACATGCTTTAATTAATTGCCTGTGCCTGTTCTAAGCAGTTGTCCTGCAAAATACCTGTGAAAATATTTGTGAAGTTGCCCAGGCAACTTGCCAAAACATACTAAATGATAAATCCATAATTTTGGGAAAACGCTTGCTACATTAATGTAGAAATACTATTTGAATTATGTTTGACCTTGTTTATATTTCCTCAATCATTAATTGATTATGAAACAGAATAAATCTAAAATTAACAGTCAGTCAACATTAATTCTGTAGTTTAACTTCTTAAATTAAGTTTGTAAAAGACTATCTTTTTAAAGATTCACTAGTATATTTAAAATGAGCTTTAAAATTAATTAGAATTTTTAAAATATCTACTGTTTCCCTCTCACTGTTTATGTGATTAATTATTTAAATATCAGGATACATTGTCTTTTTGTAGAATGGAGCAAAATGATTTAGCAAATGGGGTTTACAAAGCTCTCATTAATATTATGAATGAAAAAGTAAACAGTGAGTACTCTTACACACTTCTTTGTACTGTGTATCAAATCTTATTCCGATGTAGAACAAAACAGACTGTGAAAAATTGCAACACTGATGTACAAAGTATGTGAAGCTGTTTTAAGGAAACTGAGAAAGTGAATCGACAGTGAAACTGTTAATTTGTGCTCAATTTACAAATTGGCAAACTTATCCTGTCATGTTTTCATGTTCCCATTACAGCTACATTTAAACAGCTGAACATTACGGTTAAAGCATGCAGCAGCACTTACCTTACTGCCTTCAAGCTGCTTTCCTTAATTCCCAGAGCAGATGCAATAAGAGGCTGTATCGACCAATATATGCTCTAAACAGTGTCAGGAGGTAAAAGTCTGCCAGATCCTCTGTGTTACAAGAGGGAAAAAAAAAAAAAAAAGCCCTAGTCACGCTGTTCTCTGAAGCTGCTATGTCATCATGGTGATCTTGTGGTGTGGCATGTACAAAAATGCAGCTCTTTAATGAAGTGCAGGTGGATACCATATTTTGTACAAGGACAACCCATCTGTTCCTCCTGTGGGATCAGAGAATGATATTTCACAAACCTGAGAAAGTTAAAAAGCCACAGGTTTATACAAGATTTTTTTTTTGTATTTCAGAGGGAAAATACGTTATATTGTAAAATAAATTGCAAAAAGGCTTTTGTTTTCCAACTTATTTTATATTGCTAGACATGAGCTAACACATAGCACTCAGACCTCAATGCTGCTGTTCTTCTTCAGCCAAGTGACTCATTCATTTTTCTGCCTATTTCTTTAACTGTCTTATGACCACAGTAAAATATCTTAGTGAAAACTTTAGCCTAAGGATCAGATTCAAAATTGTCTTTGAATCATACCCTTTTCCACATTACATACTGAGTTCAAAGAGTACATATTTGCGTTCAAAGACTCTTCTGCAAATCATTGGAATTGATTTGGTCTGGAGATTTTCTTTTCTGGTTGAATGTATGTTTGTTTAATAAAAACGCATCCCAGGAATGGGTTTTGAGCAGTCACTGTAAACTCACTCCATACATTCGTTCTTTTTGCACTTACAGTTTTCTCCTGCATTTCAGAATCTGGAACTACTCAGCTTTATGTTGTCTGTTTCTTATTCCATGGATGTAGTTCAAGAATGCATCTTAAGGCTTGGATGAGATGTTACTTTCACCGAAAATGTCGAAAAAAATTACATTAAGAAAGTAACAGTTTAAAGTGGATCTTAATGCTCCCATAAGAACTTTCCTTTATCTCTAAATGGAGGATGTCTTCCTTTTTATGGGAAACATATTTTTTGATAGATTTGGGTAGGGAAAAATGTCAAATGTGCTTATAGAAAGCACACACAAGCCATTTTAAAGTGTCTTGTGTATTTCATTGAATTGTGATTGTTGGGGTAGAAATTCAGGGATTTTGTCCATTTTCAACCTATTATCTTTATGAAAAGTTGTAGTACAGAATGTGTCTGGGCTAGAGAACCCTATCAGTTTCCTGAAGAGGAGCCTGGATGTGAGTTTCTCCCAAAATTTGCTGCTGATGCATCTCAGTCTTCACAGCAGTGAAGGCTCCTGGGAGCAGGGAAAACCAGTGCCCTTCACCAAGCACAGGAAACACAACCAACACTTACAGACCTTTGTGCTTCTGCAGTGCCCCAATTAGCAAACAATTTGCTTAACACAGAGTGCCATGTGCCAGTGCAGCCCACAGGGAGGGAATGTTATGCTTTTGATGTTCTGACATCATGCCTGTCTCCCTGGTGTGGGAGAACCATTTACACTCTGGGAAACACGTTGGTGACAGATTGTTACTGCATTACTGCTTGCATGGTGCCAAGAAGTGAATGTGCAGCAGTGGGATTACAATTGTGAATTAATCTTAGTGAAAAACTGCATGGTATCAGGACTAGAAATGTACAAGTGGACAAAGCTGCTGTTGTTCTGCATGTAGACAAATGGAGACCAGATGGAGTTTCTCATGCACAGAATGATATTTATCTGAAAACTACTTCATTAGCTTTACTTGACCAAGAAAACCTCAACTGTGACTTGACTGCAAATGTAGCAATAAGCAGCACTCAGCAGTTGGAATAAAAAAAAAAATTCATGCAGAAAGAGATAACCTTTAAGGTAATATCAAGATTTGCTCTATGGAAGAACATATAACAAGGTGAGCAATGGAGCATAATATTTGTTAAGAGAATTTTTAAAATCACAGGAAAATCATTAATTGTGCTTTCTCTGACTATGGATTTGTTTTGAAGGACAAGCCAAATATTATGATAAATTAATGTATATTTTGAACCCTCAGTAATAGATGTAGTTTTGCATTTGCAGTACAAATAGAATTAAACATTGGCTGCAAGTACAGGATAATCCAGGCTTAATATGCTTTTGGCACAGTTGTGTTTATGAACCAGTTTTTCTATACATCAAGTACACATCCCTTTTCTCATTCTGATAACAGAAATACAAAACATGCATATCTTTTTAACTTACAAATCTTATTAATCAAACTGATGATATTTTGAAATTAACATATGGTAAAAGCTTGGGTCACATAAAGTTCAGGTGAGACTTGTTAATTCATATAGTTCCTGTTTTGCTGACTGTTTTAAATTAGCTATGAAAATTGCACAGTCAAGATGAAGAATCACATGCCTTCTGAGGTTAAGATAAAAAACAATAGATTTTTCTCCCTTTTTAATAAGATTTGTACCATCTCTCCAATCTGTTACTTAATAATGCCCTTTGGCATATTTTTTATGCTTTTCCTAATCTTACAGTTGTAACTCATGCATCTATCACTTCATAAACCTGTTTGGGAGAGCAGGTAGGTGCTACAACCCAGCAAATGAAGGTATTGCTTCTTCTGCAACAGAGGGTGGGACTGTGGTGGGGTGATTTCTTTGTTTCTGGTCCTATTTTGTGTTCTGTGCAGGGGTTCTTTTGGTAGGTCTCAGAAGTCATTAAACAGCATGTGAATGAAGTTTAATTCCTTAATTTCTAAGAAATACACAAAGTAATATGTAAATTCACCTATGTCATGTAAGTTGTAAAGTGGTTATAAATATGCTTCACACTGATGATGTCAAGACATATTAGTATTTCAATTTTACAACTACTGTGCTCCAGTTTTTCTTCAAAATTTATTTTCTTTTGTACCTTAATTATTCATCTTTCTTTGATGGAAATATGATCAAAACCTACTATAATCTATCTTTCTTTGTCTTGTGATATATGAATAATTTTTTTTTAATGTGATACAAAGCTCCTTTTTGTCTTGATTTTTTTTAATTCATGTTTTCATGGCTGGAGATGGCCAAATCTAATGGGTTGTAATGAAAGAATCTGGAAGTAGAGCTCACTGCAAGTCAACTTGCACTGGCTGAGATCTAGCAGTCAAATATTGTTGAGTGACAGTGTCACTCTTTTGTTTCTACACTCATCAGTGATATCCTCTCTGCTTTTAGTCTCTTGTAAAAGTGCCCTCTTTATAGCTTCTATGCACTTCTGCATAAATGGAAGTGCCTCCCAGTCTATTTGGATTTAATACCCTTTTCCCCAAAAGACTGAGGTTAATGAAAATTAATAGCTACTATCTAAACCAACTGCTGCTTTGCTTTCCTCTTAAACCTCTGCACACATCTGGTGCACAGAACCAAGAGAATTGGGGGGTGCCCAGTATCAGGAGTAGTGTGTTTCTGCCATGGGAACATAGAGCTCCAGAAGAATTCCTCATGGAACTTTTCACACTGCCATATGAAGTGAACAATGAGGTTTCTCCTCTGATCACTCAGAATTTAAACTAAATATTACTCTCAAGATGAAATTAAGGTTAGCTCATTTTATTTGGCTACCTGCAGCAGGGGTTAAGAAACCTCCATCAAGGCAAAAGGCTTCCATGGACATCATGCAGCAAGCCACTTAATTATAAAGAGGCAACATAGTGTTTCTACATGATGTTTTCTATGTCTCTAAACAGTGAATATACAGCCTATTAGCCTATATAGAGTGAATATACAAAAATATGATCTTGGCATAAATCTCCAGGAACAATTAGTTAAGTATTTCTGTAAAGTTCTGCAGCATTTTGAAAATATTACTGAAGGCTGACTCATATTTAATGAGTTCCACTAAAAACAATTCAGTTCCAGGTTCTGAAGGCTGTAGGTGCTTATTTTTTCATCTGAAAACTTCCATTCCTCCTAATTGAAATTTTATTTTTTCAGTCTCTACACTGGACTTACATGTTAAATGGAAAGTGTTAGACCACATACTATAAGCATTGCAAAATTTGTGGTGATCCAAATCCTTCTTTTCCTTTCTCCTAAAAAGGAAATGCCAGCTATGGAAACTTACAAAAATGGTAACAGTGTTACAACCTATTAGCAGACCGCAACAGATATTTTTGTTGAGCACAAATCTTTGTTTTTGTCCTTCTGAAAGACTTCTCACTGTTTTGCTTCAAACTTGACAGCGTCTGTATTCTTGTAGTGTTATCCTCCTCTCTGTTGTTTTTCAGACTGGTTTTGATTTGATTCAAATGGTCAACAGCAAAATTTCTTTGAGTTGATCCAAAGTCTGATCAAAGCTTTTTTTTGATGATGACTAAACATGAAGGCAAGATTCTGTTTTTAAACTAGACTCTTTAATATATCCTGTATGTTTTGTCATAGCATTTAAAATCTACTGATCCATGTATAAAAGAAAATAAGGTGGCCTTGGAGCATGAGACAATTCAAATTCTTTACGTTATTCCTAACGTAAAGAATTCAAGAGTATCTCAAGGAGCTGTTATATTTGTGAGTAAGTTGTGGTTACATGTAAAAATTATAGAGAGCATCTCTGTATTTCTGTATTGTAAACAGTACAGATAATTTATGGAAAAGGAAGAGTTGGACTTCGCCAACTTGGTTAGTTCACCACCTATTATTTGTATATGCTAATGTTGTACCAACTTTGTACAACTGTTGTACCTGCTTTGAAAATCACTGGGTGCTAAACACCTTCCCAGAATCTTAGCATTATCAATGTCTGTTTGCATTCAGATCACTACAGATTAAGGTCAGAAGAGATGTTAAATCATCTGGATTCTGCTGTACAATGAGAATATAGCATTTGGCTGTCTGCTAGTTCAGGTGACTCTGGACTTGAACAGATCCACTAAGTCATAAATCATCTTTGCCATGATGGTGGGACAGTTTTGGGAGCCACTTAACATGCAGCTTTTAAAAACACTGCCCATTGTTGTCGCAGACATCTTTTTATGAAAATCCTTCCTTGAAGTTCTTTTTCCTCCTGAGAAACTGAGAGACCTCAGGGACAAAATGTAAACAATGGTTGTCTGCTGCTGTGGAATGCATCAGGTGCATCTGTGATTGGTCTCATGTGCTTGTGTGTAATTAATGGCCAATCATGGCACAGCTAGCTCTCTCTCTGCCCGAGCCACAAACCTTTGTTATTCATTCTTTTCTATTCTTAGCCTAGCCTTCTGATGAGAACTTTTTCTTCTATACTTTTAGTGTAGTTTGTAATATGTATCATAAAATAATAAATCAAGCCTTCTGAAATATGGAGTCAAATCCTCGTCTCTTCCCTCATCTGAAAACCCTTGTGAATACCGTCACACATTGTCATTTCTAAAATGAAGCACCTTGCACAAATATACTGCAACTACAGAAGATGCTTTTGCCAAAATTAAAACCTCTTCAGCAAGTAAAGTTTGATAGATATCTATTATATCATTGGCTACCTATTAGTACCCATTTTGAAATTAGCTGCCACTTAGTTCATTACCCCCTGAATGCTGTATGAAATTTTTGCATTATTTTCCCTAGGACTGGTGGCAGATTAATAGCCTTGAGGTAAAGACAGCATTTACCTATTTAAAATCCATGAATAGTAACACCACATCAGTGTTCTGGTATTCCCATGTTCATGAAAATGGACTGTAAATGACCAAACAACTCCTACAAGTCTTCCTGAGATGTTTAAGTACAAACTATTGTGACAACCAAATCTAAAAGTAATTCTCACTAACATTTTTGTTGGGTTTTTTTCCTTTAGAAAGAACGTGATATAATAAAAGTGCATCAGTCTGAAAAAGCAGATCTACTCCTTTCCAAATGCAGCAAACAATGATTATTTTTATTCATATTCCATTGCTAACCATTGGCTTGTGTCTCTTTAGTTGTAGTAAAGATAGATATATCTACTGTATATATGTATAGTAGGAGTATAATACTATTATACATAAGATTACTAGAATTTCTTTTCCTCATCAAAATCTCCATCTTCTTCCAGCTATCTTCTGCCATGCTATCTGTGGATCTGTCACTGACATATTCAGTGCAACTGCTTTACTTTTTTTCCTTATTAATAATATGTACAGGGACACATTTAATATTAACCTTTCTCTTTTTTTCTTCATGTCTCATCATTTTTTTCCCTTCATCTTATAGTATACTCATCAAGTGAAATAAAGCAAGTTATGGTTAAAACTGGCCTTTTTTGGGTGTTATATCAAGAAACAAGAGGTATATGAAGAGGTATTTTTATTCTTACAATTTTTTCCTTCCAGAGAAATTTGTTCATCCTTTTCCTGTTTGGAGACATAGAGCTGCTCTGAACGAGTTGGCTGGAAACATGCTTTTGGCCATATTAAATGGTCAGCTTTGGCAACCACAGATTCCAATCCAGTGATTTAATTGTCTTTATTTTTATCAGGAGATCCAGAGTGGATTAACCTCATGCTGTATAAAATGCTTTTTGACTTAGGAATTGTGCAGTGTTGAGAAACTCTACAAATGCTTTACTACACAGCCACATGGCACTGCTAAAAGCATCTCACAAAATCAGATTTTCCATTCAAAAAGCTACTTTTTTTTTTTTTTAATTTACTCCACCTTATATCTCACTAAGATTCCCTCCACCTCTCTGCAAGATGCAGACTATCTATTATTATAAATAGTGTCAGATAAGTGATGAATCTGACATTTTGGTCCTGGGAGACAGCAAACACAGGTGTCTACATGTGTGATAAGAGTCCAGCTACTGCTCAAGATCAGTGGGGATGTAATAAACACTGTGAAGCCTGGGGGGTGAGTCAATTGTCAACACAGACACTATAACAGTATTCACTTACCTAAAGGTAGGCATCCAGCATTATTTGAGAGGCTCTCAGGTGTCCAACTCACCTGTATAGATTATGGAAGAGGACTTTAACACTTATGCCCTTTTCAAATGGTAGCTGATGGCAAAGCAATGAACTTTGCCACAATGACAAAGCAGTGCTTAATAGCAAGACATCTGCATTTAGGCAGTTGCCTGTGGTCAAGGGGTCAAGTCAGACCGTGCAAGGACATGCAACTGCTCTCTGAGGTACCCTGGGCTGCACAGCACAGCCAAGGGGGTCTGGCTACTGTGAGTCAGGATTTTGAGGAAATCTGTCCTGAAGTAGCAGCAGGACGCCAGGCACATATAAGCAATCCAGAATGATATTAGACCCTTATCTTTTGCAAGCTAAATTGTGCCCTTGGAGCTTCAGTGCAGGAAATAATCAATATCCTAAGTAATAGCTCCACTTTGTGTAAACTGTCTGAATAGTATTCTCCAGCAATTTTCTCCACAGTCTTCTCTTAGCTGTGTATTCAGCAGAATATCTGCAATGAAATGTCACAAAAGTAGAGACAAGCAAAATGGGATGTACAAGAATGGAAGCAGCAATGACCCACAGGTATTTTCCATTTTCTTACCACCTCTAAAAGTCACAATAGCAAAAAAAGCTAAAATAAGCAATTCACTGAAAGGTCAAATAAAAACTTAGAAGACAGTTCTCTTATTCCATTAGACCATCCCCTGCAGCCTCACTGATCAATTTTCTTTTTTTCAGTCAAGAAAAGCTTTAAGTATATAAGTTGTATACATTGGAAAGGAGAGAAACTGATAAAGACATTTTGTGTCACACATAAACTTATTTTGACTGGACACAAATGTGTTTAAGGTCTAAGTTGATCTCCATCCAACTCAAGCATGGCCCAGCTGCACTTTTTCCCTCATGCTGCAATGTTTTAAGGAGAATACAGCATTTCCCAATTAAACTTGTTCGCCTCCCATAGATTTCAGACCTCTACTTAGACTAACTCTTTTTTCTTCATCTTGTGTTTTGTCAGACTTCAGCAAGCACCTAGTTATTGTATTTGGATAATTCAGTATCTGTATATTTTTATAAATGTGTGTCTGTTTGTTAAATGGTAAACTGAATTGGATCAAAACTGGAATCAACATCTGGCCCTTTAGCTTCCCAGTAGACCTTTTAATGCTTCCATAATATTTTAATTTTTATATATATATATTTAAATACATAAATACATTATGCTACAAAACAGAACAGCATTTTGAAAGATGCTGCATCTTTTGGAATAGTGATAGAGAGCTAACCCAGAGGGAATGCCTTCCTTTCTCTCTTCTCAGCTGGGTTGGAATGGCTTCTGGGTTGTGAGTGTGGAAAGTAAAGTGCTGCAATCAAATACTGTAACTCTTCCCAAATCTCAGTCAGATCAGAATGCCATATTATCAGCATTTCAAAGATATAAAAACACAGAGATAAACTTTACCATGAAGGATTGCAGAAAGCATTACAGCTGACTAAGAAAAAGTAAGGAAAGCATTCAGATAACAGGGAGATTAACAGCATTTTCAATATTTGGGTAGATAAATGCAAAATATTAATGTCACAAAAAAATTATTGTATAAAAGGAAATTGTTGACTTCTCTCTTCTTTAGACTTTACTTAGACTAGTAAATCACATAATGTCCCTGAAACTGGCAAGTTATTCTTTGCAGTATTTGTATTCCAGAATAGGTTTTTGCATGATTCTAGCCTGAACTAAACAATTCCCAGCCAGGATTTGGGAGTTATCACTCTCAACAGAGAGCTTAAACTAAGCCACTGTGCTTCATGAGGCAAGAAAGCCTTACAACAGAGATGGGACTAAGTCGTGTTCCAGGCTTCAAAAATGGCCGGATTTCACTTAATAACAGAAATGTAGCTTTAGACTCTAGAATATAACCTAAACCATCAATAGGAAATTAGATATTCAGGTCCTAAGATTTGCGGACATACCCTGAAATAATTTTATCAAATTATAATTTCATGATTTCCACCATTTTCCCAAAATTTATGAGTGTGTGTTGTGTGCATGTGTGTGGTGGTATTTATATACACTTTTGCCTTGCACTGAGGTTTTGAAGAAGATACTATGGACTATTTTTAATTTTCAAAGGAGAAACAAATATGCTTGAGAAACAAGATCTGATTGAAAGATTTAGCAGAGGAATAATATTTAAGTGGAAAAGCTGGTTTCACATAGAACTGCTGACACAAACTTAGCCACAGGAGTACCAGTGAGCAACACTATAATTTAGATTTTCTTACCTCATAGATAGCTTCTAGATAGACACAGATAATATAACTACTCAGTTGTGATATAGCAAACCCATTGCTCATATTCAATTTCATGAAAATGGAATGAGAGTATCGCATATTTGTAATAACTTCACTCATAAAGGGAAGGGTTTTACACTGTGTTTTAGCAGTTAAATCTTTGCCATTATTATGGACCTTTTTACACAACCAGAATTGAATAACTCTGAGACCCATCAGATATGTGTTGTCTCAGAATGGATACTCTTCCAGGGAGCCCACACGAGGGCTGCTCTTTCAAGCAAGTAGGCAATAGATGTGCAGGTTATGGCCCACAATATTTTGATTCAAAGCTTGGTGAAGGGAAGAAGGTGTTTGCTTTACCAATTAGCAGGAAATCCTTCTTCTGAAAGCCACCGCTAATGACTTGTCACATACATCAAAACATTTTTAGGGAAGTGCCTTCAAGGTTTTGGAGAACAGGGTTTGGGTTCCTAATTAACTCAGATGATGCAGATTTTAGTCCAGCCTCATCAACATTCTCCAGCCACACTGCCTCCACCTCCTGTCCAGCAGCTGTATTCCAGCGGGATCCCAGTCCTAGCTCTGCTCTGGGCATGCTGTTCCTAGTTTTGTACCTGGCATTATATCATTGACTGGCAATCTGAGCTTGACCTTGAGCCTACCCTCTCAGGGGACATCTGTTACAGCCACCCAAACAGCTTTGCTGTGCTTCATGGGGGACTGTGACACTGCTCAATCCTGAGGCTGCTCCATGCCTTGTGTGACTGCTGGCTCCCAGCTTGCCTTCTCCTCTAGCAGAGATGCTCTCTCCTGCTGAAACCCAGCTGTAAGCTCAGGGAAAAGACAAGGAATTGAGCTTAAATGCACTTCTTGGACAATGAGTGGTGGAAATCTAGGTGGACAGAGGCTGTGGAAGAGATGGTCATGGCAGCAAGAGCCCACTGGTGTACCCAGGGCCCTGATATTGCATTTGGAGCCACAGAATGGCTTGGTTTAGAAGGGACCTTTAGAGATCATGTAGTCCAAACTCCCTGTAATAAGCAACACTTTCCATGAGGCCAGCTTGCCCAAAACTCAATCCCACCTGGCCTTGAACATTGCCAATGAAGAGGCAGCCACAGCTTCTCTGAGCAACCTGTTCCAGTGTCTCACCAGCCTTAATTTAGGGAAAATCTTTCTCATGTCCAGGCTAATTCTACCATCTTTCATCTTAGAACCATTGCACCTTACCCTGTCACTACAGGCCATGGTAAAAAGCCTCTGTCTTTCCTATAAGCCTTCTTTATATAGCAAAAGGCTGCAATAATGTCTCTCCTTAGTCTTTTCTTCCCCCAGAACAGTTCCAACTCTCTCAGAGTTTCTTTGCAGGAGAGGTGCCCCAGCCCTCTGACCTTTCTTGTGGCTGTCCTCTAGTCCCACTGCACCAGCTCTTTCCTGTGCTGAGGACCCCAGCACTGTATGCATAACTGCAGGTGTGTTCTTCAGGGACGTGGAGAAGAGGAGGAGGATCAGCTCCCTGGATTCCCTGATGGCCATGCTGCTTTTGATGCAGCCCAGGATATGTTTTGCTTTCTGGGCCACAAGTGCACACTGCTGGTTCACATCCAATTATTCATACATCAGTATCCCAAAATCCTTCTTTGCAGGACTGGTCTCAGAGTATTCATCACCCAATCTGCACCAATGCTGGGATTGCTTTGATCCCCATGAGGTTCACATATGTTCATGTCCTACATGCTCTCATACCAGCCCAGAAGCTGTCCATGAGGTAACCAAGGGGTAGAAAGCTCTTTTATCTCAACTTCCTCACTTAAAAGGTGAGGGAGGGTGGAGCTGGGCTGGAGGCATCCTCAGCTTCCTCCTCTGTAGGACAGAGCTTTGGTAAGTGGGACATGTCTTCTTCAATTCATATTTCCAAGTTCTGCAGAATAAGCTAAAATCCTTGTGCTGTTGCAGTTTTTTTTCATAGTGTGAGACCGTTCCCACTGTCTAAGGTGTAGGAAACATGTTAGAATCCTGTGTGTCAGAATTCTAACAAGGCAGTTCAAAGGGAATATTGCCACTTCATTCTAATTTAGTCCTTTGACAGCAGTAAGGAGCTAATATATTTGAGTTTTTCCATAACAATCCAATTATCTCTATCTGTTAAAGAGAAATTCACACAGTCTTCTCTATCTGTCTGCAATCTACACATGCAGAGGCTCCCCTGTATATAAAAGATTGGCATGTCTTTAAAGAATTTGGTGCTGAAAATGAGCAGTAAAGGATAGAAATCTAAAATATAGCCAAAAGGCTAATTTTTTGCTTCATTTTCTTGATGGCATGATGGAATATTAAGTCACTTGAGGTTTAGGATCTCTCAGTCTCTCTCTGTTAGCCAACATTTCAAAGTCAGTGCTTTGTTTCAAGAATTCATTGCAATGTATCCATGTTTTTCTTCCATGTTAGAATGATGTGTAGGGACAAACCTCTGAAGGTTTATTCTCAGAAGGGAATATGAAATGCTTTTGAAGCATTTCAATTGTCTAGAGTTTCTAGCATAGGGAAGCAGTAGTTACAATTATTCTGTCTTTCATGTTGAGATTATTTTATGCATCTTGAAATTTCTTTTTTTTCTGCACGCTGGAATTTGGTTTATTCTTTACAAGCTTTTGATTTCTGCAAAGATTCAATACCTTGAAATTAAAAGATTAAGGGATTCAGCATCAGAATGCTACATGATTAGCTTTAATTGGTTCTGAGTTTTTCCTGCTGAAAGGGCTTTCTAACATGTGCTTAGTAGCAGACACATGGTCCCTATTTTCCATGACTTTAGGGATTTGAACACTTTCAAAAATTACTCTGTAGAGCAGGACTAACCTAATTAATCTCAATTAAAGTCTTCATCTGGAAACAATAATGTAACTTGTATAAACTTGTAGTTTCAAAAATAGCAACAAAATTCTTAAAGCTTTTTTATTCAAATATAATATATGCTTTAATACACTAGTTGAAAATGAGTAAAAGGTGTAAGTATGATTTATCATAAAACATTTCAATGCTGGTTAGACAATAATATAAAGAGTTGGAAAAAATTTGCTTGATTTCATGTTAAATATGAATGGAAAAAGTTTTGTAAATTGTAATAATTTGTACGGAATCACAATTGGAAGGGACCTTGAGAGTTGCCAGGGCAATTTAGAGCAGGTTGCACAGGAACTTGTCCAGGTAGGTTGTGAATGTATCCAGAGAGGGAGACCCCACAACCTCACTGGGCCACCAGTTCCAGTGCTCTGCCAGCTTCAGTGTAGAGAAGTTTTTCCTATGCTGAGATGAAACTTCAGGTGGTTTAATTTATGGCCACTACTCCTCTCTCTGTCACTGGGCACCACTGAAAATAGTCTGGCACCATCACCCTGACACCCACCTTTGAGATATTTACAGGTGTTAGTGAGATCCTCTCTCAGTTTGTCCTCTCCAGACTAAACAGGCCCAGCAGCCCCAGTTTCTCCATATAAGAAAGATTCTCCAGTCCCTTAATCCCCTTTGCAGCCCACCACTGGACCCTCTCCAGTAGCTCCCTTTCTTTCTTGTCCTGAGAAGCCCAGAACGGGACACAGCACCAGGAGTGGCCTCATCAGGGCTGAGCAGAGGGGCAGGATCATCTCCCTCAGCCTGCTGCCCACACTCTTGCCAGTGCACCCCAGGATACCACTGACCCTGCTGGCTGCAAGGGTGCTGCTGGCTCGTGGTCACCTTGTCACCCACCAGGACTGCCAGGCCCATCCTTGCAGAGCTGGTCTCCAGCAGGTCAGCCCCAGTCTGTGCTGGCACTTCGAGCTATTCCTCCCCATGTCCAGGACCCTGAAATTGCCTTTGTTGAGCCTCATTGGTTTCTCTCTGCCCAATTCTCCAGTCTATCAAGGTCCCACTGAATGGCAGCACAGCCTTCAACTGATCAGCCAACAATCCCCCCTCCCAGTTTTGTATCATCAGTGAAATTTCTGAGGGTACATTCTATCTTTTCATCCAGGGAATATCCAGAATAAAGCAGTACATATTCCACTGTCCATTCTGCAAAAATCTATTAACAACACTATCCCATCTATGAATTAATATTTTTGCATCTAAACAAAGTATCATGCCATTTATGACTAGAAATCATAATAATTTTCAAGTATTCACCTTCTCTCCTTCTGGGAGTGAGCCAAAGGAAGTACCTGGGACAATTCCTGGCATGAAAAATTCCTGGATTGAGGTGTTTTAGACAGTTCAGAATTTTTTTGTTTTAAAACAGCCTTTTGTATTTAAAGAGTTAATGTCTTTTTTTTTTAATTATTTTTTAGTTTACCTTCAAAATTGATGCCCATCTGTATTTTTTCAGCTCCTGTGAGTGAAACTATTAGAGCTATTTGTGTGGCTAAGTGTTTGCAGATGCAAGATGCAAGGCCTACAATTATTGCTGCTTTTCAAAAGCTTCTTCACTGTGTTTCATGCTTCACTGTGTTTCAAGAAATACTTGTGGATATAGAAACACAACCATCGCTGCTTCTCATCACACTGTTGTAATTTTGTTATTAGTTTTCTGCTATAGTCTAAAAAGATGTGTGAAATATATAAATAAATATATAATTAGGACAATAAGATTTCTCATAGTTTTTTTCCATTGTTTCTCCTGCAGATTTAAGTCCAATTCAAGCAGGCAGTAACAGAGCATTAACATTCTTCTGGTCTGCTGACTTAAGACACCCACATAGAGGTAATCTCCAAAGCTTTCAAGCAGCATAATGTACACACTGAGAAAGAAAACTGCCTGACAAAGCAGTTATGAAGAAACCACTTCTTTAAATCTCAGAAAGGAAAATGTGGTGTTTAACAGGCAGGGTAAACAGCCTTCAGTAGTGCCTGTATCCAGACTGATCCTCTTATGGCACAGTAACAGCCCTGAACTTCCAGAGCAGGAAGTAGGGCAGGAGGCCAAAGGCTGGTTTGTGTCACTTAAAATGCAGCCATTGATGAGTCTAGCTGTTTGAGTGTTTGTGTTGAGTGTAATCCAAACAGCTACACAGTTTTTGTGCCTTTTCAGGACACCACAGAAACTTTGTTCTTTTGCAGATGGAGCTGCAGGAGCATTTTTAAGATAAAGTTTTATGTTAAAAATTATCAACTATTTTGAATTTCACAATTTCATTTTGAAGATGAGGCAGTTAATATTGGAACCTCTATCTCACAGCCTATATTTCCCTTCAGTGCTCTGCAAATTGTCACTAACATGACTCTTTAATTTATTTTCCTTTTTCTTGAATGAACTATTTTCAGCTAAATTAGGGCAACTCTTCAAAAAAAAAAAAAACAACAGAAAACACAGATGTAGGCAAGTCTCTGAAGCAAAACTGACTTCAGAGCAACGTGTGCATACAGAGAGAATGAGCAAAAACACATCCTTGTTCAAAGCAAGTGTATTTGATTGTGGGTGTACAAAAAGACTATTGATATCACAGCTCTGCATCTCTGACTTAATAAAAAGAGAAAACCAAAACAACAGAGTATGTGAATTTAAGTACCCTCTTCTCATAAAGCTTCATAAACCTTTTTCCTTTTGGTTTTCTCTAGTTAACAGTACCTTTGGTGCTGTCCTTCTGTGACACTAGATGGCACTTCAGAGTAGTGGTGGGATCAGAAAGTCTGTAATCTTTTTAATTGTTTTGCATATGATATTAGAAATACATTAAGTTAATGCTTGCTTTGAACAAACACAATTTTTCAGCTTTTTCTTGTTTTTTACACATGAGTGAGTGTGAGGTAGAAATTGTTCTCTATTTTCAAAAATATCTAACATAAGCAGAAATAGATTATATCAGAGACATTCACTAGAAGCTTAAAAAAACCCCCAAAAAAACAAAACGAAAAAACTCAACCAACCTCCCCCTCCCCCCCCACAAAAAAAGGCCCCCAAAACCAAATTATGGGCCAAAGACCTGTTACCAGACCTTGTGCTTAGATAATTTTAGAAACAGTTTGTGGAGGCAATTGAAAAAATGTACAGTCTTGGAAATGAGAGCAACACACTGATGGCAAGGATTTAAGAGCTGGTCCTTTCCTAGAAATGAAATTAGATTTAGTGTCATTTATACATCAGCAATTGAGTATATGACAACTATCCATAACCTGGTGCACTGTAGGAGAAACCAGATTAAAAGATGGCCACACCCTTGTTGGCAGTCAGGGATGCTTTAGGCTGCACCAGGAAACAAGGGTATTAATTATTCTTTATGTGTTTTGAGTCCAACAATTGTGACCATTTACTGTCTTCATACTTTATGAAGAAGTTGAGGATGCACTGCAAGGCCCAAAGGCTTTCTACTTTAGTTCTCTTATTTCTTTCCACGCAATTGTTTATACATCGTTTGTGTTTGTTCCTTTTCTTTTTTTTTTCCTTGTTTTCCTTTCCTTGTTGTGTTTTTAAGTGGAAGAACCATCTGTTCTTTATTTATATGAAGAGCAGTTTTGAAAGTATTGGGCTTCCCACTGCTTTGAAGTCTCTGCAGATGCTGTGAGTGGATAGAATCCCATCAGTCAAATATTATTGGTGTGGCTGCACAACTTATGGAAAACCAACAGTGTGCTTACCTTTCAAATTTGTCATGATCTTGCTTAGGTCTCTTGTTACAGGATTTGCTTGTTTTGTTTCATTGAGAAAGACTGGGAACCAGGGAAGTCCTGCTATCTTTGCAGCCCTGGGTTGTTAGAAGGGAATGTATTTTATGAGAAATAACTTATGCTTTAGCAGCAAGCAGCAAGCTTGATAGGGGACCTATCGTGAGTATGACAGAGGAGGACCAGACTCAGATATTTGCTTCTGGACTTGTTGAAGTTTGTTCTAATTTGAAACAAAAGCCTTAGCATGTGAGATGTTAAAACTATGGATGGAGAAATGGAGAGTTTGTGCATATGTTTACATGACGCTTTATGTAATTGTTGTTATTTTTTGTGTGAATATTTTTCTGTAACGATGTACATACAAACTCTGTGGAATTTTTCAGGCTAAGACAATGCCTTTGTTCTCTCTTGAAATGCCAATGCTTAGTTTTCTGCATGAAGTCTCTGTCTGCACAATAGTCAACATCCAACCAAGAACCAAAAGGAAAAAAATAAACCATAACTGATGATTTTCTGGAGTGTTTTCCCTCCTGTGACAAAAAGATATCATATACTGTTTGTTTTATTTAAAAATAACTCTCTGAAAATGTGAAATGCAGAAGAAAAACAGATATAAAGCAGGGAAATCATTGGCTACTATATGAAGAAGATAGCTCAGAAGAGTGCAAACCTGCTTTTTCTGTGTAGTGGTTATAGTGAGTCATAATTGTTTCCAATTATTTACTACTGAATAAATGGCAGCTATAAAAAGACTATATTTGTTTGCTGCTGAGAAAATACCCGTGAGAGTCAGGCATGAAAAAGTTCCTTGAGGCGAAAGAATTTCACGCAACTTATTCTTAGCTATCACCATGCCAAAGATGTTCAATTTTCAAGACTTATTTAAAGTTCTGACATACGTATGTTATTCTATCAAAACAAAAGAAGAAAGACAAACACTTTGGAGTTTGCCTGTATTACATTATTCTTTAATATAAATGACATATAAGTTTTACAAATTAGAGAGATTGACTTTGGAGTATTAAGAGTCTGCAGAAGGTTCTTTTCAGGTGATGTTTTTATTGAGTATATGTTTAGCTTTGAAGATTGACAGTAGATATGTGCAGCCTACCTTTGATGTGCTTGCTACCCACTGGTATGGGTTGAAGAATCCCAATTTACAGAGGGCTCCAAATCACTCTAAATAGATACAGCTACAAATGATGTCCCAACAATGTCCACAATAGCAGCTATTTCACTTCATCTATTTCTATAATTATGGTTTTGCTTCTATAGTCAAAATTCCACAAATTTGTTGGACAGAGGAGCCTGCATATCTCTACTTCACAATTAATTCCTTTTTTAAAAAACCAAAACCAGTAAAGGATGCTGATAAATGTAAAATGAAGAACAAGTGAAAAGTGAACTGCTATGGGTTTTTTTTAGATAAATACATGGATTGATAACAATTACTAAACCCTTATACCATACTCTGCAAGGCAGTACAGTCATAAAAACTGCTCTTCTGACTAAGGTGAGAAGGATTTGCTCTAGAGAAATTTAGTCACTGAGCTCCAGATATAGGTTACAAGTTTTTTACTGCAGACTACTCAATATTTTATTCACTAGGATGATGTTAGGCTAATTCTGAATAGCATTGCTCTAGAAAAATGGCAAACTTTAAAGAACTATGTGTACAATACAAATTTATTTATTTTATTTTTTTCAAAAATAATGACATTAGCAACAACTTTATTTGCCTCTGCTAAATAGATACATTCAGAATTATCTTATAGTGGATATTTTTAAACCTCCAGGGCTTGAAATAAATTTAAAGGAGGCAACTCTTACCTTCTCAAGTCTCAAGATGATTTGAGAGTCTTTTTTCCCCTCTGCTATTTTTCTCTGTGTGTGGCTATAAAAATAACCTCAATCACTGTCTTTTTTTTTTTTAATAAATCATAACTTGACAAATATTTACTCTGAATTTCATATACAGTGGAATCTGAAAACCTGCAGCATTCAGCAAACTGAAAAATGCCACAGAAAGCATGCTGGAAAAGAAGGCTGAAATAAGTCAGTTTAAAGCACAGTGGGCAATTCTTATTGATGGTATGCTCGCTCTTGTACATCTGTTATGTCGCATTTATTCTACATCAATGGATCATCTCCACTTTAAAGTGAAGTTTCTGGCATTTGGCGTTAATTGTTAGCAACGGTTTTTTGAACAGGCCTATGAGGACAGACACTTTAGCTGGAACACAACTGACCCCCATCCCTAGAGATCTATTTGTAATTCCCAATCTGTACTGCGGAGCGTTCGTGGATACACCGGAAGGCAGAGGGCTGGATCTCCCAGTACTGCACGGGGTTGCTGAAGAGGCTCACGCCGGAGTAGCTGGCCTTTTTGGTGTTGTAGCCAAGGGGGCAGAAGTCGTTGATACCAATGGAAGCAATTTTGTTGTTATGAAGATAGACCACCTAAAAAGCATACAAGTACTGAAGTGAGAAATTGAGCTATCACAGCAAATAAGAGAAATTATTTCATATTAAATGCTTCATATGCATTTTGGCAACATTATACAAATATGTCTTCTTTCCAAACAAATCCTTGACTCTGTTTACTTTTTGAAATACCTAGCATACACCCAATTGACATAATTTCTACAGAAAGTGCACAAACTGTGCAAGGAATCTGATAATGTGTCACAGACATGTTTTATGAAAAATCCTTTCCTTAGGATTTTTTCTCCTGAGAAGCTGAGAGGCCTCAGGAACAAAATGTAAACAATGATCATCTGCTGCTGTGGAATGCAACAGGTGGATCTGATTGGTCCATGTTGGTTGTTTCTAATTAATGGCCAATCACAGTCCAGCTGTCCGGACTGTCTCAGTCAGTCACAAGCCTTTGTTATCATTCCTTTTCTATTCTTAGCTAGCTTTCTGATGAAATCCTTTCTTCTATTTTTTTAGTATAGTTTTAATATAATATATATCATAAAATAATAAATCAAGCCTTCTGAAACATGGAGTCAACATTCTTGTCTCTTCCCTCATCCTGGGACCCCTGTGAACACCACCACAATAATGTTACTGTCAGCTGGTGGAACTGTAACCAAAAGAGAAGCCAAAGATGTGAAATTATGAATACAGCACTGTGGCTCTGGAGCATGCTCTGTATACTGTAGGAAACACATTCTGTGCTGTTCTTGTGAGCCAGCAAAGGCTTCCTGAAGATAAGGAAAGCCCCATATCTCTCCTGAGGAAGACACCAAGGTTGCCACCATGGCAACATGATGAAGGAGAGAAAGTTAAAAGATACGGACCCTAGCTGGCTCACAGAATGATGTGGCACCTTGGTCACCTACTGAGAATTTTGTTTCTTTCTTATAACCAATGGGCAGTGAATGTGCATGTTAAGTGAATGTAAATATCTTGAAAAAGTATAAAAGCAACATGTTGCTATAATAAATCTCTTTTGAACCCTTCTGATGGAGTCGTGGTACTTTGTGTTGTGTCGTGCTCTTTAACAACATCATACAGAGAATATATTTGATGCTAATTGGTTTCTCTCCAGCTCTAATATTTTCATTCTCATGAGTGCAGCTATACAGGACTCAGAGCCAAAGTAATCACTAATGACAATTTAAAGTAGCTGATGAATATTATTTAGCTCCAGATTCACCACTTCTGGAGAATTTTTCCGAGCAACATGCAGGGGGTAATTTACATTTGAGAGTCTTCATTCTTTGGGAGCTTTCTTTCCTGTAAAACCTTAGTCTGGGTGAAGACAAATTTAAATTGCTCCCAGAGGCAATATTTCTAGATATCTGGTCAAAAGGACCTCAAAAATACTGGTGATGTGAAATGCCTATTTCGTCTATTTGCCCTCCTGATGGCACTGTTTTGTGAGATAACAAAGGAAAGGTTATTGGGAAAGGTTGCAAAACATCACTTAGTAGAAACTAAAAAAAAATCAACAGAAGAAATTATCTTAGAAATTATTTTTGTGCGTAAAGAGGAAACCAAAGTACAAAAATAATCCCATATTTTTGTGGTCCTTCAGACATACAGAGACAACGAATGTACACCTCCAGATCTATACATCTCCATAACCATTTCCGCAAAAAAATTGGAATCAGAGTCTTCCTGTTGTATTCAACATTTCCTTGATAATTCAAGCATTTATGAAACTTGCATCAAGTTAAAAATACTGTGCACATTTCTGTTTAAGAATGAATAAACACACAAATACCACGAGGAAACTTTCAACCACTGCTCTCTGAGAGAGTATGACAAACTTTACCTGTATGTATTTGTGATCACCCAGTCCACTGGGTACTCTGACAAGTTCATTGTTGTTCAAGTGGAGCTCCCTCAGGTGAGGTACATTGTTAAGAGAGCCATTCTCAACTGAAGAAATACTGTTGAAACTGAGACCCAGTCTGAAAAAGTAAAAAAACATAATTTAATATTGAGGGGGAAAATGCTCTGAGACTTCTTAAGAGCTTAATTGATATGAGAATTTAATACAGATAATAAGAGACTTCATGTTAAAATAATTTGCTATGGAGGAGTACTTTTAAAGAAAGCCTTCTTCACAGTTATCTAATAACCTGTCATTCTTTGTGGCTTGTAGCAGTTTCAGAAGTCAGGGCCTGAAACTAGAACAAATTGCAGGACTGAAAATCCTTGCTCAATCTTTACAGCTGAGAGGTTTCCTAGTACTAATTAGCATTACATATAATGCAAATAGTCTTATCATACTAATTTAAATATGGCAATGCTTTCAAACTATTAAATGACAAAGGAGAGTTTCATGAAAGCTCTCACTTGCATCAACATGAATTTACTTCACTTAGAAATCAATTCACAGTTTCCTAGCTAGGATTTGATCATGAAGAATTTTCATTAAAAGTTATTGGAATTAACTTTCTTTTGAATAGGGTATACCAAGATTTAAGATAGCTTGGGGAATTGGATTCTACATAGCAATTCAGTCTGAAGTTCTACAGAATGCTTACAATAGACTTCAGTGATGGGTACTCATAGTGAATGTCTTTGAAAAGATTGGAAAAAACACCTCCATGTTTTGTCAGAGGGCTATAAATTCTTGTTTGACACATATCTAAATATGTGCTCAGTACATATGCAGGTCTACAAGCAGATGTCTCAAACCTGGGAGACCAGTGCCAAGAAAACCAGTTCTGACTCTCATATTAGTCTATTGAAGAAAAATAGTCCCTTTGCACAGTCTTCTAGGGAAAGAATGAAATTATAGGAGTCTGTAGTGAAGTGGACCTAAATCCCAGAAAGAATGAAATGATGTGCAATTACATCTCCTCTAAATGTCTTACAAAAACTCTCAGTCACTTGGGGCTATGCTTACAGATGAAGTCAATATTATTGTGTAAAACAGAGGGTGATTTGGAAAGAATATGGTCTCCATCGCCCTTCCCATAGGAAAAGAAAGGAAGAATTTTACAAATCATTCTTGCTTCATACATTTGATATATTACTTCCTTTCTCATTAGTGAATAAGCAACATTTTCCCAGCATTTCAGTAAATCTCATCCAAGTGTTCTAAATCATTTAAGAGCATCATCAAAAACAAATCTCAAAATTGAAGAAACTCTCAAATAATTTTTCACCTTTTTTCTCTAACATCCCTGCTGAATCATTTCTACTGTGTTTTTGAAAGAAACTTCATGATGCTCAGCACTGTTATTATTATTATGGGTTTAGAATTATAGAATCATTAGGGTTGGAAAAGACTTCTGAGACCACCAAGTCCAAACATTAATGCAGTCCCACCACGTTCACCCCTAAGCCATGTCCCCAGGAGCCACATCCACATGCCTTTTGAACACTTCCAGGGAAGCTGACTCTACCACTTCCCTGGGCAGCCTGTTGAAGTGCCTGACCCCCCTTTCAGTAAAGAAATTTTTCCTAATATCTAATCGAAAACTCCCTTTTTTTGGTTCAATTTCCACTGTTTGAAGCTAGACCATTTCCGTAAGTTTTATTAGAATTTAGATGTTGGTAATATCTTCACGTAATGTGTAAGGATGTGTAATGTGAATGTTCTCTTGGAACTCATTCCTGCATGTAATCAGCAAAGTCTTTTTTGGATTTACGTTCAGAAGATTATTGGTTTTTTACTGAATCACTCAATGAAGGCTTTTGAAAGACTTAGGAATAATTTTACAAGGAAAACAAACAAAAATGACAAATATTGTGCATCTACTAGAATGCAAGAAAACTCAAAAGAGAATGAACAGACATACACCAAGCTCTTGCATTTTACAGTTTAAAATTCCTTAACACAGCCAGAAAAATTACCTGCTTCTCAAAGTTTATTTGTGCTTTAGGGCAGCTATTAGACTGTTAAGCTTGAGTAGGCTTGAACAAGGTTGTCTGACCTTGTCCTAATATCTCTGAAAACTTAGTCATATAAAAAAAAAGCTGGGGTTCTTCAATGGTGGGCTAGAGCTCTTCCGTAGCTCCCTCGTTTCCTCATCTGTCTGTTTTGTTTTGTGCAAGGTGCTCCTTGTTCATGCTCTTCCTTACCTCTCACCTTTGCAAAAGAGCATCTCTGACTATGCTTAGGTTGCCTGCTTAAGTACAGGGCAGAGAGTGCTTTAAAACCTGGAGCCTGCTCTGAGCAGCTCCACATTTCCACATCATGGTCAACAGACTACCTTGTTCCATACACTACAGCCACAATAGGAGCAGCCTAAGCTTAGATATTTTTAGGACTCCATTGGCACCTGCTGTTTAAAACTTTATGTCTTAAGGCAGACTTCGAACAATGTTGTCCATGTGATGCTGCCTGTGGTGTTTTCCAAGTGTGAATGAGAAAAACAGAAAAACTGTGTCATCTGCAGGACAGCTCACATGCCCCACAACCCCCACCTCCAGTAATGTAAATTACTCTCTACCTGAGTAGCTATCATCTTGTTTTGGTTTTGGAAGTTTTCTTCATAATTTCTCTGAAGAATCCTATAATCTATTCTAAGGCTCTGTAATAAACAATAACTGTTTCATAGTCCTCTAGTCCATATTTATAATATTTTTTATTTTTTCATTAAAATCTAGGACAGATTTCTTTTTGAGTCTGTAATGAAATATTAACATAAAACATAAGATGAAATGTCTTAATTTATAAGATCTGGAAAGCTGTTCTAAGCTTATATCTTGGAATTTTCAGATTCAAAATAAGTATTAGGTTACTATATATTTCATTGCATTGAACTGCTGTCCAAGCTACTATAAATAGTTGTAAACTTAACTCCTGTTACTCAGTAATCTCTCTCTGATTTCTATTTTCTACCCTCATTATGACAAGCAGAATGATGAAAATCCATTAATCCAGTAATCTGGTTAGAAGTCTGATTATCAGTCTTTTTAAAAACCATTTTCATAGTAATTTTTTTAATATTAAATTATAAAAATTACTTGTAGTAAAGGACCAGTTTTCTCTGCTACATGTTTTTTTATGTGAATGAATTCACAAATAATTCTATATAAGGGCTTTTTGGGAATTGTCCTTTTTATTGTCCTACACTTAGAGAAACTTATTCAACAACAGTCACAGATTAGCAGAGTAAAGTCACTCTGACAGTAACAATTTTTCAATTAAATTTTATGATTTTTTTTTTCTTAATCATGTTCCTGGACTCATTGCAGACTTGCCTTTCTTGAGAAACAAAGGAACCACTGTTGAAAGAAATTTTGGTTCCCATGTACTTTTTTCCTCATTTTCCAGGCAAACTGCATGAGCATTGCTGTGTTCCAAGAAAACTGCATAAACCAAAGATGGACATGAAATGAAAGAAGCATGATACAATTTTAAAATTCTAATTGTTCTTGTTTGTTTGTTTGGGTTTTTTGGGGTTTTTTGTTTTGTTTTGTTCTGGGTTTTTTGTTCGGCTTTTTTTTGTGTGTGTGCGTTTTGTTCTCTTTTCTTTTCTTTTCTTTTTTGTTTTTTGTTTTTTGTAAATCAAATAAACAGTTGTCCTGAGCATATAGAACTCATAATTGAAAACAGATGAAAAGTTTTGTCAGGAAAATAAAAAAAAGTGTTTGTTCTCTTCAATCACTACACAAATCCTTGGAAGCCTTTCCTGCTAAGTTATGATTATTTCAATGATTCTAATATTCATGAAGGCCAGACTTATGTTTTATAATTGTGTGTGGTGATTGCAATTTCAGCTAATATTTTATGTGAAAAGAAGAAATTAATTCTTACTTTGCCAAGTTAGTGAGTCCAGAGAGACTTTCAGCATCAATTTTGCTGATTTTGTTGCCATCAAGGTGAAGCTCAGTAAGGGATGGAGGAAGGCCTGAAAGAGAGAACACCATCAAATTACTTTTGATTAAACTGGATTCTTATATTTTAAAAAAAATATTTGTACCGTAACAAGACTCTTTCACAGTTGACAAAATTTTATTTCTAAACATGGCCATGAACTATTCACTAAATGAAATAAAGAACTTTCACAATCAGGGAAACTGGAAACAGATAATAACAATTTATTTAGTATGAAATAAGACCAAGCTCCTAGTGTCATTATAAAACAGTTAACTCTTGAAAAATTAAATTCTTCTCGTTTATTAATTCTACCCTTCATGATTATGTAAATGGGACCTATAAAGGTCTCTCACTTTAGCCAGACTATCCATATACATAAATGTGCAAACATGTGCCACCTAGATATTTAACAAGAAACAGCAGTAGAAAATGCATCTGTACGTATGAGGCAAAGTAATTTTAATGTCATTTTAGTTAGGGTGCATACTAGTTTACAAATTCTGTTTATCAGGGAAAAAAAAGACGAAACACATTTTACCTAACTGAGGTCCCTCAAAAGAACATCCAGAACAGGAAATATGGGAAGAAAAAAAATAAAAATCAGTATTATCTCTCAAAAAGTTTTCAGCCATTTCCAAACAATCTCTTGACTGAAGTATGAATAAATTGAATATCATTCCCTCTGTATTAGAATCATTCTCATTTGTTTGTTTTGTTTTTAATAAATGACAATGAAATTGTTCTTATTTTCTAGGAATTTGCAATTAAGGACTTTGAAAAATAGCAAAGATTTCTGTTTTGTTATAGGGACACTATTTTTGGCTTCAAACCCACAGACTTGTGGAGGGCTGATTTTATGCTTGTACAACTTCAGCTAATTCTACATGAGTTTACAGTTGTGTAATGTTAATCAGGCTGAATAACCAGGCTTGGAGGCTGAAAACATTCTTCCATTTTATATTTCAGCTACAAGACAACAAAAGCAAAATAACATAAAATGACATTTCACAGTGCACCTCTCATGAAGCTTCTTGTAACCGAATGACAAAATTTTCTAAACTAATAAAAGTAATCTGGTTTAAAACCAGATACTTTAAGGACAGACTTAAAAAAGCTTTCATAATATCTTTTTTCCCAACTGAGTAGAAGTTACCACATTATACCTGTGCAATTCTCTGAAATACTAATGGAATTTCTTACCCTTTGGGATGCTTGTGATGTTGGTGTCTGCGATACGGATGTAGGAGAGCCTCTTCATGCCCTGGAAAGCTCCGTTCTCAATGCCTGAACTCTTGATTGGATTGGTGCCTAGTTCTGCCAACAAAACATGGTTGTGAGCCGTGCTGCAGTGTTGGTACTTATAGTCTTCAGGTCAAAACTAATTTGGAGGTACAATTTATTGGGGCATTTGTTGCCTTCTGACTATAATCACTGATCAAACTACAAATAGCATCTTAAAAAAACACTCAGTTGTGTTTGTTATAATTTCTCATGCTCATACCTAAGACAATCACTTGATTCAGTCCATTAAACACAGCTTTCCTCAACTTGGAGATCTCATTCTCATGAGCCCGTATCTCCTGGAGAGACTTCGGCATGTTTTCTGGGAGTTCCTTCAGGTTGTTCTTGGACAGGTAAAGTCTTTCCAGTTTCTTCAGAGGAGCAAAAGCTAATGGGCTTATTTTGCTGATTTTGTTGTTGACAAGGATCAATGCCTGTGGAGTAATAATCAAGGAGATCTCAGATGACCACAAGGGAAATTATTTTTGTGGTGAAACATTTTAAAATTATTATTATTATTATTATTATCATCCTCTAGTGCCTTTTGAGGTCTTCTGATGGCAAATTTGGTGAGCTGAAGTAAATATAATGCAGCACTAAAAAAAAAAGATTATAAACTTCTGAAACAGTGAAACATAAGTCCTATAGAACAAGTGCAAGTGTTACCTCATTGCTGGGACTGCAATGCAGCTTCTGTTAGCATCCATAATTTATGTTTAAGAATAAGACAATCATTCCATTTGAAAGCTGGGAAGAACAGGACAGTCACAAAAAAATGCAATTTTTATTTGGGCATTTTTTTCCTGATTTTGTTTGTCCTAAGGATACTGTCATACCTTACCCATCATCGCACAACCCTTCTAATCAGTTTCTCCTGAACAGGAAATTCTATTACTCAATAGAGTGAAGGCACAGCCCAGCTTAATAAAAATATGCATAACTTCACCTCATTACTCTTATTCTTATAAAACAGCACTTACTAGATTTCTGACAAATAACAACCTTTTTTTTTTTTTCAGAGATATAAGCTATCTTTTTGGTAAGAAAAATTTTGTATGGAAGGGGAACAATCTGAAGCATCAGGCTCCAAGTTCCTGTTGGGAATCACGGACCATACGTACTTTGCCTCCCTGTTGGTGCCTAATCCAGTTCTCATAACTGTGATATCTAGACTCAGGGTAACTGTAACATTATCTCTCTATACAGCCAGGGGAGAAAGACCTCCATGAAAGCACTGTTATCTGCAACAGTGTTCTCTGCATGCCTCTGAAATTTTACATTACTTCTGAATCTCATAGATGAATGAACCGTGACACAAAAAGGGAGAAGGTCTCATTACTGTCAGGACATAACACAGTAATGGAGAGTATTTCAGATATAATAGATACTTGAATGACTCATCATTCCATCTGTTTGCAATCTGCTTATCAGATTTACAGTGCTGCATGCTTTTACAGTGGATTATGTAGAATGGGCCATTTAAACATTGATATAATATCTACTTATATTTATTAATAGGGCATCTTTTTTCACCACCTCCATTGTGCTAGCTTCAGAAACAGAAGACAAAAATTGTTGTAAATACTATAGTGAACATCAGAGCATTTTCATACACTTTCAATATTTTCAGAATTACACTTTAGTCTGCTTCTTGGAGGCAAATGGAGTGTCTGACTTATTCCATAATCAGGTAAGTATTAAAACAGTGACAAGACTATCAGCCTCTGTGAGAGCACCTCTCCATCATGTAAACTGGAAAGACAAGTGGGCAGATGAAAATGGTGATATGTTTTTCCCCTGATGGACTCCTCTTGCAGATCACCCTGAGCAAAGCCAGCAGCGTGTACTGGACACAGTTTCACTGAGTGCACGTAAAGCTGAACATAGCTGGTTTCAATTTGGTGTGCTAGCTAGAAATAACTCACATGCAAGAGGAGGTAGAAGAGGTCACCCACAGTTCAGCAGAGTATTTCCCTAACAATAAGCCCATCCCAAAATAAATACGTTGGGCAGTGGAGGCCCTGACACCAACTCTCTTTTATTTGGGCCTGTATGATAAAATGGCATGACAACACATAGATACACATTGGGAGTGGTTTTCTGATTCATGATTACCAGAATTGTGATACAGATGTAGCTTCTTCCCATAGTGAAATTCTGCTACCTGTAGAGTATTAGGACATGGCAATCCAGTTATTTAAAGGTGGTACAGTTGGAATTATGCAGATTAGTCTCTTACATTGTTTTTATTTCAATAATCAAATGTGCTACTGCTAATTACATTGGTCTTTATTAATTTCACCATGTATTTTTTTTGTAATCTCTAAGTCAACACTCAATGAGTTTGGGTTCATGTTATGAGTATTTGAAATTTTTATCCTGTATCTTGTTTTGTACTATGTAACCATTTGTTTCAGCTAAAAGTCTGCCTTTTTTGGATTTCTTTTAAATTAAAAAAAAAGGGCAACAGTAATCACGGCTGATGACTTGGTGTCAAATATTTCGTGAGGGAAATAGGCAGGCATACATTCAGCTAGGCACTGTAAATATTCTGAGTAGTTGATTGCTATATCTCTTCAGAATGTAACTGATACCCCTGACCAAACTCAGATGTTATCTAGGTACCTAGAATTATGCTTTTCCAATGCTTTCTCCTGAATATGTTAATGTTATCCTGGGGAAACACACAGATTTTTTTATTATTCAAACACTCAAGGAGTCTCTCACTTAGAAATTATGGTATTCTATCAAAGGTATGTATAAAGCCACTAATTTCACAGTGGGAACATATGTTTGGTGGCATAAGGTGGGAAAGTAACACAAGCCAGAATTTACAGCTTTTTCTGTACCAGATTATTTTTTCCCACTTAGAGCCCTCTCTGCTAGTCCCTGCTCCCAGTATTTTAAACCTGCATTATTTTTCCATTGTTGTGCAGCTGTAAAGAAGGAAAAATAAACCCACACACTACAGTTTGTAAGAGACATTTTACTGTCTCCCAGAGCAACAACAAATGATGAGGATAACACACCAGTATAGCACCTGGCAAGCCATAGCCCTGGATTCCTTTCCCACTTCACAATGCCTCTATTATATCCCTTACTTAAAGAACTAAGTTATTAGCCTTGCAGCAAGGCTGTTTACTTTCCTCAGAATGTGTCCCGCATGGTTTGCATGTAACAAAAGCTAGACCAAACCAAAATAAAATAAAATTAAAAACTCGGGGGATTTAGAGGTCAATGAAAACAGGAACTAGGGGACAAAAGGCTAGGGAAAACATCTGCAGGCAGTGTTACAGAGGAATGGACCTTAGGCAAAAGCAGGCCACAGGACCAGCTATGCAGAATAAAGTCCAGATGGCATGATGGGACATTACATTCAGTGTGTTAAAGGACATGACTTTTTTGTACAGGGCAAGAAGCACTTGGAGAGAAAAATAAGGGTCATCCTGAAAGTGCTCAAGAACGCTGGAGCCCTTGGTTACAGATACCACTTAGAATGTTGCTGGTGTGAGATAATTTGTCAGAAATGGCATCCTAGAACAAAAGTCACATGAACTGATGCCCTTATTTGAAAATGAAAATCTACCTTCTTCTACACTTCCACTTTTAATGGAGGAAAAAACGATATTTCATTTAGAATAAATATGCTCCCTAAGCTCTAACTTCGTCCCCCTCCCCAAAAAATGAAGCACATCATGAATTCACAATAAAGACTGAGCAAAAAAATGCACAGCTTTCAACATGACCTGGTATGGATACAAAAAATATATGGCCTTAAGAAGAAGGAAGGAAGGAAGGAAGGAAGGAAGGAAGGAAGGAAGGAAGGAAGGAAGGAAGGAAGGAAGGAAGGAAGGAAGGAAGGAAGGAAAGAAAGAAAGAAAGAAAGAAAGAAAGAAAGAAAGAAAGAAAGAAAGAAAGAAAGAAAGAAAGAAAGAAAGAAAGAAAGAAAGAAAGAAAGAAAGAAAGAAAGAAAGAAAGAAAGAAAGAAAGAAAGAAAGAAAGAAAGAAAGAAAGAAAGAAAGAAAGAAAGAAAGAAAGAAAGAAAGAAAGAAAGAAAGAAAGAAAGAAAGAAAGAAAGAAAGAAAGAAAGAAAGAAAGAAAGAAAGAAAGAAAGAAAGAAAGAAAGAAAGAAAGAAAGAAAGAGGCAAAAATGCATCAAGTATTTATACATCAGTTTGTTAGGCTTAGATGTTTCATAGCAATTTCCCATGGATAAGAGAAAACTCAACTTCCATCCTCATTTTCCTGAGATAAAGCTTTTTTCCTTTGTCATGATACAGCATGTAAAATGCACAGTAAACATTGATTCAGTTATAACATTGCACCACTTTATCATGACCAGTAATTTAAGTAGCATTCAGAGTGGAAAAAAAAAAACAACTTTGCTCCAAAGATGACTTCTCTTTTAGTGAAACACTTCTGGTATTTCTGTAGTGAGGAGAAAAATAAAAACCACTGTATGACAGGAATAGACCCTGGCTATGTTGAAGTCAGTGGGAGTCTGGCCATTCAGCTCTCTCTGACCTGGTTTCTACATCAAATATTTATTCCCAACACAAAAAGGAGGATTCACAATTCAGGAAAATTCTGGAACCTTTGTTGGCAGGCTTCTGTCAAAATACACCCTGACAAACTGCAGAGGCAGCGTGTGGCAGCAGGTTGGAATTAGCATAGGGTTGTTCTTCTTGCGGTTACTAAAACTTCCAATTTTTGCCCTGTCTAGGGGTGGGGAATTAAATTTTCTGGTGTAATTTCATTATATGAGAATCTCAGGAGACTGTTCTGAGGTGTTTCAATCCCCATTCATCTTAACTTAGCATAGTTAGAAGTGAGAGCCTTGCCAAAACTAGAATTAAAATGGAAAATTACCAGCAAACTTTCATCAGCCATGTTACATAGTTATACACCTGTTTTGTCAGCTGGGGATGGAACTCTTATCTAACATCAATTCTTTACTGATGCATGCATCCTTCAGGGTTTAAACTGAAAAGTCAATCCCTGACCCAATGGAATTTCTTTAATTTCCTGGGTTATGAATTACATTATTACATGTTTTTCATTACAGTTCTGCTAGGAACAGTTATATCTTAAGAACTTTAACATCAGGAGCCAGGCATCCCAATAAAAATAATAATAAAATTCATCCCTTTTGTTTACCTTACATTTCAAGTTAAGTCATACTTTTAACCTGAACATAGAGGGAAGACTTTCTTCAAAATTATTAAGGATGTATGTACATTTATGGAAAAAACTAAAAAACCAAACAACCCAAGAACAAAACAAACAAACAAAACCCCAAAAAAACAGAACTTGACATTTTTCTCTAATCATCCAAAGCTAGGATCAAGAGGACATAGCTAAGAAAAGCAAGGGAAAAGGGATGAGATGGAAGCAATAGAGATGAATGAATTATGAAGGAAGGAGATGTCAAGGCACTGGAGAAGCAGCCTACAAACAACAGAAGCCTGTGGAAAGCACTTTAATCATGTGCACAAGACCTTGTTGAATAATCTCACAAAGCAGAGGAGCCTGCTGCAGACCTAGTTTGCCTGGCCTTTGGGCTCTCACTGGTACCTCTCATGCAACATGACTTGCACAGATGATGAGGAAACAGGTGGTTCTGCATTTTCCTTTTTCTTTCAACCCTGTCCATGTCTACTGTGGCAAGAAATTTTGGTCATTCATTAAATTTATTACAATTGATCTGATTTTTTATTGTTCTATTCTATAAAAATTTCCCTTTTTTTATTAGCCTAGAATGCTGACTCTCTCCAGAATTTTAAGGACCTCAAATATTTGGTCCTGGCTTTTTTCCTCACATGAAAAAATCTTTACCAATTGTACAAGAAAAATGTTTTCTGTTCATGTGGTCTGTTTTATACTTGTTTCTGTGGAAAATCTCACTGTTTCTTAAGCATAATGCAAAGGAGAGTATGAGGAAGTGAAAATTCTCTAAGGGAGTGCTGTATTTCAGAAAGATTAATTTTTGTTCCCCCCTGTGAATATTTTTTAGGAACCTAAAGCTGCACCTCAGTCCTTCCACTGATGATAATAGGAACTGGGTTCAGAGGTAGAACCTGGACAGACATATCTGTCTTTGTTTTTCCACAGTAGGATGGTGATTACTGATTCTTCTTTCTGCAATTTACTGAGATTAGGTGTTAACTTCTTTTTATGCCTGGGAAAAGGGAACTGAAGCTGCAATGAGTCATCAGAAGACTGGATTATTTAATTGATATGTTTTGATCTCAGGGGGTTTTCTGTATCTCCGAAAGATCTTAGACTTTTCTTCAGGTTTGGTTTGTTTTGTTTGGGTGTTTTGGGATTTTTATTTTGTTTGTTTGTTTTAAAAAAGGATGGCATTAAATTTTCTAGTGCCATACATTATTTTTCCACTTGCTGTTACTACAAAAAGAGTTTCAGTTTCTCTGCCTGCACATTTAGTGTGGATATGATCATAACTTTAAGTTCCAAGTTTAAATCTTTTATCTCTTAGATCTTTTCCTTCAGTTTAAACAAAGATTGGTTTAGCATTTTTGTATGTACAGCCATGGCTTTGAACAGTTCTGCTAGCTTCAATTAGGTAATGTTCCATTTGATTTCAGGCCAATAGTGCACTCATCTTCTTTCACTACACTAGCACCCTGCCAATTGAAAAATTCTTGTTGGAGAAGCATGCAGTCACTATTCTGTTGTTTGTGCTGTTCTTACAATGATCTAACACAGAGCAGTTTCTTTCACCTCTTTTTCCAGGTGCAGGCATTCTTCTGGTTTGCTTTGGCTTTGCCACACAGCCTGCAACTCCATGTGCTGTTTGTGTAGGCTCCTCCTTTACTCTGCATGAGAGATTACTCATGCAGTATTTTGGATTCTTTATTGTGTCCATGGGGTCAAAGTACTGAACTCCATCCAGAAATGTCAGTCTGCCTGGAAAATTCTTTCTGTTTCATAGAAATAGAGACTTTTTTCCCTGGCTTTTCCAATAGATTTCCTGTCTGACTTTTTTGCCACAGGTCTAAGTCATAAGCAAGTTTTTTTATATAATAATATCAGACAGTTTTCTGAAAACGTGAAACTCAGTCCTCAGCCCGTAAAAAAGACTTAAATTTTCCTCTGTTCTCTCAATCCCTGTGCTAAAAAACAAAACCAAAACCACACAAACAAACAATCTTTCATTTTCAAATAGAGTGAAGTCTCACTGAGTTTTAATAGTACATTAATAGTTTAGCCACGTTTCCTGGATAATTTAAAGCTATGAAAATATCAAGTGCACTGTAACTGTTGACTGGGATGTTTCTTGGCAGAAATCTATTATTTGCAGGTAAATATTCCTTTAGCTGTGTCCTCTTGTAATTGCTTGCCATATTTCCACAGCTGCAAATTTTAGCTGTGCTTGGGAAATCTACTTAGGAAAATTTTCAATACTAAGAATATTTTGGTAGGTTTTAATTTCTCTTTCATCTCCAGCACTGTGTCACTACACAGTGATGTGTAGCATAAGCAGTTACATTTGTACTGAAAGAGAAGCCATGAACAAGTTCAGGGTAAATCCTTTCTTTTCTTGCTACCTATTCTGGATTTTAGAACCAGTCAAACCTTAGGTTCAACCCAACTTGTTCATGAAAAACACTTCTAAAACTGATTAACTGATTCACTTGTGGTTGGTGACGTTTGTAAGTATTAGGAAGGTATTTTAATGGATTATTTAAAAGTAACAAACTGTGTAAGCTGCTCATTTTTCAAGAGCTATGAAAATTGGGGTTTAAGGAATTTTTCCCTTAATTGATCATTCATGCAAGCAGTTAAGTCCAATTTCCAATTTTAGATTTTGAAACAATACTACTGTTAATTTTAGTAAATCTTCTTGTTTAGTAGAGTACAAGAAAGTTTAGTAAAGTCTAAGAAATTTTTGAACATCACACTGTCAACTGTGGCATTAACCCAAGCCATGTTTCTCTGGAAATAAGATTAAAAAGCACATGCCTTTTTTTATATGTACCTCACACACTCATATATCTTTAAAATAAATGAGATAATAGAGTTCTGTCAGCAACAATGCTTTTGAGTTTTACTTTCTAAAAACAATACTCCCTCTGAAAAATATTTAATTGAAAGTTGGGGAATGGGAATCGTTCCCAGATATTACACAGGAATATCCCTGCTGAGAGCAAAGATGGTGCCTAGTTACATAAATATACTGCATGACTAAATTATTTTTTTGGGGAGGAGATCATAGAATCTTAGAATGGTTTGGGTTGGAAGGGGACCTTGAGAGAATCATTACTTGTTCTTGAGTAAATCCAGGAAAATTGCAGTTTTGAAGTTACATGTTAAAATTTTTGCTAATGCATGATTTCCAGTGGTCCTTAAGCATCTCCTGGGTACTTTTGTGAGTAAGTCAAACAAATAATTTCTTCCCTGAGGTGTTACATATTCAATTCACTATTAAATTGCATCTGTTGTAAAAAAAAAAGAAAAAGAAAAAAGGAAAACCGAAAAAAAACCAAAATAAAGAAAACCCCTTACAGTTAACTTCAATGACATAAAATAAGGTCACAACAGCATAGCTCACAGCAGGATGTGTAATTGAGACCTGGACCAAATGCCAAGTGGGTAGAAGTCACTGGGAGCAGTGATTTTCATTTGCAATGCTCTGACTCATTTAATACAGTGTCATGAAGAAGGATTGCCAAAAGATTAATTTCACTGATAAGAATTTTGTCTCTTTTAGCACCTCACAGATAATCTTCACTGAAAACACAGGACTTCTTTCCAAGGTGGAAGAAAACCAAAGCAATGGGCAGGAATTACTGTGTCAAATCTGTCCTGTAGCCAAAGAAGGGAATTGAAAAAAAAATCTGGGGAACAAATTATCTCATTCTTAAAGCTAGACTGGTGAAATGTGATGTGGAAGAACATGTTTTGTTGTCTTTAGAGGTTATCTATGGAACTAGATCAACTATAGACACCTATGCTAAAATTAGATGACATGAACCTCATCATGATTCACTCATGCAGATCCCTTCACTATGGACAGTCTGGCATTCATATTTTTTTTAAATTATCTTTTTGATGTTGCCTTTAAACAAATATTTAAGATGGAACTTGGAAGAAATTAAAAGAGGTAAAATTTTATAGGTTTTTTCCAAATATGAGTGGCTGAATGTAGATTCTTGTTTTAAACAGTGATTCTTTGGGTGATGATATTGGCACCAGTTATGGATAAAAAATTGGGAGTTGGCTTCTTGTTTGTGAAAGAAATGGAATAGAATAGAATAGAATAGAATAGAATAGAATAGAATAGAATAGAATAGAATAGAATTAAAATAGGCTGTGAAGAGCCAGGCAAGAAAAGCCAAATAAGATATTGTTTATAATAATAAAGGATCAAATGGAGGGATACACAGAATAAAATGAGTTTTTGAAAGCCTAGAAAGTAATTTTTTCAGATGTATGCCTGAATTAGGATATTACTTTCAAAGAGAGAAAATAGCCTTTTTCTGCTCTGTAAAGAAAAATATTTCAACAAAATTTAGGCAGAAGTATGAGATGTGTATTTAAAAATGTTGATAAAAACTATAGACAGGGAGGAGGACCTCAGACAGAGAAAAAAAATAGAAACAGAGAGGAAGGTAGCTGTCTGATGGAAACTTGGAAAAGAAGAGGTGAACCAGAAAAAAAAATAGTCACAGAAACCAGGAAGGAAAATATTTCAGCAAAGAGGAAACCAGACATAAGTGTTAGAAGAGACTGGCAGGTAAAGGATGAGGATGAAGCTTTGCAGGGAGAAGGTTATTGCAAAAACATAATTTCATTGTAGTCCAGGGGGCAGAAGAGTAATTTGGAACCATTCTTGAACCAAAATTAGTACAGAATGTCTGCTGACAAACGTGGCACATAGAAATCTCTGTGAGCTCAGAGGTAGGAGGGGAAAGAGTGCAGTAAGTGAGTGAGGTGGCAGGGCTGAGATGGAAATAACCAAGTAACTGTGCCAAAGAGACTGAGAACATAAATAAATATGTGAGGGGAGCTATGATGGGAGATCAGGGGACTGAATGGACAGGAGACAGGCATGAAGAGCTGAAAAGAGCTGAGAAACTTCTGCAGTTGGGCAAGAAAGCTTGCAGGAGAGAAATGGGGATAGAAATAAATAGGCTGGGCTGGTGGAGGAAGATCACAAATTATTTAATCAGTTTTTGATAAAAAATGCATTGCCAGGCCAAAGTCACATTTTCTGCTCATTTTTGTTGGTAAATACCAGTTCATTTTTACACTTACATGGAGATTCTTCAGGTTCTTGAAATCTCCTTCTTTAATTTCAGTGATTTTGTTGTTCTGTAAGTCCAACAGGGTTGTGTCTGGGGGAAGGTCTTTTGGCACCTTTTCCAGACCTAGTGACAGTGAAAAGAACAATTAACTTTGGAAGAAACTTTAAATAAGGGACAGTGCCTTTCTTAGTAGCATTTTTCTTTCAGTAAACACCATTTATAGAACTAATTTCCTGAAGCAGCTTATGAAGACTTATTTGAAAGTGTTTCTGTCTCCAGCCAGTCAAAGAGTTTTATTTTGCTAAGTTGAACCAACATTTATTTATTCACATTTCCATTATGCCTTTTCTGAGAAAATATCTGAGGTATGGCTTGAAGCAAAGGATTTAGTTTAGGGAAATAATTTCTAACATGTTTTATTCCACTGAACTGTGTGAATAAAAAATAGAACAGGGATATAGTATTTGGACAGAGATATAGTATTTATTATTTTCACTGGGTGTTAGCTTTTGTAGACAGAGAACATTTCCTGCTTTTAAAAGGTACTAGGCTTTTTGAAGCAAGTATGATAGTTAATTATAATAATTTCCAGAAAAAATACAGTTTGTTTGACAGAAACTGAGTAAATTGCAGTAAAGTCCACCTTAAAAAAAACCCCAAACTACCAATCCACCTCCCCCCTTTTCTTTGAACTGAAACTATGTCCCAGTTTTCTGGAGAACAAATCTCTTGGTTTCCCTACAACTGCCAAAAGAACATCAGACAGTTTAAATTAAAGACTCTCTTTGGGACTATTTTCTGAATAGCTGATATGTAAGTCTGATGAAGTCATGGAAATGAAATTATTTAGTGTTAAATAACACTTGCTTTACCCAGCTTTCCTTTCATACTGTGACTTGGAATAAAACAAATCTTTTACAGTCATTCTGATTTACCACAAAATTAAAATGTTCTTTCCTAACTAGCTTTTTTTTTTTTTTAACAGAATGTGAAATGGTAAATGAATAGTTGGTAGTAAAAATTTTTTAGACACTAATAAAGTCTCTATATGGACATGTATCAGAAGTGGATGTCTCTGGGTAAAATTGTCTTTTTACCAGTAAAGGTTTTAACTAGTATTCCTGAAGCTATATTTGAACTCTTCTGGGAAAGATCTCTCTGCAAGTATTTCCAGTGTCTCCCCAGAACGATGGTGAACTGCAAAATATTCTTCTCAGAGGAAAGATATATACATATATATGTTATTTTTTAAACCTGCATACTAATCCCAAGCATGGCATTGCAAACACAGTGGGATAAGCTTCCTGGAGAAAAGCTGCTTTGCCCACCATGGCTGTTGAGATTCCATGCCTGGAGATACTCCAAAGCGGTCTGGATACAGCCCCAAGCAACCCTCTAAGCAGGGGAGTGGCCTAGATGGTCTCAAGAGCTGATGCCCAAATTCAACAATCCTGTGACTCTGTGATACTTATTGCTCATCAAAAATTTGTTCTCACACACAGAATGTTGGTTTCTCTGTCAAAATCTTGCTGCGTATAGCAAAACTCCTTCTCTTTCAATCCTTTCTTAGAATAGATGTGTGTATATGTAAAGAGAAAAGTAAAGAGAAAAGTTTGGTGACATAAAAAATATTAAAATATTTGGATCAGATTTTTATTAAAACTGAGTGCAATAAAAATTTATCTGAGTTTTAATTACAAGAGATTTCAAAGGTTTTAAAAAGCAGAATAATGTGGCCTGGGATGAACTAGTTAAAGCTTCATAAACTGACATCAGCCAAAACTCAAATCCAATCCTGTTTACCTTAATGATGGTCAGTGCACAAATATTTGATACAGATTAAGATTGTTCATATTACTAAAATAACTTTTACTCATTTAGGCATGGACTTTGTTCTTACTTCAACAGTTGCAAAACCTTCATTACTTCCAGAAGGGTAGTACTAGAGTTCCAAATATATAAGAATATGATACTGTATAATTTGCCTGTTGGTTGTCTTTGGACAGTTTCTGTCTTCAGTGAACAGGACTGATGTCAGCAAGTATAAAATTCTTTCCCAAAAACTCTGCTTTTTCAAGACCATAATTTTGTTATAACTTCCTACAGTCTAGCAACTTTTCTAGCCTTTTTCAAATATTAAAAAAAAAAACAACCAAAAAACAACCTGAAGGGTTTAATTGTTTATATTCAAAGACTCAAAGTAGCATTAGTATGTTCTGGTTGTCAGCACGTTTGTGTTGGTAGGCTGGTACCTCTAATAAGGGTCATGGCAGACAATAGGGTGCAAGAGCTATGCAGCCATGCTTTATGGGATGTCCTTGGAACACACTTTGTAAGAGTACTTGGTGAACACTTGGCTTGCCACTGAAGGGATAATTTCCCAGAGCCTAAACTTCACCCACATCTTCCAGCTGTAATTTTCAGTTTATAAAAGCTGTAGTGTTATTCATTAATATGGTAGAACTGATAATTTCTCAGAGCAATAAAGTTAGACTTTCAATGTTTCATATTATAAAGATAAGATAAATTTGATAATCAGAATTCCATTTCTGAAAATTATTTATGACATCATTTTCCTGTCTTGTATTAGAAACTAGAAGGATGTACAACACAATAATAGCTCTGCATGCAGAGTATAATTGCCATCCCTTGAAGAGTTGAGCTTTTTTTTTACCTAAGCCACATATATTGTAATGCATTTCCTGAAGCTGTTTTTTAAAATGTTTTCAAAACCAGCTATAGACATTATATTTCTTTTTTTTTTTAATTGACTTGTGTGGGCTTTGAAGAGCAAAGTGTAGATGAGTACAGGGTGCATATCAGCTGCTGTGGAGATCTTGCATTATCAGTGAAAGCAATTGAAGACATCCTCCAGCTGAAACCTACATCATCTAAAGCTCTTCAGTGGAGGAAGAGTCTATAAATGTGTGAACCTGGACACTGACCTGCAAAATCAGCATTTAAATAATTCAGGACTAAACTGCATTTGAGGTGTAAACCAGACCCACATCTACCTTGTCTTATGCTTCAGCCTGCAGTTCCAGATCCCTGTACAAGCTGATGAACCTCCAGAGAGATCCATGTGGGAGGAGCATTGGTGTCGTGCAAACTCATCCCTGTGCTGCAGGCTCCCAGCCTGGAGAGCAAAGCTTCAAACCTTTCTGGCCAACAGCAGCCAGTTCAGATGAATGGGGGAGCCTGAACTGATGTGACAGTGTGGCAGAGTTTAAATCAAATGGAGAAAATTGTAATCCCACTGGAAGCTCAGATGGCTCCTGGGATAGAATTATCATGTCCCAGAGAGATTTTTTTGGTTCTTCTGTCTGGGAGACAGAAGTTTAGAGGGGAATTGTGGGCTGTCCTTACTACTCATTTCTGAGAGACTCAGGAGATACCCATGTACTTCTGAAGCCATGTTGTATGGTGCAATCACACACCCACCTACTGATAACTTCTGGTGAAATTTATGTAATGCCAACCAAAAGGAAAACTGGTGTCAGAAAATATCAATTGAGTTTCCTCTCCATCATTTTAAGAACAGTATACTCAGATTCCAGCTCTTAGCTGTGATGTTTTCATACATTAATACTTGCTTCTTGAAAAGCCATATGAAAATCTCTCATAGCCCTCTGAGCTTTTATGTCAATAATCACTGCTACACAGTTGGGTATTTAACTCCCCGGAAGAATTTCAGGCTTCTAGTTCCTAAAATTAACTTATAACTTATTAAAAATTTAGATCCATCTGCCTTTCTAACGTTAAATTGAAAATACATATATACATATATCTATGTATTTTATACATATTTTATACATATGAAATACATATATCTTCTTTTAAATTTTGGCTGAATAAAATTAAAGTTGATAAATAAATTTTTTAAAAATAAATTTATTCACAAACAAGAGGAAATGGTACAGCTCCACCCTTCCAAAATTCTTGTTTATACTGAGATTAAGAGCTTAAAGCTTCTGGAAAGAAAAGATGTTTAATTAACCAGTTCATGTATTTTAGTCAAAATACCCTTTTGATTTGCACTAAAATATTTCCTGGGAGAAATCATTACTTCCTTATAGAAGCTTAACAGCCATCAGTTCCTGTAGCCCAGCTCAGGTCTCTAATATCCCTTATGAATTTTTATAAGCAGAAACTTCCTACTGTTCTGCATTGTCAACCTGGAGCAAGCAATTTTCCCACCAGTATACATTTACTTGTGTAAAAATGTATGCACATGAAAACACATGAAGAACAGAATAAGCCACAGAGCTACAAAATGGCAAAAAAATTGTGTAAGGAAGTTTGAGTATTTCCTTTTCTTAGGATAAGATGAGCTTTTATTATTCATGACAGAAGTTTTCCTAACTTTTTTGTATACTTCCTTGTTACACAACAGATTTCTGAGATAACATGCAACATCAAAATTTATTCAATAAAATCCAGAATAATTGGATTGTTAACCATTTTCTTTCTCACACAAGAAAGATTCATCCACAGTCACCTTTGGTGGGGAGATGTTACATGGACCAGGAATCCCTGCTTAGGGGGAGGTTGGAGAAGGTAACTTTGCAGAAATCAAGCTTGTCTCTGTGGGATCTCATCCTTGTGAGGTGTAGCCTTTTGTCATCATTTCTTAAGCAAATGGCAGTGTCTGGCTGCTCAGCTGTGACAGCCTCACCTCCTGGAGAGGATAGAAGGCTGGTGGGTCTGGAGATATTATGAGATGGGAAATTAGGCAGAGAAGGGCCAAGACTGGCATAATTCACTCCTTGTTTGGCCCCTGAGAAAAAATCAATCAGTGGCTAGCCCTCTTCTGTGTAGCACTGCACCAGCCCAGCTAGCACATGCTGCTCTTTAGCCAGCCAAACAGGTGTGGGAGATGCAGCAGGAATTTGGGAATAGTGTGAGGATGTTATGGGTTTTGGTGTACACAGCAGGCTTTATTATTTCTGCAGCTGAAGGAATAACCTGCTCAGCTACAGGAGCTGAGATCAAGTGGCCATGGAATCTTTCAAACCACAAAGGAGAAGGGAGAATTTTGAGCCCTCCTGGCTGTGCAGAGGTTTCAGTTCACTGTTCCAGCTTCTCGGCAGTGAGAGCCACAAGTTAGGCTGTGTCTTGGCATGGAGCCACATTTCTGCTGAAGCCATACGACTGTGCGAAAAAGGAATGCAAGATTTATGGGGCCAGCGAGGGAGACCAAGCAAGTAGAAGTCTGAGTCTGCAGCCCAGAGATGAGGACGCTTTCCTGACAATTGCATCTTTCCCACACTGAGACCACAAAGCCTAAGTCACAAATATGTGAACAGTGACAGTGATAAACAACTTTTACAATTTTGTGGTTTGATTTTTTTTGCTGTCTTTAGGGTATTTTGGTAGATTTTTCCTTCACCTATCCATTTCACAAGCAGCAGGGATGGGGCTTATTCCTCTGAATAAACCTTTGCTTTCCCAGCTGGAGAGCACAGGCCAAAAGGCAGAGAGACATCTGAAGGCTCTAGCTCAGATACATGTGTTACTACATTGCAACACTTACGCTTATTATCACAGGGGCCATAAAATGGGGCTCGTTTCAAGGCTCTCTCAGTTTCCGCAAGCAGCTGCTGCCAGCTGAGGAATTTGGACCGAGCTCTGTGTAATTCCCAGCCATGATCATCAGTGGCTGCTCTCCCAGTGGAGGCAGCCTCTCCAGCAGCTGCCTGGGCTGTCTCTGCTCTCTGCTGCCTGCTCTCCCTGCTCCGAGCCCAGCTCTGCTGCATCCCACTGATGGGCAGTAATCCTCCCAGGGGTGAACGACCTCAGCCATGCCCTGAGTGGACTCTGGGGCAAACGAGGCAAAAGGCAAGTTTACAGGGTCAGGATACTTAGTCACGGAAAAATAACTGGATCCAAGGACTGCCTTCTGGAAGGATGGCAAGGAACTGCCTTGAATGCTTTGACTTAGAAAAGTTTACTGATACTTTCTCAGGCAATGTGCTACAGTATTTACTGGAAATTTGTTCTCTATTGTGTGGGATTTGCAAATAGGAGTAATTTCATTATTTGCATCCATGAAATAAGAAACAATTGTCTTTTTCTACAGACAAGTATCCATGGCCTCCTCTCTCCCACTTTCAAACTAAAAGCTTCTTCTCCACTTTCTCCACTCTTGCTAATAAATTAGATATAAAAACCACTCTGGAATGAATAAGGTTCTTAAAATATATCTTCTTGAGGATGATTCACAACCATCTTTTAGATACTTTTCCTGTTCGGCAGTCTGAAAGTCTCATAAGATCCATTTTAGGGCTATTTTTATCACAGATTATTGGTTTTATATATGGCTGACCCTTCCCGTAGGAAAGAACAAGAAAACAAACTCCATTCCCTGCTGAGATGGCCCCTCACAAGGGTAGACCTACTGACCTATTACTACATGGAGTATTTTTCCCCCCAAATACTTATAACTTTGCTTCCCAAAACAGAGTGAGAAACACAGAAAAATGGAAATTAATTCACACACACTGAGATCAAATGCATAGTTCTCCACTATGATAGTACTAATAATGATAAAAGCCCTAGCAAAGGTATAAAAGTGAATGCATGGCTTTCTCTGCTCTTTTCCACCTCCACCCACTCTGAGTAGTGAACACATATTTCAAAGCATAACGAACACTGCAAGGCACAGCTGTTATGAATTATTTTTCAGTGCTAGTCACATTTTTGGTACAGATAGAGTTATTCTCCTGGCTCCAAAAGTTAATACCTAAGAGTAATGATACATTTTTGAAGCTAAAATTCATGTAACTTCTACTTCTGACTTTTAATTACAATGGTCTCAAATGTATATGCCTTCTAAAGAACACCAGCATTTTAGATAGGCAGAAAAATATTCTGAATAATCTTTATACTTCAGGGATTAAGACATTAAGTGAAATAAAAATTAAGTATTATGAGTTTTCTAGTTAACTCCTAGAATCATCAGCTTTACATTTCCCACTGCTGTGGTTGCAGACATAAAACATCCCATCAGAGAGCAGCAAGTGACCCCTGTGATTCATGCAATCTGCCAGCACCATGTGTGTAATGGCTTTACTCAAAGTGGATGCAAGGCAGATGTGCTATCTACCAGTGCTCACACAGTAAGGTGAAACATTTATTCCTTCAGCAGACTAAGAGAGCACTTCAGTGACTCAGAAAAGTGAGCATTATATAGCAAATTATGTTTTGAATGACCCTTTGGAGTAATGCAATTCGATGTTTACCTCTGCTGCAGTTTAAGTTAGCAACAGGCAACAGATTACAATTTGAGGATAGTTCCCTCAATTTTTACTTTGGGATTTACCAGAATTGGCTCTAACATAATGTCATAAAGAATCATTTGGGGGACGTCTTCTCTGGTTTCAAGTGAACTTACCCCTTCCTGTTCTGACCACATGGTCATTACACAGCCCTAGTTTATAACCTGAGGGCAGAGACATGTTCCTGGTTATTTCAGGTACTTCTAAACATAACACAGCCATTTTTCATAAATGTTTTAGAATTGTTGTCATGCAGTCATAAAATGGAAGTAGCTGCTGTGGTCATGTCTGGACACAGTGAATAACAAACAAATTTTGGAAGAGAATTCCCTGACTGAATCAGGAAATCTACAGACCTGCTAATTCCTTCTTTCTACTAGAGGGTGTTTTATATACCCTTTGTAACTCTTAGGCATATATGCTTTGTCACTCCTTTTATTTTGTCAGACATTTAGTGATAGAGCTTCCCCAGGTCTTCTGCAACTCTACCAGTCATCTCCAGCCCAGAAGATGTAAACTCTACCACAGAGTGAAAGAATAAAGAAGAGAAAGTAAATTTTATCCCCTAATCCTGAAAATGTTAAGATTTTAATTCAATTATTTGCCTTTGCTCCTATATCTCTTACGTAGAGGTATTCAGCAATGAGTTTGATTACTGCACCACTACAGATACTTTTCTTCCATATCGCCCTAAAATATTAATTAATTGACAAACTCTTTAGTTTCTGAGGTCCACTCTGGAGCAGTAGAAGGGAAAATATGTACTCTAGCATAGAAACTGAAATCATTCTAGGCTTTCACATTTTAAGTGGTAGAGGAGGTGCAAGCAGAAACTGGTTCTGAGATGTCTTATTGCACATTTTTGTTGTGCTAATTTTGTATTACAGGACCAAACTGTAGCCCCATTTACACTTGTACACATTTTAAAAGCTGTGACATTCCTATAATAATTTATCCATTTGGGTTTTTTTGCTATTAAGTCCTTAAAGTTGCCATTAGGTGGGCAGAAGTGGTCTCTCACTTTCTCTGCTATTTGTAAAATATAAGTATTATATTCTGTTTCTTATTAAAATTAAAACTGTAAGCAGTATCTCTTTAACAGATTGTTGTAGAAACTAAAAACACTCCAAGTATGTCACAGGTAACAAACACAGAGATGGTATGGGATTCTCTCTTGGATGCTCCCTCACATGAGTATGCATGCAGAGTACATAAATTCTTTAAATACTGCTTTTCCCCTTTTTCAACTCCTATTGACTGCATATGAGGTTTGCAGTAGAGCTGCCTACATAGCAAATGGAATTTTACTAAAATCAGGGTCATTTGTAGAGAGCTGTTTGAATCTCGTAATTGGCTCCATAAGCTGAAAACTGCAACACAAATATATTTTTTTTCCTCCCAAAAAACCCATGGTCCTTGGTTTTGAGATCCCTGTGTTTTGGTGTTTATTTTTTCCACCTCTGTCTTTGCAGAGAAGCCCAACAGCAAGTTCTACTCTTTTATTCAGCCTGGAGAAGAGGAGGCTGAGGGGAGACCTCATTGCAATTTACAACTTCCCCATGATGGGAAGAGGAGGGGCAGGCACTGATCTCTTCTCTGTGGTGATCAGTGACAGGACCCAAGGGAACGGCCTGAAGTTGAGTTCGGGGAAGTTTAGATTGGATATTTAAAAAAGGTTCTTCACACAGAAGGTGTTTGGGCACTGGCACAGGCTCCACAGGGAAGGGGTCACAGCACCAGCCTGGCAGAGCTCAAGAATAACTTGGCAACACTCTCAGGCACATGGTGTGAATCTTGGGGCTATTGTCTGCAGGGCCAGGAGCTGGATTTTGATGATCCTGATGAGTCCCTTCCAACTCAGAATATTCTGTGATTCTGTGATTATCTAGCTACTTTGCTTTCATAATGTAAAGGACAACAGTGCTCTGTGTAAACATATTAAATACAATACAGCCAAAGAGACATAAAATTCCAGCATTTATCAATAGTTTTTTTTGTCAGAGCAGACATGGAAAAGAGGATGAATAAATTTTAAAAAATGACAATATAGTTTGAAGAATATAGTTTTTCATTTGAACTTTAGGAAAAGAATAAAATATATTCAGAAAAATATTTTATTTTCCTGTAAACTGATTACCTTCTTTTGGACCACTTCCTTTTGATCAAAGATTCAGGGCATGTGTAAAGCAAATTATAGACCACCTAGTCCAAATTTGATAAGGCTGGGACAATCCAATTTGGGTTTGAAACTGGTGTTTTGAAAATCTGCTTAAAATTAGATTTACGAAATACCATGGTAACTGGACTGTGTGAACAGAGTTTTTCTGGAGAGCTGGGTGCTGATACCAGAAGTTTCTGGCTGTTATCATTGGTTATCTTCCACACAGGATCTGATTTCCTAGATCTCCTCCCTGTTGCTATGGGTTCTCAGTGAACACTGGGAAGGAGCTTTTGGACTCTTTATCTCTTCTATGGCTGAGAACCCTCCACAATTAAATACCTGAGGCTTTCTGTTGTGAAAACACAGGTATTTTTAAAATAGCTATATCCCTTACCAAGTAACACTCCCTACAAATGTGTTAAGAACATGCACACCTGTTAGTCCATAACAGTAGGTCATGTAAGGAATGGTTATTCAGCATGTTTTAAACATTATAATCACCTATAATCACTTTTAATTTACTCATATATTATTAGCTATCTATTAGCTATTTATTATTGCATTGGGAGATTTTAGAAATGAACAATTGTGACAGAGCAAGCCAGAAAACAGTCACTTCCTATATCACTTAGACTTGGCAGTCTGCATTTCCATTCCTGCCACCAGGATTTCATAAATGGCATTTCCAAGTCTGAAGCAAGTAAACAAATCTAAAAAATCCTAGACCAAAAAAGAAAACATACAAAGCTGCTCACTTTTACTTTGGAGTAAACAGTAAATAAAGAAGGAATGTACTTAGAGAGGCTTAATTTTCATCTAGGATCATGTTTATCAGCTGAAACTGGAACATCAGTAATTCAGGTGGTGGCGTAAGAAGGCCTGTCTTTTACTGCCATACTGGCAAAGATAATGGCTTTTTGTTAATATAAAGTAGTCTACATCCAGGCCAATATTATTTTTCTTGACAATTTTTCAAGAGTGTTTTCTAATTATTGAATTCTTCATTTAATACATTTTCAGAATGTACTGAGCACAGGGGCTTTAATTAATGTTTTTTTAACTTCCAGGGCATCCCCAAAATTGTATCGAACTAGAGTATATACAAAAAAAATAGGAATCCATGCCAAATTTATAACTAAACGAAGATGGCAATGTGGGTTTATTTTTCCTTGCCTTAATTTTTTAAAAAAAATAACTTCATTAATCTGAAAATAAGTTTTATAACCTCCAGTGGTGATTGCCCTGTCTTGGCAGTTTGGTTCTCCAAGAGGGATGCTTCTGTCACTGACATCCACCTTAGACAGGATGAACCCCTGCATGGGCAGCCTAACTCACCCAATGACTATGAAAGGGAAGCAGACCACTCTCAGATCCTTAACATCCTATGATAATTCCTATAGATCCTCCAGTCTGACCTCCAACACTTTAAGAGTTCACCCAGTCAGCATGTGGAATGCCCAATGGCCTGTGCTTGCTGACAGCCTAAGTTACGTTGGGCTAAAGAATGTCAGTTTTAAGGCCAGGGTCTTGTGATGTAGATGCTATTCTCAGTATAAGTTACAGAATGCTTTCCCAGATTTCATGGCTCCTTTTTTAATAATAATAACTTGGTAAATGATCCAGTTCTATGAAGCCAGGGGATTTCATGAGCATATCAGCTTCTATTAAACATAAAAGAGTAAGACTTTAATCTTTATTGTAAGAAAAAAAAAAAAAGAAAAATTTAAAAAAACCACATCAAAATTGAATAACTTGTCCTAAAGGTCCATCAGTGATGATATAAATTCACAAAAATTTTTTATTTAAAAATTGTATTTGTTAATGCCTGGCCACTTAAGAATCCGTGCTTTCTTTTGCATGTTTATTTACCTATAGGCTTTTGAGCTGAGCATTTAGCCTCAAAGATTATGTTTCAAAACAAGGTATATTGCAAAGGAGATAACTTCCTTTATAATGAAAAATGAGGTTCTCACATGAAGTCAAAATCAGAAAATGGTTGTTCAGATATTTCTGGTAGATTTCTTACAATGAGATAAATTATCTTTTGCCAACAAATATATTGCCATGTTACGATGGTTCAAGTGTTGAAGAGCCATCAGTTGATATATTGAGACACTATTTGTTCAGATAAACTGCCTCATGTTACCAGATAATAATTACTGATAATACTTTACATATCTGTGAACCTTTCATCTCCTGGTCTCAAAGTGCTTTTCAAACACACCCTCCAGCATCCATACTGAGCTCTAATGTACTCTTCTTTATATAAGCTGGAGAACCCCTGCATTTCTGAGCTGTAGGCAAGATTTCAATTTTAGCTATAATACCACTTGATCTTTGTTTGCTGGCATGTCTCTCTCACACACCTTTAGGAAACCACAAAACCTCCATGGATACTCCAAGTGACACGGTGGAGAGACCCCCACGATGCCCTGTAACTCTCCAAGGAGGGCAATCTCATTGCATCCTGTATAGAGACACTGCTCATTTAGAAGGGGCTGCCAGACTTATCTGAAGGTGAAAGAAAGCTCTGGCCACCACCTCTGAGTGTGCTTATGAAGCATTCTGCATCTGCTGGAGGGATGAGTAACCACACATGCATCCTCCTGCCTACCAGGACACTCTGGATGAACTTTGCTTGAGACTCCCTTTGGGGGGATGAGACTTTAAATGGAACTGTTAATCCTTGCTGGGGTTTCTGAGGCGTGTTTGCCTGCCCAGCTGACTGCACATCTTCCTGTATATATTACTTTAGAGCAGGAAAAGTGGCCTCTGAGCAGCTACATCAGTTACTCCCCACCTGTACTGTGCTCTAATAAGGAAGATGCCTGTGATTCCTATGAAAAGCCTGGGTACAGCATAGCAATGCCTCATACTGAAGCATGATCAAAAAGTGAACCTGTGGCTCCCTTTTAACAACAGGAGGTAGATTAATAAAAGGCAGCACTCTTATAAAGATAGCACAGTGGCCTTCCTTGATAAGATCCTTGAGCCTGTTCGCAAAGGTAATACATCTCATGAAATGTAGGAAATGGGGTTCTGCTTTTGATCCATCAGTAACCAAAACTTAGAAAGAATTCTTTTTCAGGATGTGAGAAGGCAGCATTATCCTTCTTGTCAACTCAGCTCTTGGCTGGGAAGCAAAATAAATTAATTTGTAGGTATGTATTTAGGAAGATGTGACTGAAGTTTAAGACTATAGGAATGCAAAAATTCAGCTGACAAGAGTGTAATTGGACAACTGGGCGTTTTTGTTCACTGTTTTTATTGAACTTAGATTTTATTTTTTTTGCTATTCCCATCCAGTGCTCATGATAAAAGGGGCAAACCTGATCTCTGGACTCTGGATTCAATAGTTCTCCTGTGGTTTATTCACACAATCCTGTGTCAGATGGTTGGTTTTTTCCTTATGAAGTAAGAATCTACAAATAGCAAATGTCCATTTAGACACAAAAGAAACAGGCTGAGGAAGAGGAAATGTCTCCATATGTTGCCCACGTTAGGGTCCTCCAGTTGCCTTGCTTGGCATGTCCCCTGCACCCATGGGCTCATGGCTGTAAACACTCCTTCCATGCCAGAGAGTGAGTAGGGGAAAGGATCCTGATTCAGGTTTCAACTTTCCTTTGTGAGAATTTATTTAGGAAGTCTTAATATGTCCTTGTGAGAACCCTTGTTATTGTGCCTGAAATTTTTCTTCAACTAGTACCCATGGGACTAGATGACTAAATTTGATAATTTTGGAGGACCGATGTAGCTAATTTGGTTGGGTTGGAAAAGCCCAGAGCTGAAGGGAGAAGCAGGCCAGGAGCACAGGTTAACAGGGAGGCAGAACTGTCACTGCTAGTTTCATGCCTTCTGTGTGCAAATTGCACTCCTGATCCCTGAAACACGAGCGTCCTTCATCCCACAGCTCAGGAGCGCGCGAGGTCACCTCCACAGTTTGCAGCAAAAGGCCAATAAGTGCCTTGTCTCAAGTCAGTAGGTAAATGTGACTTTGCCTGGGTGTGTTACACAGAAGTGAATCCAGAAGAGTAGAGGCCAGGTTTGCCTGTGAGCAGGTGCCACACAGCTCTCCTGTCCCTGCTTGCAGGGCAGCCAGCAGCCCTGTGTTCTTCATGAGCCTCCCAGCTGGGCCGTGCCCCATCAGGGGCTGGGATGAAGATAGCTGAAACTTAATGCCAAGGCTGGCACTGCTTGATAAATAGTTCCTTGAGTTCTGCCAGGGAAATATTATTTACCATTTTTCAGGGCTGCATATTTTGAGCCCAGGGAGATCTCTTTTCCTTTGTACCCAAGGGCTGGATGTTATCAGCCTAGCTGATCCAAAAGCACAATCTTTTCATTGCATGATATACAGCATGTGGGTATAAAGAAAGCTCAAAATATATCTCTTTCTATTCACACCACTTGAAATTATCTGGGAAACACTGACCTGGGGCATTAATTGCTGTATTTCTGAGTTTCCTTGTCAGTGGGACTCTACTAACACAGAAGTATCATATGCAATGTGTGTGTGAAGAAGTGCACAACTGCAGGAGCAAGTACAGGAGCAAAGGGTCCCTGTGTGAATGTCTCTACTTTTTCAATAAGTGAAAGCTCATTACATTCTGCAGAATTGAAGTAGACTGAGAACAAGTTCTCTAAATAACTTAAATTCCATCAGCGTTACTAAGTGTAACAACAATAAAACCTAAGGCTTTCATGGCATGTGGGGCAACCTCCTCCCCACCCCCCAATCCATGTTTGCTCTCTCTGGCACCTAAATGGTAAAAAAAAACATCTTTCAAGAGAGACAGTACTATGGAAGCTTTCTGAAAGTATGCTTAGGTTACCCACTCTGTTTCGTGCAGCTTGGCTTGCATTGTTCACTGGGTCTTTGCCAAACATATCCATTGCATAATTACATGGCTCAGTTTAATAAATTCACAGAAGTTTCTAGGGGTGTAGCTAAAGTTTCCCCTCCTTTCTGTAATTATACAACCCCTAATACAATGAGACACAGGTCCTAATTGGTGGATTTGTGCCATGATTTACAGTAATTATCAAAGCCAATGTCATAACAAGAAAATAGAAACACCCAGCTATACATTTAAAGAACTAGGATGATTAAAAGAAAAAAAAAAGCTATATAAAATCATGAGAAGCTATTCATCTGTTTTCCTGTGAGCAAAACCAATTCTACATGATTTTCTGCACTGTACACTAACTAAGACTGAATTATACTGGTTTAAACTAAGAGCAGTCTCACTGAAGTCAACTTCATTACTTGAGACTTTTCTGCATGGAAAAGCCAAATGATGGCAGACATGGCTTCATATCCTGCTACTCTGACTGTGCACACAAGCCCCTCCCTTACATAAGGGAGTAAGGAGTGTTTGTGAGAAATGTTCTCATGGTTTCAGCTCATATAGTGGCTCAGAAAGATATTTAATAAGGAATTCCATGCTGTGTTCATTATTTTGGTGGGTTTCCAAGCTCTTTACTCCAAAAAGCTGGTTCCAGGATATATGATTCAGTTGCTTATTTCATGCTTATATATTTCTATGGAAATTGGATGACTTCTATGTTGAGGTACTAGACAGTATGATTAAAGGTGTTGGACCTTAGACCACACAATTTAGAACCTTCTAAAATATTTCCATCCCCATGTCTGACCTCACTGCAGTTATTTAATATTAATCTGAAGGAATACTTTGAAAACTTATTTTCTCTGCAAGAGAAATCTGCGGCATTTCAAAGAACAAATGAAATGCACACATTCAAAATACACATTTAAAAAATCAAAACATTCTCCATGGTCACAACAAACGCCCATCTTGCCAGGGCTTTGTGGCCTACTTTGTAGAGTAAATTCTGGTCAAGCGCAGCTGTAGCATATTTCTTTGCAAAAAGCCAGTTAGGGAGTGACAGTCCACGGCAGCCTCACCATCCCAGCTGCTAGCCCGTGACTGGAGTGTGAGCACAGAGCCTCTGCAGGTGCTCTTGGGCTTACCTAGGTCGGAGCACTGCACCACGCGAAGATGGCACTGGCAGCGGAAGGGGCACACGGGCCCGAAGCCGGATATGACGGGATCATCTGTTGGAGCCATGTCGGCCGAGCCCTCGTCCTCCAGCATAAAGTCAAAGAGGCCCTGCTGGTGGAATGGCTTGGCCAAGCATGCTGGCAGCAGGAGCACAAGGAGCAGAGCCAGCCTCCTCATGGCTCAGTTCATGGACGCCTGGCAGAACCTAGGATTCAAAGCAGCGGATTAAAAACAAAAGTAGCAGTTTCCCAAAGCTGCACAGTTCCTCCTGAAGGAGGTCCAGAACATCCACCAATTGCATAACTGTTCCTCTCAATGAAAGAAAACTGAATTGTAAAAATAGGACAGTTATGTGATAGGAGTCTGGTAACTGCTTGTCAATAGGCCTTTTTTTTTTTTTTGCAGAGCAGTTTGAAGGCAACAGTAAACACATCTGTTTGCATATTTAGAGTAATATTTTTTAGGAATAGGCAGCACTGTCAACTTTGTTATGCAAAAGAGTCAAAGCAATAAGTCACATTTTCCATGTGCCTCTCTTCTGCCAATGTAACAGTCTATTTGATTTCATTAGCATTTATTTCATAGCAATGGGTTTGACCCTGGGGACAAACCTGAGGTTCCCAAACTCACTGTAGTTCAGTATTTCATGTCTTGAGAAATATTTTTAAGTGTCAGCTTGCTGCGTGTTTTAAATTATAGCCTAGTAAAACTGACTGAGAAAGACTAGGATTTAGTGAAAGGGTGGAAAGTGAGGGGAAGGTCTCTAGTTGCTTAAATGCACTATGCTTCTTTCCTAGTTCAAACAGCACAATAAAATGGAATACAATGTTGTGTTATATTGAATATTCTTGGCTTTCTTTCTAAATTTTGACATCCACCCTGAGAATCCTCTGCTTTGCACTGCATAAGCATTTGAATTGATGCTTGAAGTGTTGTGTGCACACCTTCTAATAGGACTTCAGAGCTTCATTCTGCAGACTTTCATGGTCAGGAGCAACTTTTACAAGTAAGTATTGCCATAGATATTAACAAGAAAAGCTGCTTAAATGCATGTTCTTAGGACTTAGGCCTAGATGCAATTCAACACACTCTAGCTTGTGCTACCTGTCTTGATGTCCATTAAAGGGAAATTGCACAACTGTTTGCAGGTTTTGTACCAAAACTGTAAAGAATAGCTAATTTTCTGAATATTATTTTCTTTTATTGTCTATTTTATAAAATGAAGTTCATACTTTATTGATTTTAATTGATTTAAAAAATCCACCAAAAAAACCCAAAAAAAACCAAAACAAACAAACAAACAAAAAGCAACCAAAACCACAAAAACCAAATCTGCCTTCAAATTGCCAAGTGACACAAAGGGAAACTTGTCATTTATATATAAGCTTTTTCTTAAAATGGATGGCGTAGTCCTAAATGCAGATGCTGCTCTTTGTAATGAAAGCAAAAATGTCCACTTGCATCTTCAGGTCAATATCTTAGAAACACCTTGCCTGGATGCTAGCTGGGATTATTTCTTTTTCTAGAAGAAGTTAGCTAACAGCTTGGGTGTGGTAGAGCTCCATATTTATTATTTGATAAAACCTGGGAGAGGCAGAAGGGAAGGCATTTTTCAGCTCCATATTTATTATTGGATAAAAAACTGGGAAAGGCAGAAGGGGAGGACTGTCTTCCTCTCTACTTTGACATATGGAACCTACCAGGCAGATGTCAAGAATGGACAGATGATATTAGGTGAGAGTTTACTGGAGCCTACCTTTCTAACATGCTACCACCAGGTACTCTAAAAGGAATGATTAGTGTTAAGAAAAAAGCTAAATATATAAAAAAGCCATGAGACTGGATTTAGATACAATTTATGTTGTGTCTGAGTTCATTTTCCTTTATGAATTTCTACCTACAGGTGCCAAGTATACATTTCTCCAGAAACCTTTAGGTCTGTTTCTTGAGAAGATGATTAGGTTGCCCAATAAAATATGCTGGTGTCTTAAAATCATAGCCTATATTCCTGTGACCTACCTGACAGGAAGACATGTATCTACTATCTTTAGACATCCCAAAGACTTCAAAGTGAAATCACATGGAGTAAAACACTGTTAATGTTGTCTCTTTCAGGGACATATTTGTTTTCTTAGTTGGACAGGAAAGTACTTCTGTTCCTGGAACAGACACCTTACTGACAGCCTGTGCTGAGGGGGATCACAGACCCCAACATCAGCTGGAGAGTTTTTAGTATGTCCTGTTAGCCAGTGCTCTGTAAATTCAGGACATGTAGCAGGGGCAGGCTGTGTCCCCATGTGGATCATCCTCCTGTGCTTCCTCCTGCCCTGGCTCCCCACTGACACTGGGGCTGTGTCCCTTTCCCTCCAACACCCCTGCCATTGCAGGCAGAGTGCACAGGGACATGTCAGGATGCCACAGCCAAGTGCTGTTAATGCATGGCAGTGAGCTGTTACCAGGGCTTCATCTAAAACATGATTTTTGAAAGAGTAATCATCATGTGCAAATTATTGTAAAATAAAAATGCAATTTATTTATTATCTCAGATAAGAAGAAAAATTTGCTAAACCATCACCATTCATCACAACAAGCTGCTTTGTGAAAATGACCAATAAAACATTTCCCCAGTACAAATTAATTTTCAGAATATATATTAACAGCAATAAAAAATTTGGAATGCTGTACACTAACCCTTGAATGGCAGTGGCAGTCAGGACCTTTAAAGACCATCCTCAGTCTTTTTTATGTATTAATACGTTTTTAAAACATTTTAAAATATTTAAAACTTTATTTCCTCTCAGGGTCACTGCTGAAGTACCACCCATCCCAAGAATGCACAATCAGGATCTTATCCTGGAGTTTAATTACTACCGTTCAGAAAAGTCAAAAAAGAAAAACAAATGCAAAGGCACTTTGGAGTGTCTTCACACTTTGCTTCTTATTCACATTAATATTGATGACTTCATTTATCTCAGTTAAACCCTGTAGCAGGCCTTTCTTTTCGTCCCTGTTTTGTAAAAACGTTTATGAAATCAAAAAAGAGCTGGCTATAAAGAAAAACTGCAGGACAACAAAGGATATCAAGTATATAATCTGAGGATACAGCAGAGAAAACAGCAGACACATATTAATCAGGATATAGGAACAGATATCTCCAGGCATATATGCATCCATTCTGCAGACACATGCATCTGTCCCTATTGTTTGCATGTGTAATTGAACATAAATAAAAGAAAAGATATACACAAAGCTGTACGACCAAGAAATGTTTACACTTCACTTACAAAAAGAAACAGTAGGGAGAACAAAAAAATCTGAATTCTGTGACACAATATTTATGTCTGCAGGATATAACTGTTTAAAATTCCTTTAATTATGTGTTTACAATGAAGAAGAGTTTTCCACAAGCAGAGGAAACTATACCATAGGCTTGGCCACATTTCATTTTAAAATACCATTGAAAATATGCTCCATCAGTTCACGTCACCACTGTATTGGTGGTCTTCTTGTCAGTTTACCTTAATATTAAGGTTAAATTATTAGTTCACCTACTGTCAGAAATCTCTCAAAATTCCACAAAGACAAGCTAAACAATATTTTCCAGTTTCAAAAAATTCCCCTCCATTTTATGTTTTGCTCATTTTGTGCAATAAAGTCTATATATGCAAACATAGGAGTTAGATGTTTTAGAGAATAAAACTCTGTTAACAGGAGTTTCAACTGCATGAATTTTCTTTTCTACTATTTCATTCATAAGAACTTTCTTTAATCATGATTCCCTTGTTTGTACCCTGTAACACAGCACTTTCTAACATTACAAAGGCATACACAGAGCCCGTTTAACTTACTTCTACGCTTTTTTTTTCTCTGAAATTGAAATTATATTCATCAGTGTCTGAAAAATATAGGAAGAAACACAGGAGAAAAAATCACAGAGTGCAGTTTAAAGCAGAAATGTAATCATACACACATTTTTCACACTCTCTATATCACCGATTCTAAACACTGGATTGCAGAGAATATACTGCTGTAAAAGTTTACAGCAAAGAAAAAGAAAGGACTACAGCAGTGCTTATACAAATCAAAACAAGAGACAGAACAGTCAAATAAACAGTAGGAAATCTGCACAGTCTTTGAGAATGTATTCTCATGTTTCCAAGAAACAAAAGTGCTGCATAGAAAACTTAACATTAGTAAACATTTAGGAGGATTTTTAACTTGCTTCTTTTAAAATTCAAATAGTTCTTGCCGTAGACTTGCCCGAAGTTCTATTAGTGCACCATAGTTCAAGAGAATTACTAAAAACCGTACCTTTTAATCCAGGAATTTGCAACAGGAGCTCTCAAAGCTGAGATGTAATTAAACTAAATATTCAACCCAGGCAGAAGGCTTTGCAGGTGTGGAAAGGAGGAGGGGGTAAATTCAGCTCAGTGACTGTCACTTGGTGGAAAACCCTCCTGCTTCTATTCCATAGCACAGTTAAAAAATGTTTCTCTCAATGAACACAATCCAGGCTGACACCCACATTAGATCATATGGTAATGATATGTCTCCTGTATTGCAGCCAGAAACTTTATCAGCTCTTTTGCTTTCTTTTCCTCCTTTTTCCTTTTCATTTGCTTTATTTCTCTTTCATCTGTTTACAATCCCAAACTACTTGCACATTATAAGACAGATTCTTAGCTGTAATTCATCCTACTTACTTTATTTATGTCCCCACAACATATATTTAGGAAAGTTTTCTTGGTTTTAACTACAGGGGGTTTTACGATTCATTAATGAAAAGAATCTTTAGCTCTCCCTCTTGTTTATAGTTTTTGGAAATCAAGGAAATTATATAAAATTAATCTTTGAGTTAGGCAAACTAGAGATTCGTATCAGAAGAAATGGGTTAGCTTTGAGTAAAACTATTTAAACAGATATCAACCTGCCTTTGCTTATGTTATAATCATTGTCAAACTAAGTAGTATATAGTTTAATGCATTATTATCTTGTCTAATAATGGAGTTTGCATGTATTTTTTCAAATGACAGCATGGTTTTGATATATAGGAAAATCATGTTTTCATTAGTAAAATGATTCTAACATTTGTGGTTAGAGCTGCTTTATATAAACTTTGCTTTTTTTTTTTTTTTTTTTTTCCTTCGCTGCCTTCTCACCAGGACAGCAAAACAGCAAAACAGAGGGGAAATTAGCTTTAACTGTTTGGGTTTTGTGTTGGTAGTTTTATGTATATTTTAATTTTTTAGTGGTTTTTTTTGGTTAGTTAGGGTTTTTTAAGAGACAGAAGAGATTTTTTTTTAAATATGGGATGAAAAATGCATCTGACTTATTGTTTAGATTTATATTTTATTTTAGTAATTTCTGGTTTTATGTAAATGTCACTGGAAGACAAAATGCAATTTCTTTATTCCTACAAAATTTTGAAAGTCTAGTGAACTGAAATGAGAGAAAATACAATAATTGCTATTTATTTAGTAAACTGAACACATTGTGAACATGTGTAACTTCACTGCGCTGTTAGCTGTCCTATCTAAATACTGAAGGCTTGTGTCTCTGTGTTTTGACTTGCATCCTTTTTATTTCTGCCCCTAGGCCAAGACCAGGTGCAAATCTGAAATTAAAGCCTGTAAAATGATGCTTAAAAGAAGTCAGGATTTTTTAGAAACATAATAGACTCTTGAAAGTTTAGCTGTCCTTCTCATTTAAATTCAAGAAAAGCCCTTATAATAGATCTTAAAATTGTTCTCCTTTGGTGGAAGAAAGCATGGTAGAATAATTGTCTGTTAGTTTTGGTCTCTGTAGAACAAAGGTGTAATCAGACATCTTACATTACAGATTCCTTATATAGCTCACTCTAAAAGTTAGGGATCAGTTATTCACCCCTAGTCCTTAAGCTAACTTCTTTTCCCTGCCTCTCCACTGGATTCAAGACTGCTAATGGTTTTTGTTGTGACATTTCCTACATATGATTAGTGGTGTTCCAAGCTTTCATGCTTACAACAAAGCCTTATCTTTGTCCAGAAGTGTCGCCATGAGGCTTGCTGAAATCTTGGCTGCATCTTAGTAATGTCAGTTATTTGAACCTTGGTCACCAGCTGCATCTGGTGTATAAAAACATTTCAAAGCAAGATTTTGATGAGGAACAGGTCAGGGTAAACTTGTTGTCAGTTTGCTTCACAAAACCCATTCATATCCTTTCACAGCAAAGCCTTAATACACATTTGTTCTGATATCTGTCATGGGGTTGAAAGGTGTTGTAATTGAATGCCTCAGTAATTTCTTTGGAGCCAGGGTGGGGATGAACAGCCATCTCTCCTTCTCTTTTTCTTGGGCATTATTAAGATTCAAACCAAAATATGAAGATATAGGTGGGAACAGGTGGAGCACAGGGTGTCTGCTGGATGGGCTGGGGGTTCTGTTTTCTTTCATGAATTCCATTCCAAGAAGTTCAGAGAGGAAAAGATGCTATGAGCTTTAGGAACAATGCAAACATTTATGCTACCTGTTGATACCCAGAAGTAGAAGAGTTAGTGTGTTAGGTTTCCAGCTCTTACTGAAATGGAAAGTGGAGTTAGGTGGAACAGAGCAACTGAATGGGAGAGGATTTATGACATTGATTATTGATGCAATATCCTAATAATTGTTTTGAATCAAGAAATCACAGAATTGTTTAAGTTGGAGAAGACCTCCAAGGTCATTGAGACTAAACTTTGACTGATCACTGCCTGGTCAACTAGACCATGGCCCTAAGTGACAAGACCAGTCTTTTCTTGAGCATTTCCAGGGATAGTGACTCCATCACCTTGCTGGGCAGCCCATTCCCATGCCAAACCACCCTTTCCATGGATAAATTCTTCCTGATGTCCAACCTGAACGTGCCCTGATGCAGCTTGCAGCTATTTCCTCTTATCCCACTGCAGGGTTGCCTGGGAGAAGGGACCAATACCCACCTGGCTAGGTCCTCCCATCAGTTTGTTGTGGAGAGTGATAAGGTCATCCCTGAGCCTCCTTTTCTCTAGGTTAAACAATCCCAGCTCCCTCAGCTGCTCCTCTTAGGATTTATTCTCTAGACCCCTCACCAGCTTCGTTACCCTTCTCTGCACACACAATATTTTCATGCTTCCATGGGAATGTGGATCCTTTCTGATACAAGCATTCCTTGAATCCCACTCTTTGCCCCCTGCTGTGTCACACAGAAAATAAACAACCATAGAAAAAACTACCAACCAAAGAACAATATTAACTGATTATGTGATTTTATGGCCCTTGATCATACACAGGGCCTAGTGTCAATCAGCTATCCTTCTCAGTCTGACCTACTTTGACTACTGCTTAGTCAATATAAAAAATCATCATTAGAACAGTCTTGGTTTCTATGTGATTTTATTACTCCAATTTAACAAACTTTTAGAGCTACATGCTGCTCCAAATACTGATTCCCAGAAAGTTGCAGGCAACTGCATGTTAATGTTATTTATATAACAATATTTTTATTAAATTTTGATGGATAGCATCTGCTTCATTTGCTCTTAGCTTATTTTGTTGAACTTTCAAAGGGCAGTGGTGGGAAAGAAGGCAGGAAGCCTGCCTGCTTGTGAGTGCTTTACCTGGGTCCAGTGGAAGTCTCTGCATGAAAGAGATGAACATTGCCCTGTAAGCAGAAAGCATTTTCTGGGGCAATTGCTCCTGGAGTGTGTGGCTGAGCTGGAAGAGAGGCATGTCCAGCAGGCACTCAGTGCTGCCAGAACAGGTTGAAGACTCCTTAGAGGAACTGACAATCTGTCCCTGGGTGTGGAAAGAAAGGCTTTCTTAAGGGAGTCTGGGAAAAAATGGGTAACATTTATTGCAATCTAGAAAGCTCCTGGAATGAAACCAAAGCAGGTGGACAGGATCCATTTTGCAGGAACATGGTGTCCTGTGTCCCAGAGCTACAGATTCTTACTAATTCTAAGTTTTCACTAGAGAAGAAGGCATTTTCTTGGGCTGCCTTCTAATGAATCCTGGCTTTGATGATCAAAGACTGGTTAGCATTGTTGCGGTTTTTGTGGTAAAGAAGGGCAGGCAAGTCTGCCTCAAAGCTCTCATAAAACAGAGAGTTAAGTGCCAGTCCCCATCAGGTAAGTGCCAATCCCCATCAGGAAGGGATGAAAACACATCTCCTGCTTGGCTGCCTCATGGGAACTCTTTCCACCTCCTTGGTATCCCATACCTGGGCTTTTATGAACAGCTTCCCAGCATTTCATCTTCCACATTCACTAGGTACTACAGACTGTCTCTTCTTCCTACACTAGGCATAATAATTTCTTCCCATTAAGTTTAATAAACTGTTCTTCACAGTTAGCAGTGAAGTCCCTTTACTAAAAATGTGAGTAAATATGCACTCAGCTTAGTAAACACTGATCCAGGTAAATATTGACCCAGGCACAGCCTAACAAGGTAGTTAAAGAGAAGAAATGTAATTTCTCGATATTCTGAGTATGAAAGTTTCCTTCAGTGCTCTGTGACCTTAGAAATTATCAGCCTGGATTCCTTCACATTTCTACAGATCAAAAGGGCTAATGTATCAGACTTTGGATGTGTGCTACCAGTAACATTCTATTTATGCTTCCGTGAAAAGTAATACTGGTACAACTGTTGGAACAAAATGCAGTCAAACTTCAAAAGACAGAGCTCTCTCTTTGGAGGACTGGTGTGATCATATCCTTCACTTTGGTCTCTTTTCTTTAGAAAGTCCTATCTGTTCCTAAACTTGACACTAGCTTTCATTTTCACTGGCTTTTCTATTCTCTCCTGAATCAAATAATGTTGTCCAGGTCTTTCTAGCAGCTGTCGAAGTTAACCACATATTGATGTAGCCTTACTGCTCACTAGGATTTCAAACACTCTGAACTTAACTTCTACCCTTGAGGAGGAAACATTTCCTGCCTAACCCTCATGTTTTTGTAGTGTAGATGTACATTTTCAGATTGATCTTACTTCTCTCCCTCAAAAATGCAGGAAATAGGTAAAACTAGACTTTGTATGAGTCATACCAGCTCCTAGCCAGGCTACAAGCAAAAAATGAGGGAAAAATAAAAGTGATTTTTGACTAAAGATCTCAGAACTTCACTTTGACTTTACTTCTTCACCTATAATTAAAGAAATTGAAAATGCAGGCAAAAACATTTGCTCTCACACATTGATTGACAGAGTATCAGTACTCAGGTTCTCCATTTGCTGTACTTCAGTGACAGGCAGCATTAAATTTTGTTCCTGCCTGGTTTCTAGGAGAGCATCAGCAACCTTCTGCCCTCCATAAAATTTCTTGTATGAAAGAAAGAGTGTGCTGACATAGCAAAGGTTCCAGGAGTCTACAAGTCCCTGAGAAAGACGCTTTCCCAGAAAAGAGTATAATTTTGGGAGTGTGGGCTGTGAAAAAGGAAGTGATGACTGAAGAGGAGAGAGGATTAGTTTAGGTAAGAGGAGATTAATTTTCTTTCCAGTGAGAAGCTTTTTCATCAGATTTTGGCCTTTCTCTATATTTTGCAGTATCTTGAGTTGCAGTCCAACTTTTTCCAAGGTTCATATGAAAAATACAAACCTTAATTCTCATTTGACGGCCCTTAGATCATGCTCTGGATAAGCTTCGTCATCCCAGCTGAATTACACAATGCCCTAGAAAAGGATGACAGTAATTCATGCAAATGTTGTAACTGTATTCCTTGCATGTACTCTTTTAGTCATGGGTTATGAACCAGCATTCAAAATGAGGCACATCCTGTGCAGCTCTGAAGAGCCTATTCCCAGATTATGAAAAACATGTGAATACAAGGGTCAGCCTGGATTTCCAATTTAGTCATCACAGAGTAAACTTGTTCAGGGGGAGCTAGTGACTGCTTTACTGAGGAAAGTCAAGAAAAAGGAGTGGAACAGGGAAAAAAACAACATTTACATAAGGCATTGTGTCTTTTTCTCTGTACTAAAATGCTCATTTTTGGCAATCTGTTGAGGAAGAAAATTCTAACTTCAGCTAAACATACAAAATAGTGACTTTGAAAATATAAGAAATGTCATCACAAAACTTACCAGTATGGACTGGGATTTGTTATTGAAGAGGAAAGAAAGGTGAAACGGAAGTTTAAAAATAATGCAGTAGAAGTCTTCAAATTGATATTCACAACATAAAGACTTAAAAGTCTTGGGTATTTTGGGAAGAGTCTTTAAAATATCCATTGTATTACCTTAAGCAATTGAAGAGTCATTCACTTTAACTTGCCTTTACCACATATGAGCTTTTCTTTGACTACTATTTAAAGTGTATATATATATATATATATCACTTTTATTCTTGTAAATGAGCTCTTCAAAGGATTCTGCTGACTAAAATTGCACTGATGTTCCTCAACAGAAATTTTCCATAGCCAACCTGGATAAAACAAAGTGAGATTTACTAAATGAAACAGAGTTTAATTCTACAAGGAAAAACTTTAAATGTTATGGCAATTCCTCCACTTACTGAATTACAGCTGAATGTTAATTGGCAATCAGAAAAAAAAAAAGAAGGCTATCCTTTTTTCTAGACCTTTTTCTACATTACTCATTGTTTTATTTCCTTCTTTACAATTTGTTTCCCAGTTACCTTTGGGAATATTATGTCCAAAAATTTTAATTTAGAAGATAGCACACATCCTCTGTGTTCCAGCTGAATAAAAGTTAAACTACTCTTATTATGAATATTCTTTTTTTGCATTTATTTGTCTTACTTTTGGTCTGCATATGTAATAGATGAATTTATGAGCATGCTGGGACACATCTCCAGAAGACACAAATCATACTATTCTTATTGAAATTGCAACATCCTGTGTTTTATGCCATTTCAGAACCTAGCCACTGATTCTCTTGACTCATCTTCATCTATCAAAATATATGAGGAACACAAACCCTTAAAGGCTGAGTAAATGTGACTAACAGTTTTTTGAAATATCTCTGATAAATTTTGATTTTCTAAGTGCAGTTTCTGAAAATCTGGTGTTGCATAATGCACTGGAGGATGGACACAGAAAAAAGCTAGGCATCCATGCTATGTAACAGCTTTTGAAAAGATCAGTGTATTGTACCAAATACTAAATTTAAGGATCAACATATTGTGCTTTAATTGCAAAAAATACATAGGATGTTTCAAAATTAGTGTATCGGCTTATTATTGGAAGATGGAAAGCTTGCCTCCGAAGAAGCCACATGTGCCTGCAAGGAAAAATCTATTCAGAGACTGTTCACTTATAAAACAAAACCCACTCCAAACTGTATTTTGAGACTTGGATAGGTTAGAACAGTTTTTTCTGAAAATGTTGTTCAGTGAACTCCTGCACACTGTATCTCCTTCAAAAAATTTGAAACAGCTTCACAAGAGGAAATGCCTATCTTTCAGTCACAATTAGAAAATTCATCTCTCTGAGGAGTTCAGGCTCTATCTAACCTACTTTTAGCCTGCAATGCCATTCATTCTTGTGTCAATTTAAAATGAGAAAGAGTTGACAAAAGAAACAATGGAATTGAGTTAGATAAAATAAACAATTGTACAAATTATTAGGAGTGAGAAAAGCAGGTTTTAAAAATACATCCAAGAAAATGCTAGTAGCTCATAAACTCTGTTGAACCTTTTTGGCCTCACAAAACCCTTACTTTTGTGGCTTTATTTTGTTTGTTTGTTTGTTTGTTTGTTTGTTTTTCCCCAGATGTCTCACTATGGCTATAGGTTAGGTCAATTTTAGCCTGAAGGACACCTGATATTTAGTGTGAGATGCCTAAGAACCATCATCTATTTGTTAAGGGAATATCTAGGATGGAAGCAAATATAGTTTATGCCTCCATTTTGCAATCCTCTCTTCCTTCCTGTGTCCCATAGATATTGCATTCCCCCAGCTTTAACAGAATAAACATCTGTATTATAAACTACAGCAGGCTGTTGGGGACAAGCTAGGGTTAGTCAGGTTTAAGATTTCTTTAATACATCTTTATTTTCTTTTGTGGCTTTGAAGTGCTAAACCTGAGGTGATTGGGATATCTTCTCTACTTTGTTATTACTGTTCCCAGGACACACAGGAGACAGCATTGCCAGCCCGAGAGGCTCAAAGACCTGATTTGTCTGTTGAGCCCAGGTACCCACCCACAATGACAGCAAAACGTTGCTCTGTGTGTAGATCTCAATGTCACCCCTTGTCACCATGGCCCACAGCCTCATCTCTGAATATGTTGACTCCCATCCACAAATGTTGCTGGTCAGCCATTTTATATGAATGAATACAGAGTTATGGAGCTGGCACCATCTACTGAAATTCTCCCTTTTTTCCTGCAAGTTTTCCCACGGCCTCTCCATTCTTGTGTTCATTGAAACAGTTTGGTGCTACTTTCCAAATCAAGCATTCTTTGTATGGTTTCTTTTTCAAAGAGTGCACTTATAATTTATTACAGTATGTTTCAGATTAAAGGAGAACAATATTAGTGATGCCAAAAAAGTATGAAATGTAATTGTGAAATAAACTGGAGACAGCAAAATGGCTTTTGTAGTTCTTAAAAGTATTTGAATCTTGAAAGAAGGTTCAGCCTGTTTTAGATTACAATTTTTTTTATAGCTTTTCTTAAAAGGTATATCTCAGTATATTTTATTTCTAAAAACCAAAGCCATAATATGACCTTCTCTTTGTAATAAAAGATCAGCAGATGTAGATGATGAAAATTCACATTTTTATATTTCAGGTCAGAACCTTTTAAAAATAATACTAGATATCTTTCATCAATGAAAAAGTGAGTCAAATTACACCTTTGTGACAGAAGTTTGTACTATATTTACCAGTCTGAGAATTCCTGGGCCTATTCTGAAAAATGTGAATTTTACCTTTTCCATACTCTAGCTTTTAACCAAGACATGAGGGTATATTTTCATCTTGTCTGGTTAAGATGTGATGTGCATTTAGGGATTTGCCAGTTTGTAGACTAAATGAGAAGGAATTGTGTTTTGGTGGTGAGGATAGATAAGCCTTGTGTTGGGTGCTAAGTGGGACCATAAAAAATATTGTACTGACCCTATGACTCCTGTGACTATGAACTCTTGACTTAGGGCAGCTGGCAATTTAATAGTAAATTAGTACAAAATGTGACTTAATTAAATACGGAATTTCTAGACATTTAGAGTACCTAACCCTCTTTTTTTCCCTGGTTTCATTTTGTTTGTATAAAGCTGGTGAACAGAAGTGACTGATGTGACATGTGCAACAGCTTTACCAATCTCTGACCTACAGTGTGCCCTTTTCCCAGACTTTCCAGGCTTATCTTAAGCATAAAAGCTTGATTTTAGTTTAGATCTACTGCTTACTAAATTTTGGATTTTTGTGTTAGCTTTTCAGAAGTCCAAGACCCATAAACTCTTGATTACATAAGATACAGAACTCTGTGCATCCTTTTCTTCTTTCCATGTCTCAGCTCTTGCAGAACAACATATTCCATATAGGCAGTAACTGGGCAAAAGGATATTTTCTATCACCATGAAAAATGGTTTTACATCAACATGTATTTTGTTTTAGAAATCGTAGAATTAACGTTTTTTATCTGAATATAATTTACTTTGTCTTTATAATCATCTATCACTTTGAAGGCAAAAAGACACAAAATCATCAGAGAGGAAATCTGATTTTCCAAATTGTGTGTTGAAAAAGTACAATAATATTTAATAGAATCAAAATTAATGTTGTATAGTATTTTTAAAACGACCAACACATTCAAATGTAAAATCAATGAAAAATTCAATTCTTATTACAGATCACTTTTCTACATCCTGTTCCATGTAAAAATTCTGTGGAAAGAATTTCATTCAATACTTGGTTCTCCTGGATTCTAAGTAACTCCTGTACAAGCACATTTATTTTATTCCTGTCTAACTCAGTTACTCAGCTCTACTGATGGTTAGCAAAGGTTTCCCAATATTTCCCAAACATGAGTATCTGCTGCAAATTAAGCCAATTACATTTTGTTCTACTTTCTGTGAGACATCTCATGACAGTCTTCTTCATAGCAACATTTTGTGTACTTGAAGTGTCATCACTTCCTTCTTGTTCTCCAAACTGTTAATTCTCCAACTATTTTGCTTGCTCCACTTTTCATCCAAATGTTCTGATTTTTCATTTATTCTTTTGTTTATGATTTTTAAGGTCTCGTCCAATATAAACCGTTTATGATTCTCCCATGGATTCTCTTATTTAAATCTTAAAGCGGGGTACTGGAAGACTGCTCCAAAGACTTCACAGGCACTTCTCTTCAGTAAACACTAGTAGAACCCAGCAAATCAGTTCTGATCAGATTTGAGCTGAGCTCCATTGTGTGTGTCTTGGAGGCAGAGGAAGTGATCAGCAGCAAAAATATACATATGGTGGGGAGGTTATTTCTGAACACTTCTGCATTTAACAGCAAATGAATGACACTGGACATCCACTTCAAATGCCTGGAGTAAGAGAGTTTTCTGAGACTTAACAACAAATAAGATGTGCACAAAGACTGCTGTTCTCCTTGAGGGATTGCAGGCTTGGATTTCTTCAGTATCTCTGGTGTAAATGTTACAGAATACAATTTAATATAAGGCTATGTTCAACCTATTATAACTGGGTTTACAGCAGTAATTTAAATTGGACTGATTCAGTTACTTTTAGCTTTGCATAGATTATTTGTAATTTGTAAATGTTTAATGGGAAACACATATTATTTCAGATAAATCTTGTGCTTTGTTTAATTTGGTAAAGAAAATATATTCCTGTCTTTTAGTGCATCTGAAGTTGAAAATTCTGGAGTAAATTTGCAAGTTTTCCTTTTCATTGGTACAATGAAAATGTGGATGTGGATTTTATAGCAATCCATTTCACATGAACCAGTTACTGGGGGAACATATTAATGCTGAGACACACCATTATGTGACTTTTAGGCATGAAAGAATATGCAGGCAACTTAAAAAATTCAACTCAACAGGACTGTAGAATCATATAAAGACATCACAGGTTTTTTTCTGGCATTGAGGAGACTGTTTGCAATCCAGATATTTACTTGTGAAAGCCCTTCTTGGAGGGTGGATATGGAAAAGGCAAAGTAGTTGTGTTTATTATATTTTGTAGTAAATGTCACTAAATGTAAGGCAGTCCAGTAAGCAAAAATATGTATGCCTTGAAAAGTTTATGCTTTAGCACATAGTGCTATAAATAATGAGTGGTACCTAGGAATAAACATATCTTTTGAAAAAAATACATCATGCAGATAATTGAATGGGAATAAATAAAAATATTAACTAAATTAAAGGAGAAAATCAGAAGATAAGACAGAAAAGGGGGAAGGAGAGTACTAGATGGAGACAGATTAAAAACCTATTGCTCACCAGACTGAATCACCTAAAGTTTTCCTCCCTTGAAACATATATTTTTCTGATATCTTCTCCCATTATTCACCAATGAGACTTTAATAATATGTAGACTTAAACATTCCCACAGGGTAATACTTTCTACTTTCTCTCACACCAACAAATTTCTCCGGTAACTCCTAGAAAAAGTAACCCATATTGTTACAAGGCAAATTCTGTGTTCCAAGTTTCTAAATTAAAAAGTGTACTTCCTAAAAATCTCTAAATGGCAGATAACTGACAGAGTGGAATGAACACTGGAATAATATCATTTAGTGCTAGACTCCTTTCAAGCCTGCATGTGGTACAGAGGCCGCTAAAAGCAACTTGTCTGCTATCTGACCTTGACTGGACATTTCAGTGGGCTTCCTTGTTGTAGTTTTTGGGTTTCTCAGAGTAAGATAAGAACAGAAGAGTAAGAAGCTGTCAGAGGCATGTTGGAAAGCTTCTGTAGCTTATGTAGGATGGGCTCCAACAGAAGCAGAAGTCTCAGAGACATTCATAAATTAGCAGGCAATTCTGTTTACTCGATAGGCATTGCATGGTTTTTTGTATTTTTTAATAAGGATTTTTCCTCAAATATTTATTTCACATATTTAACAACTTTAATTTGGTTTATTTAACAAATAATTCTGCTCTTTGGAGTAAGTTAGTCACTAAGTGATTTTCTTTTCTCAAAACTCATCCAGTTTTGCACATAATTTAAAAGAAAACATTTTTTTTCCACAAGCCACAGGAAGTTCAAAATGCTTATTTAAAAGAGGGCAATGAACGCTTCCCAGTATGATGTAAAAGTAAAATAAATACCATTCTCAGTCACATACTGTTCAGACAGACACAGAACAGATTATAGGAGAGGCTGGGAGAAAACACACTGCATTAATAGGCTGAGTAATTAAAATAGTTTGAATAGCATTATTATAGGCCATTTGCTCATATCATTATAGTGCATTTGCTCAAGGCTATTTTCATTAGTCTCCAGATAAATGTCTTTTGCCCTATGGCAGAACACTGAAACACTTTTTTCTCAAAAATAGTTTGGAAGGAAAATCTTTGTGCGAGCGTGATATTCTGAGTAAGAAATACAGTAATATAGAGGGTTTTTTGCAACTTCTTTTAATTAAACATAAATTACAACAGGAAAGACTTAGAAACACATTTCCCAAAATAGGTCAATGATCAGAAATAATAATCTTCCTCCAAACCCAAACTCCTTAACCACATTCTTGTTCTTGTATTTTAAAGATTCTTTTGACAAACTTTTGTGTGAGTGCTTAAATTTAAAGTATATAGCAAATTCCTTCATCTTATTGCACACAAGATATTTTCTTCCTTTATTTCAGTTAGTTTTGAATAAGACCATAAATAAATAAGTCAATTTTGCACATCAGCTCAGTTGTGATTGTTTAGTGGGACTTGTGGGAAAATTCTGTCCTTCTGAAATGAGACCACACATCTGGATATAAGCATATATTTTGGGAGTTGTATTAGAAAATTTAAGCTACTATGAAATCATGTATGAATAAAATGTTAGCGGAAGAGTGAGCAGATATTTCATGTACTCAAAAAGTGTTGGCTTGCATACACTTTAATAAAGACTTGTATTTTTATTTCTGCAGGACATGTTTAGAAGGACCATTAATTTGGATTTAGCCCAGATTGCATTTTTCTCCACTAATAATTAAGACACCATTTCACATCCCACAGCTCCAGTATCTAACACATTAGTCTTCCTTGGCCTGACATTCTTCATGTAGGGAATATCTTTGAAATAGCATGGAATATACTGCTGTGTGTTCATGATGCTGAGTTTTGTGTTATTACCATGGGCAGAGTACCAGGCACTTATGGTGGAAACACGTTTAGTAAATTATCCAGACAGAATGCACAGACTTCTTGGCAGCATTACTCTTTTGCTTATTGCTTTTCAGTGTACTAGGAGTACTTCTAAATATCAAGTAGGAAAAATTTTTATGCCAGAAAACATATTTCTGCCACCTAAAAATTGAAAAAATAGAAAATTTAAATCTGTAGGCTTTGTTGGGGTTTGACTAGAAGTGTTTCTTTTCAGATACTTATCTAGTTACATGAAAACAAAGCTCATCAGTACTCTAGGAGCTATGGCACAAATAATAATATTATAATTATATATATTTAAGTGACATTTGAAAGGCTGATTTTTGTGTTCTGTCCTTGCAGTCTTTTAGGAATATGTACTTTGCATTTAGCAGCACTAATGGAAATACAGAGATATTGACAAAGGCAGCAACCAGAAAACAGCAAAAGTCACTAAACTTGAACAACATTCTTGGCATATGACTTGTCTTTCAAAGATGGATAATTTCTGCCTTTGAACAGTTCTCCCTCAGTGATTTTAAAATATATTGACAGTTGTTGCAATTTCTGCAGAAGGTAGCATTCAGATGTTGATTTGAACCAACTTCCACATGTATATATGTTCAGTAAAAACAAACACAGAAAAAAAAAGGAAAATAATTTACAACATATTCGAATATTTGAAAATATTTTGCCCCTATATGCACCCAAATGTAGCGATAACTCAGGATTCAGTCTTGGTTAAATACCTTTTAATTCCCATAGGTGTGTGCAATTTCCAGCTCATGTTTTTTCAGACAGAGATTTCTATAGACAGGTGCTGAATCTTAGGAACAACTTCACATTTTCTAAATATGCTTACAGCTGCTTGAGATTTTGGATATGATTCATGGAGACAGGCAAGCCTTAGGATCCCACAGATAAATTATTGCTTGCATTAGTCTGAGTTAAAATTATACTTTATAAGATGGTCATAAATATTAGTCAATCCACGCACTGTAAATATTAGGTAACATACTGGTTCTGACATGCACCATCATATTTCTTGATCCACCTTGTAGATATGCCCAAGTGTGGACACAAAATGAAATTGAAATTGTTAGCAGGGAATAATTTTCTTCCTCTAAACAGTAAAACATAACCCACATATTATTAGATATATTGTCTGAAATCTTGGCCCAGTACTGGTTTGCTCATTACTGAGCAAGACTGCTGAACCATATCTGTTCATATCTGAAAATTAGGGCATTTTTCTGGGGCTTGCTAATGATTTCCTAGCAGCTAAGCACCCAGTTGAATGTATGGTTTCTCTTTATTTTACTTAAAAGCCATTGAATCATTCTTCATTGATTGCTGTGACCATATCAGTGTAGGTTTAAAAAAATAGAAGGCTGCAAGCTATTAATGATTTCATGAAATATATGGTTTGTCTGCTGATAAATGTTAGAGACAGTAAGATGCCTGTTTTAACACCTTTAACACTGCAAATATGCTACCTTCATAAACATCCTTTGGAAATGTTTTGCTGCTAATTCTACTGGACCTCAACGAATATAATTTGTAAACAGACAAAAAAGCAAAGTGTTTGAGTGTAAAAAGTGTTAGGGCTTGATAACTAAAACCATATTAGCATTCTATATGCTTCCTTAAAATTAATTAATGAACAGACAGCTGACAAGCTAAGAGTAAAGATAAAAAATTGGGAATGATTAACAGAAAGCAAATGAAATGCAGTTTTATGCATCTTGGCTACAGAGAGTCATAAAATACTACTTGTGCTATGACAGTTGCTTAAATATTTAGTAGAATAAATCAAATTATGCATAAGAAAATATGACTACAAATATAACTGCAATCAAGAAGCTGTATAACTAGAAAAAAAAGAATTTAAATTGAAGCCAGAAGCACGGAGATGTCCTATTGTCCTTTTTTTTCCAGTGGGGGACTGTTTTTTCATATGTGAATATCAGCAGGGAATCTTGGCCTCTCCATGGGTGTAGGAGTCTGCCCCAACTTGACAGTTTTAGGCCAGTTGCTAAAGAAAATGTGCTTTTCATCATTAATGACAAACACTTTTGCTACTGATTAGTGATTTGGAGCTCTGTCACTAATCAAAAATTTTCTGATTCTGCCTTTTCCAATGTATACACAGAAAGCTTTCCATTGTTTTGTGTTGCTATGGGGAATGGCAACACAATGTAGCTGACAACTTAAATTGTCAACTACAATTGACAAAAGGAAAAGAGAAATTAAACATGAAAAAATTCAAATCAAAATAGGAAGAGGACTGAAAGTTACTTCAGTTTCATCACAGTGGTTTGTGTTGGAAGAGACCTTTAACAGGATCTCATTTCAAGCCCCCTGCTATGGGCAGGGACAGCTTCCACTAGACTGGGTTGCTCTCATCTCATCTCACCTGGCCTTGAAGACTTCCAGGAATGGGGCAGGCACAGCTGCTCTGGTTAACCTGTTTCATTGTCTCATCCCCTCACAGCAAAGAATTTCTTCCTAATATCTAGGAAGCTAGTCTTTTCCAGTTTGAAGCCATTCCTTCTTGTTGTGTCACTACATGCTCTTGTAAATAGTCCCTCTCCACCTCTCTTGTACTTGTACACCCTTCAAGTACTGGGAGGCCACAATTAGGTCACCCTAAGCCTTCTCTTCTCCAGGCTGAAAAATCACAATTCTCTCAGCTTCTCCTCATAGGAGAGATGTTCTATCCCTCTCATCATCTTGGTGGCCTCCTCTGGACTTGCTCCCACACATCAATGTCTCTGTGCTGGGACCCCAGAGCTGGATGCAGCCCTGCAGGTGGGGTCCCACCATACAGGAGTAGAGGGGCAGAATCCCCTCCCTCCTCTGCTGCCCACGCTGCTTTGGATGCAGCCCAGGACACCTTTGGCTTTCTGGGCTGGGAGTGCCATTGCTGGGTCATGTCCAGCCTCTCATCCACCTGCACCCCCAAGTCCTTCTCAGCAGGGCTGCTGTCCATCTGTCCATCCCTCAGCCTGGATTGATACCGGGGGCTGTTCCAGGTGCAGCACCTTGCACTCAGTCCTATTAAACCTCATGAGATTCCATGGACCCATTTCTTGAGCCTGTCCAGGTCCCTTTGGATGGCATCCCATCCTTCAGGTGTGTCAATCACACCACTCAGCTTGGTGTCATCAGCAAATCTGCTGAGGGTGCACTCAACCTCTTCTTCTATGTCATTAATGAAGATATTAAATGACACTGGTCCCAGTGCAGATCCTTGAGGGACAATACTTTTCACTGATGTCCATCTCTCTGAGCCACTGATCACTACCCTCTGGATACAATTATCCATCTGCTTTCTTACCCATCTAAGATGCTGCTTATAAAATCCATTGCCCTCCAGTTTAGAGGGAGGGATGTTGGGGGGGATGATGTCAAGGGCTTTAGAGAAATCCAGATAAAGGGCATCCTCATCCTGTCACTTGTCCACTGTTGGAGTCACTCAATCACAGAATATCACTGGGTTGGTCAGACAGGACCTGTCCTTGGTGAAGCTGTGCTGGCTGTCTTGAATCATTTTCTGGAAAGCTGAGAAGACTACAAATGAATACTGCCTCTTTAAGACCTACATTTCTCCTTGTTTCAGGTAAGGAGATTAATGTGATGAAACAGTTCTTGGTGTTGTGCTGAGTTCCAAATGAGTATTGTGATCAGAGGTTCAAATTCTTCCTTCCAGAAAGGAGTTAGGATAATAAAGGAGGTAAGATAATAGTACTATCCAAACACAAGAGGCTAAGTTTGGGCCTCAAAAGGAAACTGAAGCAGCATTCCTGTGGGAAAAAAACAACCAGTCAACCTTATTAAAAATACTTCTGTCACAGCCAAAGTGCCTCTTTCAGAGTAAGGCCAAGGGCATTTTTGAGCCTATAGGAGAAAGGGAATGCCAGCAGCAGTGAGAGCCACTCTACAAGTCCCCTAATGCATCATTTTGAAGAGACAGCTTTGGTTTTCTTCCCCAATATTTCAGATTTCACATCTAATTTCAAAACTCTTCCTTTTTTATTTACAGGAAAAAAAAAGTATTTAAAAAAAAAAAACTATCTGAACTGAGGACAAAATGGAAGCTTTAATTATGAATGTTCTGTCTGTTTTTTGGTCTGAAATACTTCTTGATGAAATATAAAGACATTTTATACCTCAATAACATGAGTAATATATACATTGTTTTGAATGACTTAGATATCAGAGGAGTGTCTGAGCATCTTTAATTTGAAGACCATACGTGAAAACATTCTCTAAGGAGTAATATAATATCTTTAGGCAAAAAGGTCATTTAAAATGAAACTTTCAGCTAATTCCTGCATATTTGTAGTAGTCAGATCTCAAGAGAATCAGTAGATATGACAGCAGAAAGTCCAATAAAAACAGTAGAATAGACACAAGTTTTTTGTGAACCCAGTATTATCCAAAGCCAAAGGAAAAGTATACTGCAATCACTACTTATGCAGCATTTCAACTCTTAAAAAAGCAAAATAGTACTGTGGTTTAAATGCTGCACTATCATCAAACAGCTGGGTTTGCAGGGTTTTTTACACTGAAGATAAAGAGGGAAGTATCTGCTGCTTGTTTTTAGGAACTCCCTCTTTTCTGCTGTTTGCCTGTGCATAGTTGCTAAACTGCAAGTTCTCTAAAGGAATGAGATTTTTTTCTTTTTTCTTTTTTCTTTTTTCTTTTTTCTTTTTTTCTTTTTTCTTTTTTCTTTTTTTTTTTGGTCTCTTCTAAGCATTTTGCCACTCACAAGGATAGTAGCCACACATATCTGAAGAGATTTGGGCAAAGCTGCATGATATAAACTGAATAATTTCTACCATGCACTTGCATCCTAAACTAATTATTCCCATTTGTATTGTTTCTGAGTACATTTTTACCATGGTATCATTTTTTCCACTTGTGTAGCTGTGTGACTACAGAGACACAAGTAACAGCACACTGCTTACACCATTAAATCACATTATAGCAATCACATTTTAAAATGTACTGTGAACTATCTTTGCAAAGGAAAAAATGCCATTTCAATTCCTACTTCTAATCTCAATACTAATGTATTAAATCAATGTGATAGCACCACTGATCTTGGGGTGTTCCTGCACAGGACCAGGAGCTGGAAGGCCCTGGTGGGTCCCAACTCAGATATTCTATGGCTGCATGATTCTCTCAAATTTAGCAGGCACCCACCCCAACTGTATGCCATTACAGCAGTGGAGCACTGCACTGCTTTTCCCATGTAACTTGGCAACACAGGCACTGTGTGACAGATGCACCAGCCAACGAGCCCTATAAATCCCAACAGCATTTCCTGGATCTTTTGGTGAATATAACCCTCTCTTGAAAACTGAGAAGATCACTGGAGTGTTCTGTAGGAGTGAAGTCATCACCAAACTCAGGTTTCCATGGTTAAAAAATATTTACAGTTCATTTGCCTATATTCAAATACATATATAAACTTCTTCCCAAGCAGTAAGAGATTCTGAAGTAATTTACAACTTTTTGTACTAACTCCCTGAAACTGCAAAAACACACCAATTAAGAGAAGAGAAATGGTGGAAAGTGAACTTCCACATTAAGAAATATACTTGGAAAATAGTATTTTCTATTATTTCATCACATCTAACTGCACTGGCCATCCAATAAGACATCCAAGGTGATTCTGAAACTGATAAAAATAAGAAAGATGGATTTCTTGTTTATTGATTCCTATGTGTTAACAATGGAGAATGACTACACATTAACACTGACCTAAGAGACAGCTCTGGAAGAACTACAGCTGCAGTGCTGCTAAAAGCATCTACTCTAAACAGACAAGATAGACTCCTGAATGGTTTGGAAACACAAACATGACCCCTGGAGTGGCAGCAGATCTCAGACTGGCGATAGTGTCAGAGAGAGTGGCAATAGTTGCAGGGAAAACACTAAGTAAAAGCAAAGATAAGAAGAAAAGGGACATTGAAAGGATCAGGGGATACTGAAGCAGTGTCAGAGGAGAGCCAGCTGCGGCTTAGATGGAGGTGAGTTAATGGTAGTTACAGGTCCACATATCCCCTAGGTTGGAATGTCTCCAATCCTCACCAGACCCTCCTTGGGCTACATCTGGAGCTGCCCTGGTAGCTGAAGTCTCTGGCTAGATCTTGTCTCTGAATTTCACCCTGGAAGACACCTAGGAAAGAAAGAAGATGATCTGAACTTTAAATTTCCCAAAATTCCCTTTTGTGTGGTTCCAGGGTCAGAATGATACTTTGGAGTTCAAGAGTTAACAGCTGGGCCCTGTCATATCCCTTCTCCTCCAGGACAGCTGCCCATGCCATCTGATAGAAATGTGGTTTATACCTCACACAAAGTCTCTCTCACTACACAGTCACTACAAGGCATGTTTATTCCACTGTTGGAACATATTCCCTCTTTTGCATTTTTCTGTTCCCACCCATTTATTCATAACAGATGATATTGTTGCAGGACAAATGTATGCCGAAGGTGTTTTCAGCCTTTGTAAAAGCTGTAAAACATGTGCAGAAAGTCCATTATTAGCCTAGGTTTGTAAAAAGCCCTCCCTCCCTCTTTTATTGTTTCCTTTTGGTATCCTTCCATACAGCAAAGTCTACATTCATATAACCCAAATATTTAGGACCCCAAGCTCTCAAATGCAATCCATGCCTGCTCGTTTTCTTTACAGAGAGTAAGGCTGTGATTAGACATGAAATAACTGTAGATAATAAATCTGCTCCCAAGGACTGAGTAATCTTATTACAAGTGGGAAATGATGGTTTACTCATCAACATGTGGAGTGCCTTAAAAGTGCTGTAATAGCCAAACTAATGTAGAGAGGCAGGGAAAGTCTGCTCTAAGAAAAGGAACCTCTGGTGATGTTTTACATATGTAGCGACTTAATGTTGGAAAGAAGAATAATGTATCTTATGTTCACCCTCAAAAATGGGCTAACTATAAAAATATTTGGGATGTGAGGCCTGCATAAGAGCTTCCCATCAGTACAGCAGTTTTGTTTGATGTTCTTAATAAAGGCCAGAACATACGTTGCATATTGTGGAAAGGAGATAAAAATTCGCTTGGAAGTGCATTCTCTTTCTGCTTGGAAAACCTCGTGGTGAGGTGTCAGTCTGGTGTTACATGAAATGCAAAATTTGCTTCCAAAAGGGTGTTCTTTTGAGCTAGCTGTGGGTGTGCTAGTGTAATTCCTTGGGACAAAAGGAAATGTATGCGATTTTCCAGAGAGACAATCAATTTTTCTCCTGAGCTCTTTTTTCTTTGCATGATCCAATACAATGCCTATAATGAGAGCTGTTTCCACGGGGACACAGGCTGTAATATCATTTGAACAGAACCTGTAATTGTTGACACTCAGCATGGTTTTAGGAACTTTGATTGCCAAACTAGAATGCTTAATTGTCACATTTTTTCTCTTTTCATCTGTGAAATATGAGTGCAATTTTTTAATTCACACAATGAAATCTGAACAAAAATCAGGCCCTAAACAGCCCTTTGTGTGTTTTTGCTGGTTTTTTTTTAAACAACTGGCTGTGGAGGAGTGTTTGCTTTCAGGGGTCAGAGGTGGTATTCATCCATCAACAGTTCAGGAACTGAAATGAAGTTTTTTATTGGAAAATAAAACACCATGAACATCTCTCTCAGAGCTAAATTAAATGTTGGCTTTATACCTGTCAGTCTACATCTTTCATTCAGCAATCACAAAGACGTTCTGAGAGCTGCCAGTATTTGAGCTAGTTTATAAGCCTTGAATATTTGAATTGTTCTTCAATCTGGCCAAATGGAAGAAACCCTTGAGTTCCTTCCTAGAAAAAGATGACTGCCATCCTCAAAGCCAGAGGTCCAGGTGTGTGCAGAGGTTGAGTAACATTGGGGAAATCATCTCCACAAACTGATGAGAGTACAGAACTGGGTGGTTTTGGGGTTGAAACTGTCTACTTTGTCAGAATGAGAAAGAAATTCAAAATATAGGCTCTACCCTTTGCAAAAATCAGTTTAATTTCATGAACTTTCAAGGTAAATATGAAATCTGTTGCTCTGTAGCAAAGAGCAAAGTTCTGAATTACTTTTAGTACAGAAAGATATTGTCCTCATGTTTGATTAAAATACCTATTAAAAGATAAAAATAGTGTAGCAGTGGTAAGGCAAATACCAAAGAAAAATAACAAACAGAAAAATGAGTTAATGGTTTCAGCAAATTGAGATCAAATTAAGAATTGTCCAAGGCAGTATTTTAATAGCTCCCCATGAAGCAAAGAATCAGGGACATTTAAAGCCAGGGAAGTAGACAAGACAATGTCACCACTGTGGCAGTTCTGGAGCTTATCAATATGTTCCAGAGGAAGAAGAAAAAAGCAACCTGAGGGGCAGAAGGCAAGCTTTTAAGTTTCATCTCATGATGTAGATTAGCTGGTTGAGCTAACACTGTCCTGAGGCTGCTTACAGCACTCTGATGAGTGCAAAATAGTTCAGAAATTTGGAAGGTGTGTTATTTAGCGGTTTTTAAGAGCATGCTGAACCAGTACAGAGTACAGAAGGATATGCTGGCAATCACAAGTATGAACTCTCTTGTTTATGAAATAGAAAAATATGCTATAAATAAATGTCTGAGAAGCCCTGGTGCTTACTGCTTCAATGCTTGAGCTGGTCTAGGCAGTAAATAAATAAATATCCCTACCCTTCTCCAAGCTGGTGGGTAGAATGTTCTCACAAAGTTTCCAGTATTTTATGCCCATGTCTTGGTCATAGACCACAAGTAAAACTTTTCCATGAGCATTTTGGAATTTCCACTTCTGCACAAAAATTGGGAAATGCAGTCACCATTCGCACAGGAGGAAAAAAAAGGAGGTTCAAGGAATATCTACCAAACTCCTGCACCACAAATTTGTTTGAGACTTTATTTTGTTTTCACAGTGTGTGTCTCCTATGGCACTCCTTAACTTGTTATTGTGAATACAAGAGCACGGCACCATCCTAAATGGCACAAACCTGAGGACTTCACATAGGATCTGGAGCATTCATGAAAAGAAAATGTCTGGGGCTGTTCCACAGAGGTCCCACAGGACCTCAGAAAGTGAAGTAATGGTGGAGTGATCAAAGTAGAGTCTGTGGTCTGTGTGAGGAGCAGAGGACAGCATGTAAGAAAGATGGGACAGCTACTGTGATGGAGCAGGAACAGGGAAGGTTTTCGTTTTGTCTGGCATCAGAGCTACTGTTGGGAGCTTTGGTCAGACTTCTCAGACAGCCAGGGGAGGGAGAGAGGTATTCTCTTGTTTGCTTCTTCCCATTAGGTTGGGTTTACCCATCTCCTATAGTGCATGGAGAGTCCAGAGGAAGAAATGGCCTGTGTGAGCACCACAGGGCTGCAGGGAGCTGCTTCCTGCTCTTGGCACAGCCACAGCAAGCTTCACCCACACCATGCACTATGGGCAGCTGAGCTTCTGAGTGCTGCTGGTGCTCCTTCTGATGACCATCCTGGGTGCTCTGAGTATTGTGGCCTCTGTGGCTTCCTCCCCTTCCCTTCTTAGTGTCAGGTCATATGACATCTTCCAGCACTGGCAGGTCTCAGGGCTGTCCCTGCACTACTTTCTTGAGACAACATCATAGAAGCAGGTGGTTGGAAGGTGCCCCAAGAGGGCAGAGGTTCAACTCATCCTTGTGTTTGGGGGCAGCTTCAAGCGTACCTGCACTGTGAGATCTCTGTGCATTTGAATGAACATATTTTAGCTCTTTAAAGGGATTCTGCAATTTCTCTAAGTAACAGTAACAGAACAGAATACACGTTCTCAATTAATGACTAATCTAAATCTGTCTTGTTTCAAAATAAGGCAGTTTCTTCACATCTATTCCCTGTGATCCAGGAACAAAATCAGTCACTTCTTTCCATGTAGCTGTCTTGGCATACCTGTTATCATTTGCTTTTTCAACTTTTTCTTTCTAGACTAAACAAATCTCAGCTTTTCCACATAAGTCTTATTTTCTGACTGTCTGTTTAATAGAAGATCACAGACCAGCTTAGAGGCTTAACTTTGAAATCCAGGACTAAGCTTCTATTATCTACATGCTAGAAATAACAAGGTAATATAAAACATTGCAAGACAAATGAAAGAAATTTCAGAAGGGAGTTTCATATCTTGATAGCATCTAAAAAGCTATGTGCAAAGGGATTTAGTGCTCTGAATAGTTTCAAATGGGTAAATGGTGAAGATACCGGGGAACTTTGGAACCACCATGTTTACAATTGTGAAAAATAATCTCCCCTCCCAGTTTCCTTTCTTTCTCTAGAGCTCTCCAGACAATTTCGGCTGCATGAAGTAAGGGAAACTTATGTCTGAAAGTTGAAAAGATTCATGATTTCATAGGTTCCTACTCAATCTGTACCAATTTTTCACATATTACAGGAAGTCTCTTGCTCAGCATTTACAAGAGATAATTCACACTTTATGGCACAATTGCACTTATTGCTTCACCAAGGGTGGTGTTTGTCACTGATCCTGCAATTACTGTCAGCAGTTAGTTGTACTGGCACTGTAGAGCATTTACTGCGTCATAGTTCCAATCAGGATGTATAATTTTACCCATTGGAGATCACCTTTCACCCATTTTTTGATCTTGATCTTGCCTAGAAACCATGAGCAGCAAACAGCAAGTGTGCCCATTTTGGCATGAGTAGTTTCTCCCAGGTTGTCAGCACCTTCCAACACCATTAATTCTGAGCTTCTTCGGGGGTCTGCGTGCTAATATAATGTTTCTCTTTCTAAGGCAACATGGTTGCTCTTGGGAGACCTAATTACTTCTACTCCTACACAGCATACCTTTTGCTGTGACAAGGGGCTAAGGTAATAGGGAAATGCCTACATTCTTAATTTCTAATAAGGTTTTTGAGATAAATCGCAAATATGTAGATAGTAGTATAGAATAAATAGTAGCTATAGCAAATTAAAAAACTTGGAAGAGAAGAGTAATTTAGGGCTGCCACATTTCTCTTCAGTCCTGATATACAGGTGACTGTGCTAAGTGATGTAGTCAAGATGTGCTGCATCCACTTACTGTGCTCATTTTACAATATTAGCTTTTGCAGAGTAAATCTGGTGATTTCAGTACAGTGATAATGAGCACAGCTGCTCACCTAGGAAGCAGATACAAAGAGGGCCCAGAGCTCTTCAGATCCATGTATGTGTATTGCTCAGTTGCTTAAAAACATACCCGAGACATTTGAATGTATGGCAGCCTGGATGGAGTTTCTGACTGAGAGCAACCACATCTCATCTGCCAGCACTGTCAAACAGCTGTTTACCTGATAGAATATCTGTACAACACATACAAACACTTCCAGAAAAATTTCATTTTTGAAAAATTCATATTGTAGGGAAAATACAATGGTGGTCTCTCTCCTTCTTCATCTTTCCTTCCCTCCCAACAAGTTACCTGCATTTTTTCTATTTTTTCAGTTGTTTCCTCCATCTGCCCCTCTCCTTCCTTTGCTCTATCTCTCCTTGAACAATTACTACGCCAAAGCCAGCTAGCCAGCTAGCACATAACAGGAGATGGTTCTGTTCAGCATCCTCTGTTGCAGAAGATGCTAGAAATAACACAGGCTTTGAAGTTTTCCTGGATTGTGGAGCTATCATTCAAGCAGGTCACGTCTAGGACATCACTGCAGCTTTTTTAGTCAGTTTTCTTTTTTGCTAGGTTTAACTGATCCATGCACCTCCAAGAACTTTCTCTGCTCACAACACATCATCCAGGCCACCAGCACTCTTCCAGTTGTCCATGTCTTACCTTTAAATGACCTTCTTTTCTAATGATTAAATCCATATGATCTTTCTCTCTTTATTTTTTACCTAGTCCAATTTCTGACAAAACTGGAGACAGGAGGAGGAGGGCACTGTTGACCCTTGACCAGTTTCTGTAACCCAGAACACATCTGGGAAGGAAGAGCAGAGTGATCTCTGGTGCCAGCCCCATCTGACATTCCCCTACCTCCCTCACTTGCTTTCTTCCTCCTTCTGCTGCCCTGAATTCCCAGCCCCCTCCTTTAGCTGCTCCCTGACTTTTAATTCCTTTCCTTATTCTCTGTCTCTGTGCAGTTCCTCCTTCTTTCCCAAAGTTGCTGCTGGATGTTCATCCAACACTTCCCATCCAGCACACACATCTTGCATTTTCTTTTCACAACCAGCTTCTAGTTAGCTGGAAGACTGATTACATTTCTTCCATGCACATATATCCCCCTTCAGCAGAGCTGCATTTAAGTGAAATGCCTGCAGAGGTTTCTCAAATTTCAGTCAAGAGCAAGGTTCAGATTTACATTGCTTGGGTGTGACATGGAATCAGCAACCAAAGTATGTTCCCTTGAGCAATTAAGTTCATATAACCCCCGGCTGGTGGGCAGATACTTGCTGGGATATTCTGCCTGCCAGTGCTCGCTTTGATTCATCTGGTGCCTTACAGCAAAGAATAACTCTCTGCAAAGACTAATCTCTTTCCCTTTTTTCTTCTGTTTTTTTATTTCCTCGACTTTTTTTTTATTTTTCAAATTAAAAATAAATGGCTTTCCTGGTCTTGTTTTTCATGGAAACAGCATCTTTGCAGTGAGCATATAATGAGCATATAAGAGATCCTGGGATAGGAGCCAGGTTTTGCTCTAAAGGAAGTTACATAGAGATTCACATGAAGACACAGCAACAGGTTTCATGGTGTTTTATTCAGAAAGCTGTATCTTAAGAAACTTTTGCTTATTGAACCAGTCTGGACCAAAAAGTCAATCTTGCATCATGAGAAATTCTAGACAAGACCAGAAAGAGTTTATGGTTTCACATTAAAAAAACCCCAACTTGCAGACGTAAGGAGTTCTCCACCTTAGTTACAACAAAACTGGCAATGTACTATAATAAAGCACTTGAGGGCTCTGGCAGTCACAAAGCAGAAACATAAATGTAGTTCTGCTCTTCTAACATAAGCACTGTAAAAACAGTTCTACTGTAATGGGTAAAAGAGCTGTTAGATGAGAGCAACTTTGATTAAGAAGACTTGAACCACATCAGACTACCCTTTTGTCTCATAACAACTACTTTCAGAAAACTCACAACATGAACTGGTTATGCCAAGTAGGACACTTTAGGATGATCTGCCACTATCACTGCCTTCCCTTTGTGACCTGGGCCTGGGAAGGCTGGCTTCAAGAGAGTCCTCTGTTCTTCTTCTTAATGACTCACAGATGACTTTGCTGGCATTTCCTGCAGTTCCTCCCAGAAGAAGTTTACAAAGTGTTTAGGGTTCAATTATTGCTGAATCAGTGCATCTTCATTCAACAGGAAAAGAAAAATGCACTTCCATTATCATCTTGCAATGTGGTTAATTAAAAACAGCTCTTCAGCTGGTTGAAGCCTGTTTGCCAGTTGTATTTTGTCACATTTTGCAGTGATATCTGAAAGCAGTGGTTCTGCTTGTGTGTTTGTACACACACACACACAAATATGTATATACATTCTGGGGCCTCATTCCCTTATGCCCTATAATTCACCCGGCCATCCATATCAGGGACAACATATCCAGCCATCTTTGCACCACAGATGTGATCTCCTTTCTAAAAGAGCCAGGAAAACCTTGCTGCAAATTAGCAGATCCTGATGTTCTTATTTCACAGTTGTGGCACCTCAACTACTTTCAGAAAGTCAACTCCAGTACTTTATAGAGTATCCTGGAATACTTCCTGTCAAACGGCAATCCAGAAATAAAATCAAAAAACCAAAACTTTTCACCACATATCTTTTTCAGGGCTATACTCTGAGACTTTTTTCAGAAATATCAAGCTTCCACAGTGCTGTGGTGGCTTTTTTCAGAGGTCTTGCATAAGAATCAAAACTCCTGCTTGTACAGTTTCCCCACTGCCTTCTATCTGGTTTCCTTGATTGTTGTTGGATATTTGAAAATGTCTGCTGAAACTCTAATTACAACTGCAGTAAACATTATAAACTTCTGCAGTTAAATTGCTCACATAGCACTGATTTTGGTTTGATTTTGTTTTTATTATGAAAACAACGAACATTCCACAGGCAATTATACATACCTTAAATAAAGTTCAAAGAAAAATACCCTGATCACTGATGCTATTTGACTCCCTTTAAGCAGCCAAATCACAGAACTACAGATGCAGATAAAAAAAGGCTACCAGTAATCCACAAAAATGCTGAAAACAAATGCTTGGTCAGGCTGTCTGTCTAGTATCTGTCTATAGTTCATGCCATAAAGGCTGCTGCTTGTTGTTTCTCCAGAGTGCTGGTTTTACACAGGGGATAGTGGTGAAGGTTACTTAAAATGCAGACCCTCCTTCACAGACAATCCCACTGATTTTTGTCCTGAGAGGTGTTGATTAGCCCCTGTTTACCAGTGGGGAAAATCTTCCACCATCCAAGCTCATATGATGAAAGGTATGAAGAGTATTAAGGGAGTGGTTTCAAGAATGAAACTGCAAAAGATCAAAAGGACACCATTTGGATTTGTCTTTAGTTGGGGCTTGACTTGGATTCTGCTAACAAAGAACCTCTTTGATCTAGAATATTTTATTACTGCAGAGAATGAATGCAAGGAAGAAAATATTCATTTTAATTATTAGTCTCTGTTCCTCTCCCCTGCCCTAGGAAAGTAAACAATCCAGATTGTGATGTAGTTCTGGAAGTGAAGATGTGTACTGTATGTCCAAGTTCCTTTTTTAACCTATACTTCTAGCAACCAGCCACAAAAGTTATAAAAAGTTTAAAAAAAAACAAAAAAAAACCCTAGGTTTGGGCTCATGCTAAAATGAAAGACTGATTCTCTAGAAATCCCTGAGGCACAGCAAACTGTGCCAAGTGTAATTTCACATCCTTGCTGATTGTCCTCTTTCTCCAGTGCAGTCATTCATTTGCTCTATCACATGTTCCAAATTTTAAGAACAGTATAAATAACATTTATCAGAACACTTCTGGCCTCTGACTGTCAATGACTATTTGGGCTTCTCTGGAAGTTTCCATAATTTTTTTCTTCTCTGTTCCAAAAGACATTGCCTATTTCTATTTTCAAAAAGGAACTGAACTGTTATTCCTCTAATTGCAGAGATTATTACTGTGTCATTCATGCTTCATTTTTCTGCTTATGCAGAACTACCTGGAATATTTGGGGCTTTTTTATGGTCAGGGTGGCTTTAACTGGCCAGTAAATCTAAATAGGAGCCACCTGATTTTCCACGGATTTGAGCAACACAAACTTGTTATTTGAGGCTTTGAATGGGATAGGGCTCAGGCAGTTTCTCTACTCCACCCACTTTATAAGTATGATTTATTGGTAATTTTTTTTCCAGTAAAGCTTCCACTACAGATCAGAAGGTATCCTGTTTTAGTCTCAGAAGTTCTAAGAAATTTAATCCATACCCTTTAGCCTAGGTGAGACAGAAGTCAGCTTGCTCTAAAAAGAGAGTAACACAGGCATGATGCTTCCATCAGTCATTATATTTTAAATTTAAAAAAAGATTAAAAAAAACCACAGCTTTTAAAATAAAGTCATACGGGCTTTGTTCTCATACTAGGAATGAGCTGGATAAAAATCCAAAGCACTTGATTTTTTTGCATTTGGAAACCCCAGTTGTTCTATAAAACCTCTTACAATCCTCTGTCCAAATTTTAGTTCTTATTTATTCCTCTGCTGTCATTTCTGTGATAGCTCTCACCCTTCAATAAGGTGTGATCTTTTCCGGATGAAAACTATTGGCCTGAAGACTCTCATGAAGTGGGTCTCTTGAGTGATGATGCTTGGTGTCATGTAATCTCATATTCAGATATAAATTTTCAAATAAGCAAAGGAAGAAGGAAATGTTATGTTTTTAAGGTTTAATAGAGGAATAAATAACATGTAGTTTCACTATGTCTACTGCAGTGTTTGGATCAGCTGCTCCCAGAGTAGGAGCACAATGCTGAGGGCAGCTCTGTCCCAGAGCAGGTAACAAGATGAAAGGGCACATGGGAGAGCAAACATACAGGAACTTCCATTTTTAAAACCATGACTGAGAGGGAGGAGTCTTGACAAATACTTGGTTCTAATTCTCTCCATTTTGGTCCAGACACTGGCCAATGTTAGTACTCAATTTTCTTCTTTCTGTGGTTCTGACAGCCACAGACTCCTTCTGTAAATGCCAAACAGGAACTATGATGTAACTAATAAAGTCTGAGTTTTCATTCTTTCCATGATGTTTATACAGTGGACTTTTGAATAAATTCAATTTAAAATAAAGCTCTATGGATTGATCTGGGCAGTTAATCACAGGATGTGAGCAAGAAGGAAGCTTCTACTTCACATTTCTTTAGTTGCTGACTCCTATTTCCTAAAAACTGTTAATCTACTACTGCCAGTCTTATGAAGCAGATCTCTGAAAAAAGGTCTCTGTGCAAATTTGGGGGAAATGGGCTTCTTTTCCCCACCACAATATTGAGAGACTCACTGTACATAAGAGAAAACCTAAAATCTCTCCAAAGTTATAAGGAGCTCTGCAAAACCATTTACAATGATATTAACCCATGGAATTCTTTCTGGCAGCAGTTTCTATTAAGGACTCTGAACAAAGAGAAAGGAAACATAAAGAACTTGGGGCAAGTTTTACTCAGTCATATTTGAGTTTAGACTTGCAGATTTTTGTGCTTTTCCAAATAGAGTTTGATGGCATCACTAATGTGTAGCATAACAGGAGACAGAGACCAGCTGTGCTTTGAGAGTTAATCTCATAAACTGCTTCCAGAGAAGGTCACATTCAGAACCCTGAGGGCTTCCAATCTGTTCAGACTTGAAAGGTATGTCAAGGAGGAATCGACTTTAAACCATCCAATTTTAGCATGCAGTTGGGCCCCAGCACTGTGAATCCCCCAAGCACACAGCAAACCACCAGAGGTCTTGAATTTCACCTCTCCAGGAGGATATATGTAATAACCAGAGATACACAACACTGGGTGATTTATTTGACACAGTACCTCCTATGAACCTTCAAGATAAAAAGGTGCATTTCCTCTCACAACAGTTGTATTGCTTGCAGTGCAACACTGAGCACAGCATGCAGGGCTCTGGTTTGTTAACTCCCATGCTCTGTGAGTGTTTTAAGGCAGAATGTGCCCAAAACTGCTGGACAAAAGTTCACATAGCTTCCACATACTTGTTAAAATGAATAGGGAAGGGAAGGGAAGGGAAGGGAAGGGAAGGGAAGGGAAGGGAAGGGAAGGGAAGGGAAGGGAAGGGAAGGGAAGGGAAGGGAAGGGAAGGGAAGGGAAGGGAAATTGAAAGTTCATTCAAATATTATAATTGTATTGTAAAAGACCAGGTGTCAACCCAAGATCTAGGATCATTTTATTCAATAAAGACATATGTAGAAATTCAAGGAGGTTTCATCCAGTTCCTCTTTTTTACTTGCTTTTAAATTGCTTAGAATTTTAGTAATGGTCACTTAGTAACCAAGGTGAAATATCAAGAAACTTCAGTAAAGTTCATTCATTCTAAGGTTGTGATGTGCTGCTTATTAACAGCCAATCCACCTCATTTAAAGCAGAGGTAAACTATTAGTAAAAAGATACTTCTCTGTGAATCAATATGAGACACCATTTCACAAGGGCTGAGAAAACTCTGACTGCCATCAAAGAGTGTGGAATATGACTGGGGAACTCTCCCAGCAAAAACCCATGGTTCTGAATCAGATTTTATTCATTCTTGCATTCATTCCTTTTTAACACCTGAGTTGTCTCAAAACAGAGCAAGAAACTTCATGTGGGGAGTTGCAAATCGTGTCACATGCATCATTGCTTTTCACAAAGGCTGAGAGACCTTGTTCACAAGTCACACAATTACAAGTTACAGTGCTAAGGGGAAAGGACTCTCATTTCATCTAACTTCCTTTATCTATAGGTGAAACATCCAAAACTAATCAGATATGTGTGCAAGATTTCTAGTGCATGGAGAGGGTTAGGCTGTCATGGGAAGTGATTCACCCTACATCACCATCAGGCCTATATTAAGATGATTCAATGACCATGTTGCTGTGCAATTTCTTTCCACAGGCCACAGAAGAAGCCTAGAGGGATAGCTGAGGTTGGATATCTAAGACGCTTAAACCACATCCCTAAAGTACGGGAAACCCTTTTAAATCTGTCCTTTCCACCATCTTGGCATCCCATCCACCATGGCAGTTTTAAGCTATGAGCCATAGCCACTATTTTAACATCAATACCTTGCATACAGGTCTCCCTCCCATTCACATGCTGTTTTTTCCACTTGCTGTACCTATTCAGTGACAAGAATCAGGCCTTCCTTATAAAAGGAAGGCAGTAATTATACCACTCACCTGTCCAGGATTTCCATCCTTTACATATATATAGCTGGGCTATACAGTATAGCTGGGGTAAGGACATTAACTGAATTAGTATTTTTACTTAGGGGATAGTGTGAGGCTACAGCTTCAGAAACATTTTTCTGTGAAGTTAGTCTATCTTCAGAAAGTGAAACTCCATGGCATGTTTCTTCTTACAACTTTCCAGAATATGAGAACACAGTATTTAAGTCCTATTTCAAGCCCGTGCTTTATGGTACTCACTGTAATGAAGATAGATTCATCTGTCAAATACTCTTCCAGAATCCTGAAGCCTGCTCTGGTATTGGTCTTTGCTTTATCTTAAGACATTTTAAAAATGTCCTAAACCATCCTAAACTTTATAGAAATTGCAGCCTTTGATTGTTGTCATTAATGGCAACACACTGGGATTTTGACTTTTCCTCTGTTTCCATGAAAATAACATGTTCAAAATGTTGCCACTTTCTTTCTTTCTTTCAAACTTACTTTCTGTAAGTCAATTTACTTTTTGTATTTCAAAATTTGCGAGCTCAGAAATACAACTGAGTGGAACTGCATTTCTTGAGGTTTTATAATGGCCCCAAGACTTCATATATTTTCTCCTTGTGCTAGAGAGCAATAGGAGAACTCACTACATCCCAAAACAGTGACATTCTCTAGAGCTGAGGCTGTCACCTCTCATTTGACAAACACAAGTTCAAAGATCACTTGGGACTAGAACAAAGCTCTTGCATTTTTTTTTTGCAATGTGCAAAAAATTGCAATGTGTGCTCTAACCACCAGGCAATTGGGTGTGTCTGGGAGATCTCTCTGCTTTTCTCTTTCACACTTAATTAGCAATTCTATCCTGAACATAAAAAGGCTTCCTTACATTTTGTTTAAATAGCACATACCTGTGGAAAGACTCAGTGACAGCAAACAGATATTTTCTGACCAGAAAAAATACCTTGTTTGTCAAAGAGGCTGTCTGACAGCTATATTAGGGCAAGGAAAGTTAATGCCACTTTTCAAATTAGCTGGGTGTGCTATCAGGATTAAGCATTTGTGCATTATAATGTGAGAATTATATCAGCTCACACTCTAACAGGTCCCCTCATGCTCTCCTTGCAAAATTCTGTTTGAGATCCCTAAAAGTAGAATTTGAAATGATCCTCACAGTTTTCAAGAATTTCCAGCTTTCATGATATGAATCTAAACTTGTAACATTGATGGTCTCTGGGAAGCTTCAGTTCTGCAAGTTTCATGTGGAAGTTCCCTTGAGGCATGATCTAGGAATTGTATGCTATTTCTTAAGGTAAGTTTTAGATATGTTGAAGAAAAAAAACAACATAAATTATTACTGAGGGTAGCTATGAAAACAAACCCCCCAGAAGATAGCATGGACTTTACCTCTACATCTACCATTCATTCCTTCTTGTTGAAGACCACAAATATTGGCAATTCCAGGGGCAGGGGGAGGGTAGAGGGATTTAGCAGGCTTTTAACAAAGGCCTTTGGGTACATTTTGTTAATAATAGAGAGAGCATTTCACAATATTTATCAAATCTAGATAAGGAAGTTTGTAACTTTGAGGCAGATGTCATTCAATTCTCTGTGCTATTCTTCTTATACAATGAGAACTTTCTTCACCCTTTGACTTCTGCCATAACCCCTTGTGTATTGTGTCTAATGTAACAGTGGATGGGATGCCAAGGGTAAGAAGGAGCAGCTAGATATTTGTACTTGTCTATATCTCACCAGACTCAGAGACGTTTGAGAGTTTATTAACAGTTATCCAAACCCAGGACCTAACAGGTTGCCTGAGACACTAGAGAGTTTCTGCTCAAGGTTACATGAAAGTACTTCTTCAATATAATTCTGTATCTATTTTTGTGATGGAGATTCCAAAAACATTGCTGTCATTGCACTCTACCCATACAGTGCTGGTTTCAGTTTCTTGTGAGAAGAACAAATTCATAAATCTCAAACCCAGCAAATTGTTTTTTTCCTCCTGTGTTGGTCTTTTTTGCCCACTGTACGTTTACTATTTTCTTTTCCTGGACACTTGTCTGACATTGTGATAAACACAGAACAACATTTAAGTTATGAAGGAATTAAATATTGAATACTTTCTGTCTTGATGTCAGAAACTTCACAATAAGTCTGAAAGGTTGTATTGGACAGATTAAAGAGAGTTTGGTGGAACAGCATACACTGTAATTTGCTATTGCTTTAGACAGTGCCATAAAATACATGTTATGAAGTATTTTATAATACTTTGGGGCTGGGACAAGCACATGTGATATCTAACCACGATCTACAGAGCTGCTTTAGAAACTAGAGCTCTGTGCAGTTAGAGAGCTCATAGTTTTATAATACACTAAGATTCTTGGGATCAAAAGGTAGAGAAAAGTACAGGGATAAAATACGATTACTGACTTTAAATAAACAGGTAAAGCAAGGACAAACAACACTTCTTTTTCACTGCATTAAGCAGTTCAGTGTTTGTCCAGATGCTTTGGATTGATGTTCCTTATTGACTCCTGTCAAACTGTTATCAAGGCACTTTCCTGCTGTGACTATTTTCTTTTCCTTTTCCCCAAGCTAAAATAGGGATATGTGGTATCTGTGCTCTGTTGATCTGCACCAAGATCAGATTGGTGAGAACAGCTGCCAGGCAAGAAAAGCAGCAGCAGCGAGGCAGCTGGGAGAAAGGCGCTATCACTTTTAGCTTTGAAAATATGTACTCAGACCTAATGGGTTTTGGCACCAGAAATTTTTGTATGAGCCTCCTAGAAAGCTCCCAAAGACCAGGATGGACAAACTCCATGAAGAAATGGAAGCAAGCTACAGAAGAGGGTAGTAGTTTTGCTATTGAATGAGTCTTGGACCAGGCTGTTCACCATCAATTGGTTTTCAAAGTTTTTACTTAGTAAAATTTGCATATAATAACTTTTTTTTCCCCAGGTTTTTAACATTGCTTTATTAAAACAACTTTCCTACCTGTTTTCCCTCATCTTGTGTCAGGAGTCCCTGTAAACTGCTTTACATAGCCCACAGGAAGACACAAGGAAAGAAAGTAGCTGCGGGCATGGGGTCTCCTTTCATCAGCTTTGAGACTTTCTGCACTGCCAAGATCCTGACTGTCTTATTTCACTAAGGAAAAGTTAAAGTATCACAGAAGGAAAGGAAAGGAAAGGAAAGGAAAGGAAAGGAAAGGAAAGGAAAGGAAAGGAAAGGAAAGGAAAGGAAAGGAAAGGAAAGGAAAGGAAAGGAAAGGAAAGGAAAGGAAAGGAAAGGAAAGGAAAGGAAAGGAAAGGAAAGGAAAGGAAAGGAAAGGAAAGGAAAGGAAAGGAAAGGACCAACCAAACAGGCTTCTTCCACCATGCTCAGAGTATCATTTTCCAGTGATGAAAAAAGAGCAAAGGCTGTTTCAGCAAGGCTGAGGGGTCCAAGTGCACTGAGCTGAGTTGGAGTTGTTGAACAGGGAAGTTTATAACATGGCACTTTGCAGGAAAAGCACCAAGTAAAGGAAAAACATGAAACAGAGAAGGAGAAGGATGAGACAGGAAATATGCTCCTGCAGTCTCACAAAAGGCAATAGTCCAGCCTCCACCAGAGAACAGTCCAGGTTCACCAGAGAACCCTCTGAAAAGTTCTACTATGAGCAGTCACAACTCATGACTTTGCGGAGACACCCTCCATGTCACCATACCCTACCCACACACCCAACCCCACAGCCTGTTTGTGATGCAGCTGGGGTACCCTACAAACCAGCCTGAAAGAAGCGCTGGGCTGCTCTGTGCACAGGCTCCATGGCTCCAGACACTGCAGCCAGAGCTGCTCCCCGAAATCCCTTTGTTGAACAGACAGAGCTGGGAAACTCAGCAACCCCAGCAGTTCTGAAGTCGTCAGCACAGTTTATATAACGATGAGCCATCAGCTCCTTCGCTTCAAACACTGCCTCAACTTACGTGGCAGAGCAGCAATCTGGCTTTGATGGAGAGAAATGTGAAGGAATGTGTTCCCTGGGGAGTAATGCAATTCACAGACAATGTAAGAAGGAGGCTGTGCTGCTAAATGATGCACATTTCTATCCAGAACATTTTCATTAGTCTTGGAACAAACTTAAAGTTTCTACTCTCATTTGCTGAAGGTTAGTCCAGATTTCCATGAGATATGTCCAGATACAGATGCAATCTCTTTAATGAAATGTTCTGCCCATTCATTTCTTCAGCTTTTCTTTTTTTCTCCTGCATTGAAGATACTACAGACATATGGAAAAGAATGAAAAAGAAAAAACCACGTGTGATCAGCAGAACTTGAGACTAAGAGATAAAATTCCTTTCAGTTATAAAGTCAATACAGGACTGGCTGATGTTTAGACATTAAAAGGGAAATGAAAATTATATTTAAAAATTACATGACTGTATTACAAAGTTATTTTAAATTCCCATTTTTCAACCTTTTTTCAATCTTCTAATGAAAAAAGCATATTTTTTCTCTTAAAATACTATCCTTTAGGTCTTAAAATGATAAAAAGTTATTTGCTACAATCCCATTTCCTAGTGGAGCAGCTGACATTATGCAGCTTGTATTTTTACTGTCTGTAACTCAGGAAATTCACTGTTGAATACTTTTAAAATTCCTAATTGCATAGCACTCCTTTTATTTCTGAATTTGCTAAGTTTTTTCCATCATTCTTCCTTTGCATCTCTTTTATCCCATGCTCATTCCCTTAAAACAGTATGTCTCAGGCAACACCTCAACTGCATTATCACTGGTAAAAACAGATGTTTAAAAGCCACCTATCACCTGCATAAATTTGTCCCCTTCCTTAAATGCCTATTAATATTCCTGAGGCTCCAATACAGCTGATTATTCTTTCTCAGACTTCCTGATTCAGAGACTGAAATATTTAGGTCTTCAATAACTTTCATAAGCCCTCTTTATTTTCATCAGACATCCTATGTCTCATGACATACATTCCATTTCGCTGACTTCATCTGATGGCATTTCCAATTTGTGGAATATTATTCTTTGCCTCTCAACATTTGCAATGTTTTCATTAGCTGTTCTGGATTTGGTGCTCTTCTTTCATTATATAATGCTTAACATGCCAGCAGCATTTATCTCTCCCCAATTAAACAGAGCTCAGAAATAAACCAGCAGGGTCACTCCAGAATTTAGCACTTCTGCTGGTAAGTGTAGATCAGCATTAGAGAAAGAGAGAAAATATTTCAAAGGAAGTCTGACTAACTCTAAGAAAGAGTCCTCAACCTTTGACAAACCACCAGTTTGCATGCTGTTTGAACAAAATCCCACAAGCAATCTGAAAAAACACAATTAATGACTTTTGAACTTATTGCCTCAAATCCAGAAAATATGTAGAGAATGAAACTCATCAGGGGTATTACAGCTCCTACAGCAACATTGGAATGGTGCTTCTGCTTATGTTTTGCTACCCACAAGCTTCTGTCATATCTGTTTTTATTAAAGGCATAACTGAGATGTCAGCTGACCTAAGCATGGGGGTGCTTAGGTGACCACTGAGTGTCTGTGACTGACCTTTTCCCCCCTGAAATCAATGGTATCTTTGCCATAAACTGCAGGAGACAGAGAACCAACTCCTGATGACAGAGAAAGTGATGACTTACTTGGAAATTAATTTCCAGGTACAGATGAGAATAACACTGGTGTTGTCATCTACAGAGTGTGGAGGGTAAGCAGAGAAGATCATGTGGGCTCTATTCCTTACCAACTCTCATGTCCTGTTCTACAGTAAACAGAAGGACTTCTTGATACTGCTAAAAGGACACTGCTATTTCCAGCTTTTTTTTTTTTTTTTACATAATCTCAATTTTCTCCCACTCATGTACTGCTAGTTTCCAAAGGAAGGAATATAAGACAGCTAATGAACTAGTGATATTCTTCTGCATTACAAATATTCCAAAATCCCAACTGGTCTCCATTTCTTCTCCACATATTTTACATCTCATTCTGTAGTTTCTGGATCTATGAGCTAAATCTATGAACTTTGTGTCATTATGAATCAGAACACAAGCTGGTTCTAACGCTTTAAACCTGATGTTTGATTATCACATTGTAGAGGAATAGTCTTAAATTCTCTGCCTTCATACATGTCTTTTTTCTTCAGTGTTCCACTTTATAAGTGGCTGATCAAAAGATTTAATCCAGAATTTTCACATTATATATACATAACGTCTAGGTGGGTTAGTTTTTAAAATAAATAAAAAAATAGAGAAAATCTGAGAGAAGGATCCTTTATTCCTTTTATTCACTTGGGAGCACAAAATGGCCCCAGAGTTCTTGCATTGCAGACAAAAATGTGGACAAAATGTGCTTATTGTGAAACTTTCCATCAATTTTAAATAAATGTTGTAGTATTACCAACAATTTATGTTCCTATTACTTCACAACTTCCCTGTGTTAGCTTGACAGACTACATTAAAAAAGCCAACCTATTTGTCAACATTAACAGTTTGCCTTATCTGTTCTTTTTCCCATTTGGATTTCTTCTCCTTTGGAAACTAATCAACTTCTGAGTCAGAAGTTTCCCCAGATTTTCAAATAATTGACCTTAGGGTTTAATCAGGACTGAAAGCAGAAGCAGGTGGGAAGAATCCACAGTTTTGTTTACAAGGACACATTTCCAGAAACCTCGCTTGAACTTGGTGGAAACATAGCTTTAATTTTCCTTCCATAAACAACAGATCAAGTGAGGTTGCCATAGAATACTCTGCTTCAAACATTTCACTGCATGCTCTAGTAGCCAGTTAGAGGCCTGTTAAGGTTATGACAGTAATGTGACTTTCTGTGACAGTTTTTGCCTTTGAATCTACATCCTAAACCCAAGGAGCTGGAGCCACAAGGAGGTCATTGTCAAACAGCCCCTTGCTGTTTGCACCATGTAATGGCATGAGGGCCTGCAGATAGTCTCCCTGCTTGCCAGCAGAATTCTCATAATCAAAAAAAATAGCAAGAATGCCTGATATGAAAACAACAGTAATTCAGATATGAGTGCACCATTCAAAATTCAGCATAGGCAGACCTTTTCCATAGGCTTTGGTCTAGGAGCAGAAAAAAAGATAGTATAAGAGTTTGTATCACTTTAGAAAGAAAGTTATTATAGTCCTGGCTAGGTGTCTAGTCTTTACTATTCCCACCAGAAACACATATTAGAGAATAATTTTAATTGGCTTCAGTAGGGTAAGCAAAATTTCCAAGTTTAAAGTAATGGATAACTAACTGGAAAAGTGGCTATGGCTGAGTCAGAAAAAAAAAGTGCATTGCACTTAGGAAGTACAAAGGGCCTATGAAAAGAGTTGAGGGCAGTCAAAAGGCCTTAAATGTTTGCATCAAGACCGGGGTTTTAAAGTTATCCAGCTGTTCTTTGTGCATCTACTTAAAACACAAAAATACACCAGAGGTGGGAAAATGAAACAAAAAGTTCAGTCACCTCAATATCTGCATAAATTATTATTTAAAATAGTCTGAGGTATTTTCTTGTATTGGTATATTTTTATATGTTATGTCTCCCCTACAAAATATTTCTCCCAGCACTATTTACAGAATATCAGATTAAAAAGTCATAAAAATAACTGAAATATGTTCCAAAGAGTGGTAGAGATGCCAAAGCAGAACAGAGTTCTTCCAACACACTTATATTATGATTACTTAAATATCACTGGCTAGTCACTAGTGTTGTGAGACATTCCTGTGTGGCTCAGTGGGATTGTTGTTGAATTAAGCATCACAAAGAACCCAAAAGTTGTTTTGAACAATAAAAATTAACTGAAAACATCAATAGACACAAATTAGAGAAAAAAAAACTCCTCACCTTTAGTATGGTGCACATATCTTTTATTCCTAGCTAGAATAAAAGCCTGTACCTTTGCAGACCAAAATATTTGGCTTTATAGGTGTTTTCTGTTTGCCTAAAGAACTGCCAGAGGAATGGGTAATGACGAGCTAATTTATCACTTCATTAGCCCAACTGGGATCAAAGAATCCTTTTGTGGTTTTCTGAGACGTGAAAAAGAGGTAACTATGAAAGCTAACTCCTAATTTTCCACTGTTTTTACAGTTGCTTTTTCTTGTTTTCATTTCTGAAATATGTGCAACTATGTAGATGATGAAAATAAAATAACTTTGATACTTTTACAATCAGAAAAAAAAATCTCAATTTTCCTATTTTCAAAGTACTTGAAAAGGTAGAGGAAAATACTGAACATGAGAATTTTATATTTCTGTTGCTGCTGTTGCTGTCACTATTATGGTTTGCCAGACAGTGAGGTAAGTCTCTGCCATTTTCATGAAATGAGACTTCAGGACTAGCAGAAAGACTTTTAAACTTGGAAGACAGGGGTTTTTTTCAACACAAAAATGAACTTTTCCTCAAAAAAAAAAATCAGAAGCAAGAACACAGAAATAGAAGAACATAAATCCTTTCTCTTTATCCATCCACTCTTTCCTTTCATGGCAAGCCTTTTGCTCCAGACCTTAGTATCAGCAACTAGGGGACCACCAGTGCTACAAAAAATTTTACAGTGTTTTTAAGTCCTGAGTAAAGTCTAAGGAAAAGCCTAAGGATATCCTGATCCTTCTTTGTGTGCCTGCTTCCATAGATATTTTAATTGAACAATTTTTGTCTGACATTTTTTCTGTCCTTGTATACAGTTTTTTTACCAATTTCCATGTGATCTGTTCTGTCCTAGCCTTTTAATTCAATTCATAAAATACACAAGAAAGAAACACTGAAATAGCTGCACAGCAGCCTACAGTCTCTTTTTAGGGGACACTTCACACACTAATAATCCAGCCCCCTGTGCAAGGGAACTCTGTCCTAAGGTGGTTATTCAGGCAGAGCTTATCTGGTAGGAGAACGTAGTTAGAAGGCAGAGATGTCGAGACATTAAATTAATGCTTCTTAGTCCATAAGTGCCTAATACTATGTTTCAGCAAAATAATTCCAGAGAGGCCTACATCTCTTGTAAGGAATGTTGAAAGCTGGAACATCATAGTTGCTGCAGAAGAAATGGAATTTCCCTTGCTCATTATTTTCTTCTTTTTCTTTTTCTTTTTCTTTTTTTTTTTTTTTAATTTACATTGGGCAGAAGAGCACTGAGCCTCAAAGAGGAGCTGGGATAGGCTGTGCAGAAGTGCCTCTGCACCTCAGCAGGAAAAATGAGCACAACTGCTCAGGGAACATTGTCTGAAAGGCTTCTTCCCCTTTCACTTGTTTCTTAATAGCTTCCTCCCCTAAGGAATGACAGTGAATGAAAGAAATTTATGAATTTACAAGTTTAGCTTGGAATAAGGTAAAATAAGATTATTTCTTTTGTAAATATAAACTGCAAGTATGTAAGACTGCTCTCTATATGTACACATATATGCTGAGATATCTGATGCATATTCCGTTTGGGTGAAAGACTTGCCCAGGTTTTTGTCTGAAGACCATGAATGTCCTGAACTGCTCTTTTTTGAAATTTACATTTAAAATTTTCCTTTTATAATGAAGCAAAATTATTTCAGTGCACCTTGAACAACGGAAGCACTACTGTTACCTCCTTTATCCACTGGAAAAATACTAAGGAGCATATGGAGCTTTACAGGAACACTTTGCTATTTTATCTTGTCTACGCTTGAACCAACCCAAAAGTCAGGTACTTTCCACATTATCCTTTGGAGATTAATAATTTATACCCACAGACTTAAAGAATAATTTATCCTAAATTATCCCACTGTTTCCCTTTTTTTAACCTTGTATCAGCCTTCTCACCATCTCCAACTATTTAGAAACCAAACGAGTATTTTTAAAAGGTACAGATAAAAACCTCACAGGAGACAAGTGGTTCTCACCACCCCTGCTCTCCTCTTGGATACATTCAGTCCCTGTGCACATTGTGGCTTGGTATATTAGGCTGTAGATATGGGGTTGAAGAAGATTTCTCTCTTTTTGATTTACTCTATATCAGCAAGTAGACATTAATTGCATCAGACAACTAGAGACCAAGTCTGGATGGTGGGATTGGGTGTAATTGGGTGTATAAAGCCATAGTTCAAGACCTTACTCTGTCTGATTGGGCAAGCCTGTTTTACCACATAACTGACAAATACTATAATGACCTCCACCCCACAACCACTAGCAATTTTAGGATAAATCTCTCTCTCCCTCTCTCCGGGTTTCTCTGTTTCACATTACTTTTATTAGAAATGCCATCCAATTAAAAAGCATGGCAATATATCCCTTTTTTTTCAAATACAAATCCACTTCTTAGAAGACTTTACCAATGAAATGATAATAATAGTATTATAGTTGTTAATAATAATAAAAACAGTAATTATAACAACAAAAATAACAATAACATTAATAAGTTTTAAAAACCCCAAATAAAATAAACCACTGTCAAAATAAGTTAGGAGCTTTTCAATTGCCATTAATGGTAAGAAAGTGAAGGCTTATTTTTAACTGAAGCTTTTATTGAAGCAAGCAATTCTTTTTATTTTCAACCAAGATGGGAGTGTCTGGAATGTTACTTTTTATTTTTAAAATAAGCCATCATTTTCACCATCAGCACTCAGATAGGAGCCACACTGATTGCAATACTAGTGGTTGAAAGGTCTGAGCATTTTTGTGGCTTGTTGAATAAATATTCAGTAATTCAATTTTGGGGTTCTCAAATTTGTGGAATGTGATATTTGGAAGAGTATAAGAATGGAAAATCATTCCATTCCAAGAAACAAATGCTTTCAATCTTATAACACTGGATGGAAAAAGGGTTTTATGATGCTTTTTCACATAGGAGGACAAGAACAATTAAAGTCTATGCAGTACTTAACAGTAGATAAAAGTGTACTCACTGATCAAAAGACTTGGTTTCTCTTAGATATGCCAATCATACTTGGCTCATCAATGCTCTGTGTTGCTGTCCAAGAGTAGCATTCAGTCCTGATACTCTAAAATGTTTTCTGAGAGTGACTCAAGTGAAACAAGTTTACAAAGTTCATAATTTCATTTTAATTTTTGTCAGGCAAGGGACAAGGTGGTTTCCAGCCTGACAGTCTTGAATATCTGTCTCTGCTCAGTGTCTCCCATTCATACTGGAGATATGCAAAAGTCCAGTCCCAGGAACTAACTAACTCAATACTACAGCATTTATTTTCTGTGTGAAAATAGACAAACAAAAGATCTTTTGTTTATCCCCAGACAAACAAAAGATCTTTTCAAAAAGAAAATAAAATACAATTAAAAAAAAAGGTAACATTCAGCCAGAGCTCAGCACACAGTTTATGCTGTGGACTGTTCTTTATTTTCTGTTACTAGGTTCATGTCACAAGGAATCACCTCTGTTACTCTACCTATTGCCAAATGGGACGCATTCACAAGGAAGCCACATTTGAAGTAAACAACATCTGGGAGCACTGCATACAGTAACTGCTCTGGTCACAGGCAGAGTTTCTCCTCTTGGATGATAGCTGTCATCTGAGTGCCAAGAACGCCTGTAGCTGGAAAACTGTTATATTGCCAAAAAATAGGGTGACTAACATTCTCTTTGGTACTGCTTGAAGGATCCAGGACCCTTGAGACCCTATAAACCCTGAAAACTACTATTTCTGGAATACTGTCCGTAGCATTTGTATCTTTAATTACAAGTCACTGTTAGAAGTGTTACTTATGAGGTTTTAGTTTGGCCTAAACTGAATAAAACTGATGGTCCAAAGAAAAATAAAAAAAAAAAGACTGGATGGATCTGCTATAGTACCTGGATCTGCTAGAGGAACCTGGAGTACTGCCTGCAGTTGTGGTGCCCACAAGGTAAGAAGGACATGGAACTCTTGGAGCAAGTCCAGAGGAGGGCCCCAAAGGTGATCAAGAGGGCTGGAGCACCTCCCCTGTGATGACAGGCTGAGGAAGTCAGGGCTGTTCAGCCTGGAGAGGAGAAGCTTGAGTGGAGACCTCATGGCAACATTCCAGTGTCTGAAGGAGCCTACAGGGAAGCCTGAGAGGGACTCTTGTCAGGAACTGCAGTCATGGGACAAGAGTAATGGGTACAAATGGAAAGAGGGGAAATTTAGGCCACATATCTGGAAAAAATTCTTTACTGAGAGGGTGAAGAGATATGGAACAGGTGAAGCATGCACTGAAGCTGTGGATGCCCCAGCCTGGCAGTGTTCAAGGCCAGGCTGGATAAGGACATCCTGGTCTAATGAGAGGTGTGTCTACCCATGGCAGGGGGAGCTGGGACTGGATGATCTTTGAAGTCCATTCCAACCCCTAAACCTTCTCTTTCTATGGTCATTGAGTTTGGTCCTTTGGTGGCACTGTTCCTTCCCCATGCAGCCACGTCTGTGTCTCTTGCTACACCCAAAGAGCAATCAGGCTTTGCAGCCACTCCTGAACCGTCAGAGCACTCATCTTATATCATCATCACTGCTCAATGGCACATTTTCATGTCTTGTTTTTGTAACTTATTTCTGTTGCCAACAAACAAAAGTGCTGAAGCAAGGGAAGAAGCAGAAGAAAGTTGAGAGGATCCAGACTTGCACATGCACACAAAAAAGCAAATTAAAAAAAATGGAGAAATGATGGAGGGGGAAAAGGAAACAAAGAGTAGAAATTAACAGGGAGAGCACACTTTCAAGCAAAAGCAGCAGGAAAGACAGTAATAGCAATTAAATGTTCAGTGGGGTTTTCACCACTGCTCTCCTGCACAACATTCAGATCTGTTTGGAGCCTGGAGATGGCAGGAGAGATCCAGGTGGATTACACCCACCCTCCCATGCACCAGGCCTCACTGGCATGGCACTGGATGCCCTCTCCTGATCCATGGCAGGACACTAGAGCTGTCCCAGGAGCCACACATTCTCCTGTCTGGCCACAAGCAAGCAGTGAGCACCCTCTCTCCCTTCCCTGTCCCCATAGGAAAATCAAGGGTGCAGCACTGCTAAAAGAAGATTAGAGAGCTTTTAAATTGCATCTAACACAATTTCTTTCATCCTTAGATACAACTGTGCTGTGTAAATATCATGCTGTGAAGACTTAAGAAGATGAAAGTCTTGAACTGACATTTTTAATTTTTAAAAAAAATATATAAATTCTATGCAGAGGAAGGGTCCCCTGCACAGCAACCCTAGTTGATGGCTTTCTATTTCAGTACAAGAACTGACAATAAAATAAATATCTGCCTATTACACAGTCCAGCTAGAGGCTACTGGCAAATAAGAAGTTAAGCAAACTCAGAAAGCAATAAGATCAGTTATTAAAAAACCCAAACATTCAGATGGTGTGTTGATCTCGTTATTGAAATAATTCCAAATAAAATGAAATAAAAGCCTGATTTTGTGTGTGGTAGAGATGAAAGAGTTTTGGAAGGCTTTTTCTGCAGGAAACATTGAGAAGCAACCTAGCTAGATGCATAGTTGATGTAATTATAATCTTATGCAGAATTTCTATGCAAAACTTCCCTCCCAGGTTTTTAGAGGAAGAATATTAACCTGGCAGAAGATAAATCTGGCAGCTGGTCAATCACCAACATAGAGATGTGTGAGCAGAGAAAATTATGGGTGGAGAAAGACAAGATGGGAGAAGCCAGGGAGGGATTTTGTAGTTTATGATTGTTAAACAAACTAGATTCCAGAATGAGGGGATTGACAGTGTGGATGGATGCTATAAGGGATTTATTGATTTCTGAGGCAAACACCAGAAGAGGCAAAAAATCTTTATAAATTCATCCCAAAACCATTTCTGGAATTACAATATGTTGTTGTTTAATTGCTGTCTTCCTTCTCAGTTTTGTAATTTGTTTTCCTTCCTTAACTTTAAAATAGACAATGACAATCAGTGTCCTCAAAGTGTGACCAATATTTTAGGATTTAACCTAGGAATGGGTCTGGTATGTACCCAAATACACTTACTGAATTAATCTCCATGAAAAGATTATATTACAGGGGCATGGGGAGGGAGAAAGTGAGAAACATCCACTCACACATGGAAATTGTGGCGGGGAATCATCTCTTCCCAAAGACAATCTTTAAAGTTGGCACACACTTTCAAGTTACAGTCATTAACACATAAATTCATAAACAAACCAGGTATCCCTGAGATGTCCAGCCCTCCAGACAAAAAAAAAAAAAAAAAAAAGTTCAGAATCTTATGCACAGGTTGCACAAAATGACACATTCCCCTTCACTTGAAAAGCTTCTCTGTTTGTATGAGGCAGCTGCTCTGGGGCAGGACAAGGGCTGAGCATGGCCTTGCAGTGCTGTGAAACCAGCACAGGAGGAAGCCTGTGCCTCCCTCCCTCTGTGGCTTGTTTCATAGAGCCAGTCTGGTAGAAAATAATGTGCTAGAGGTAATCACCACAATTATTACTGTAGTAGAAACAATAACCATGATGTGGTCTATTTCCATTCCATCAAAATGTCAAGAATCAGAATTGCATGGCTCTGAGGAGTAAACAGTATCTGTGGCCATCACAGCCTTTACACAGGGGCTTCCTTTGTTTTTTTCTATTTCAACAGAAAAGCTCTGAAAGCAAAGCTCCTCTGGCACTCCAGCTATGCGTGTGACTACGTGTGCTAATGTGCATGGAACAAAAGGGTGGAGAGGAGCTCTGGGCTGCAGTTACTACTTGGAGTATGTCTGCTTTGTACTTAGTAACCTTCTCTGCTTCCAAGAACAGCTCGATAAATCACGCCTCTCGCACTGAAGCTGCATGCACACAGCACTGTACGTTTTCAGCAGGCCTCCAGATGTAAGCAATTAGGCCACGCTGGGCTATTCTGCTGCCTCCCCTATATGAGACATGTCTAAAAAAGAAAAATCCAGCTCATTCTTAAAAACATGCACAGTTCTTCCCAGACAGGCAGTGGTTAGCCCACGCTGGCAGATCCAGTGAGCACTTTCCAAAGTCATGGTCTAAATAGATGTCTAGACAATGCCCTGACTGCATGTTGGGACAGGGTCCTATTGTTCACCAGACCTCACTTCCCTCTTGCTTTCCTGACATGAAGAGCTCCAGCTCTGAGGTGCAGGGAGGCTGGATCAGATGACCCACGGTGGTCCCATCTAACCTGACCCATTCTGTGACTGTGAGAAGCATAGTGTAGCCTAGGGGTCAGGGACAGCTATTTGGCCTGGCTCCTCCAAGAACTGTGTTCAGGGCTGCTCTCAGTCCTTCTTGGACATGAGGTTTGCCAGGCACCTCAGAGGATGCTGTCATTTCCACTTGCTGTCTGTTCTGTGATGAAATTTCAGCAAAAAAAGGAACAGCTAGGGAAAACTGGTATGCTGGAGGGAAAGGTTTAGGCCTTCAGAAATGTCTAAACAAATGGCAACCAGCCACTTGGGTTGTGTTTCATTTCCTCAAGAGATTTCAGACTGTTCTGAATACAATAAACAACTGCCACTGGGGAAGGCAGACATATTTTTCTTTTCTCTTGAGGTATTGTAGATGTTATTCTATGTTCTGCGGTGGAAAAAATGTTTCTTGAAGCAACTGGAAGGTTCCCATCAGTGAGATGCAGAGAGAAAAGCTCTAAGCAAGCTATTTGATTACTCTTTGAAAAGCTGCCAGAGGTGGATGGCATTACAGAGAGACACTACAAGAAGGCTTTATGACATTAAAAAAAAATTCCAGCCCTCTTTCAACTGTAACACTGGATTAGCTATTAATTGGTTACTATGATAGATCAAATGTTGTTTAGTTTTGAAATACTTGACAAGTCCATTGGACTGGGCTGCACTGACCCCAAGAGATGACTATGGTAAAAACATTCAAGTCATCCTACATTTCTGTCCTTAGAATTATTTTTTCAGTGTGTAGACACATATTGAACTATGAAAGGTATAAAGTTGTCTTTGATAAAGGAGGGTTTTTACAAGGAAGTTTAACACTCGCCAACTTTATTCAAGCTGTGAAAAAATTCCTGAGAAACCAGTGGGAAGAAAGGAGCATCCACTTACTGGATGGGGAAGAAAGGAGCATCCTCTCACTGGGTGGTACAGCTCATGACTGCTCAGTGTTTGTGGGGATTTGTGGGGTAGGGGAGAACAGCAACCATTTAAATGGATATAATGTCTTCAGTATTCTGGAAAAGCTATATTTAAGCACTAAAAATTTCATACACACAAAGAATATACTAAAAAAAAAGTTGGTCTTTTACTTCCCATCATATTTACATCTCTTCTGCACAGAGTCTGAATGTCCACACTAATGTCCTAAACATTTCTGGAGTTCAGACATCTAATATATAATTATATATATAAACACACACAAAATCATACTTTTTGGCTATATTGTCAAATGCAGGAAGGCATTTTATTGTCTGGCCTTTGAAGGCTGGGGTCCCACAAACAGCTATGGAAGAGAGGTTTGGCTTTGCCTGCTGGATAACGTGCCACCTGTCAGAAAGCCCTTTCCATTTGGTGCAGATTCCCGGTTGATATGGGCAAGCAGAAATGTCAAGTGCTGCAGGGAGAACTCTCTGCATTTCTGTTCCCCCACAGGAATGTCTGGGGCTGTTCCTCAGGAAACATCCTCCTCTAATCCTGCAGGCAGCCAAGGAAGCAGGGAACATGCTCCTGATGGCCAACACACCCTTGAGAAATGTTCATCTGCAGGTCTGGCTGTATTTGTTCACTACTTGACTGTGACAAAAACAAGAGGCTTCTCAGTAATGGCATATTTCATTTACAACACCCTTTCCTTCTCTAGACTCCTCTCAGTCTGTCTCAGCACGCTTCCCCACCAGGCTCCTCAGCAACCCCAGCAATATTTGTTCTTCTCCTTTGCTATCTGGTCTTTTCTGCTTTTTGTCTTATGCATTTTACAGATAAAGAGAAGACTGTTATCCAGGGAGACATAAGCAAATAGCATCTCTCAAATTTCCCTTTCTTGAATTTCCCTTTCTTGAGACTCTTATCCAGGGAGGCATAAGCAAATAGCTTCTACTTAACTTCCCTTTCTTGAGAAAGTGCAAGTTACTGATGCTAAGCTTAGAGGGCAAGAAATGCAAGCAGGCTCTTACTTTAAGTACCACAAGCAAACAGTGTTTGTGTGTCTGTAGGCAGCAGTAAGGGACGACTTTTCAAACCTCCTCATACCAAGATCATGGCCAAAAGCAGTATGAGGGTGTGTTTTCTCTGAGTGTTTCATGGATGCTGAATCAGAGAGATGGACCACATGTCCATGGATATGGAGCACCTACAGCATAGCACAGCAATGCTATCCCCACATGTTCTAATCTTTGGATTTTCCCAACATTCATCAGGTGACCAGATTTTACCTTCCTGTGCTTCACAGCACACCTTTCAAAAAGTTCTTCTTCTCATCAGCTATTTCTAGGTCTGGTTCTTTTGTCTTTGGGTTTCTAATTTCACTGAACTTCCCAGCTACCCAGAGTTTCACCTCACTGTGGTCTCCGAGACGGGTTCACCAGTTTCTCATCACAATCACTCACTTTCACACAGCCAGTCCTTCTCCCTAACTGACAGCCATTTGGAGATACAGGAGTATTTGAACCCAAACTTTCGGAGCAAGCTCTGCCAAAAATTTTCATTAAGATAAACATGACCGCCCCCCAAATTCTGCTAGCAGCTGTTACAAGAGAACAGACTTCCTCATGCAGCAAGAGAGGACAAGCTTGTATTTCAACTCCTCTGGCAGATGATGGGAATAGGGGTTTGATATGTTCTGGAGGATTTGTTGCTGGTTTGTTTTGTTTTGTTTTTCATTTCAGCTGCAAACTAATGACTGAAGTGGTAGTTTACAAGCTCTCCAAAGCTGAATGTTTGGAACATTTCTCAGAAGGAGTGTATAAAAAAGCATCATGTTATCTCATGAAGTTATATAGTAATTATCAGGAGCCTTCCTCTGTCATTCCATGCACAATTCTTTCCAGTCTCTGCTACATGGTATATTAACAATCCCTTTCTATCCAAAGCAGTGGTAAGGCATGCTTCAAACAGTGCATTTTTTAAGGCTTTGTGTGACCTTTTCATTCTGTTGGCCTTTCCAGAAAAGGATGATGAATACAGTCTAGCTTGTTTGAAAGTTGCAAGTGGTCAACAATGTTTCTGTGGCATGTGGTGACTACAAAGCCTACTATAAAATACATGGAAGAATGTTTATATGAGAAGTTACAGCGCTGGTAAAACTGGACAGCTGTACCTCTGAAGAAGCCATCTGCAAAGCCACAGCAGGGAAAAAAACCCCCACATTTTGAATCCAGTTAAAAGCTTTCTGAGACTGCCTTGAGACCCTAACTGCAAGACTAGGTGTGTACCAATAATTTTCATTTTTGACCTGACTCCTGGACTGCCAGCCTGGACGCCGAGCAGCTGAGCAGAACGCTGGGGATGTGGTAATGGGGCGGGCTGGCACAGATTCCTGCCCAGAGACCCTCAGAACCAGCCTGTGGGGGCTTCTCCCCAGTGCTCATGGTACAGCAGCCTCTGCACTGGGGACAGGCTGCTCCTGGTCACCAGCCCCCCATTTGTCCGCTGAAATAGATGCTACAGCAGGCTGGGAAACACTGGCATTCCTTGGGACACCACAGCTGTGCAGCCCCGGGTTTTCAGCGAGTGTTTTCTCCTCTTTTGATCAACATCCATGTTCTCCCATCCCCCTCTACGTTTCCTTTCAAGATCTGTTTTTATTTAACCTTGAAATGCAAGGGGAGTAATCTAGGTTAAAAAAACCCCAAAATGAAAAACACAACAAAGGACCCCCTCCCTATTCCATCTTCAGACACTTCTGCAGCTGCAAACCAGAGTGCATTTTTTTCCATTCAAAGCCACAAACTGGCCTGAATTTGCTAAATGCTGGGTTAGTGCACGTGAAACCTTCAGCATGCCTGTGAACTTTCCTGCAGCTCAAGAAATTTAGAACTGGTCGGTCTGTTTTCCCCCTGGAGCCCCCCAAATTTGCTGCCAGTGCTGTTGTGAGCCCCAACATCGCCCCTTGGTGGCTGGAGCTGTCCTTCGTGTGGCTGGGCCAGGGGCCCCTCCAGCTGCTCTCTTGCACACTGAAACTGAAAAGCACTGGCATGTTGACAGAAAGGGGTGGGCTCCCCTCTCATCCCACCCTCTCCCCTTAAATTCCAGTCTGAGCAGGTCAGACTAAACAGGCTGTGTCTCCTCCAAAACAGACTTTGCCTACACCACCCTGCATCCAAGCCTTAGTCTTGAGTGGCCAGGAACTGCAGCTGATCACACAATGTTTTTATGACATTTTATCAGCTTTCATTTTGATATCAAGGTTCTGCTTATGTCTGAGACTACTTTCTCTTGCAGGCAACATGGTGTCAGTGCAGATGTATGTGGGGCAAGAGCAGTGACAGAGCAGGGCAAAAGTGCCTGCAGCACACCTTTGCACCTCCTTACACTCCTGACAGGACCGTGCTGCACATTTGACACAGAGTTGCTTTATGCTGCCTTTTGCAGCAGGCAAAAACACTCAGCACACAGCCACCTTCCAGCCTCAGTGTGTCTGTCATTCATTACCTACCTGAAGGCTGCTAGAAGTGTGGACAAGAGCCATTTTCCTCACACACCTCTGCCTAGGATCCCATTTTCCCTTCCTCTATCCCAGTGTCAATTGCCAAGGAGCATCACCAGCCAGAGTGGCAGAAGCACAGAGCACTCAATGACTTGTTCAGGGTTCCATTTCTCCATTGAAAACTTTCCTCCTCCCTCCTCACCCCCCGCATCCCCCACTCTCCCGAGAAGCTCATGGCTCCTTTATCGGAATCAGCCAGGGCAAACTGCTGGATGACACAAACCAGACGGCCAGCATCCGCTGCAGACTGGGACAAAAGATGGAAGCAAAAGATAATAATGGAGCACAGCTGGCTGATAAGCATGTTTAAATTTTGCAGAGATTAGCTGTGAGAACAGGAAGGAGTTCTTTCTCTCCCTTCTGTTTGTTTAGCTTTCTGTAATTGTTTATTTTCAGGATGAAAAACATGCCCGCGCAGACTTATCAAGCAAGTTGAAGCAAGGCAGAGGGAGAAATTTGTCTCATTAGAAACATGAAAGCCCCGACACAGCCAAAAGCAAGCCGGGCTCTCCATTTTGCAGAGCCACGTAAGCGCTCAGGCGGAGCGGAGCGCTCACAGCGGCTCCTGGCTGGCCCCGGGAGCGGAGCGGGAGCGCTCAGCCTCTGGGTCCGCCTGGCTCCCCTGGCTCCCCGACAGGGAGCAGGGCTGCACAGCCGCCTCCTCACTCGATACGGCTGAGCTGGCGGCTTTCACAGCTCCTCTCACTCGGAAAACCTTTCCCTTATTTATCTGGGCTGTCGGAGTGTGAGCTCTAAGTACAGAGCAGCAAGCCTCTCCTCAAATCTGTGAGTGAGTGTCTGTGCCTGGCTTCCACAGATGTAAAAACAAGCACTGGAAAATAAGGCTTTGTGTAAGGGAAACCAGCAAACAAAACACATTTGAAGGAAGAGTTGCAGTTTAAGGGACTGATGCTGCTGCCACAGGATGAAATGTAAGTTTTCCTCATGTATTTCACACAGGGGACACACAGGTTGCCACCAGCCGCTAAACTGTCATCATAAAATAGGGGGTTTCAGTGCCCTTCCTCCCCTGCCTGCCCTAAATCTGAACCTGCCTCTGCTCAGTTTCCACACAGGCAAACCTGCAGCCCATTCTGTGGATCCCCACTGGTGTGAAAGCTGCGGGATCACATCAGTGGTATTATAACATCTCACTTTTCCCTCCTCTCTGACTGACAGCACACACAGGAGGTCCTGCAGAACACGCTTGTACAGAGATTAGGCCAGAAACTCTACCCGAGCTTCCTGTTCGCACCTGGTAATGCTATGAATGAAGAAAGAGGCCACAGGGTCAGCTGTACTCAGAGTATTTCATGCCCCCTGGAGAAGCAAAGCTGCGGTAGAGCTGGGTTTCCTGCAGCTGAGCATCCCAGGGTGCTGCCAGGCAGCCAGAGGTGTGGCACTGCATGTCATCACCCTCTGCTGGAACAGCTCCAGCTTGGGCAATCATCACACTGTGTGAAAAGGTTTTGGTCCAGGTCTGTAGGACTATTCCTTCACTGGTCCCAAGAGGCTGAGACAAAACTAGAACAGGAGTGTAGTTCTGTGATGTACCCCTCTTACCCTACCTTTAAGGTAGTACCAGCATGAAATGGAGAACAAAACCAAGCCATTGAGGTCATGAGCATGAGCATGTTCTCTCAACAGTCATTTTCACTGGGGAAAAGTTTTTCAGAATATATTAAGAGACCACTGCACTAATATGTGGACAAAAAAAATACTACTGATAGAAACAATGTGCTTCTTGTGTTCTAAGTGCTGTGCTTTACTCACATGAGCCATCCTTTTGGATGGCTACACAGGCTTGTTTGCAAGACTGGCAGTGCAGAGGTACAGAAAGCAGCTGTACTCAGAAAGCTTGTTACTTGTGTGGAAGCCTGACAAACCCCATGACTCAGCTAAACACCGACCTGCTGCTTCCCCCATTGTTCCCCTTGCTGTTATCACTGCAAGATTTTTTTCAAAAACATTCATGAAAAAAAGAAATTTTTTTGCTGATTAAAAAAAACCCTCCAAACCCTCCAGAAGCTGATTAATACCTCTGAAAAGCTCAGTGGTTTGCTCCATAAGTCCCTTCAACACAGCAATACAAACTTGTATCAGTCCCAGAAGCACTGCAGGCTCCCCTCGGCTGTGCCCAGGGTTCACCAGCCATGTGTCTGGGTGGGAATGCTGGGTGGGGGCCCCCCAGCTCGGTGGGGATCCCTGGGGTGTCCCAGTGGTAATGCACGGGAGGCCAGTGGTGGTCTGGCTAATCCCAGCACTCCCCCAGCAGTGCACAACTCCCCGGACGCTGCCAGCACTGCAGAATTGTAGCATGCTCCTTCTCTGCCTTTGATTACAAATTGATGATTTATTACAATAGGTAAAGCAACTGAAGCCTCCTGGGTAATTATAATCAGCAATAAAACACAGTGTTTGCCCTGAAAAGCTTCCTATCTAATTATACCTATTATTCCAAAATTATTGCAAAGCATTTTTTGCTGTCTGGGTTCATAAATGACAAGTATTTTAATAATCACCTGAAGTACATATCAAAGATTTACAATGTCAAAAGGAATTTCAGGTGCTTTGTAAATGCCTATTTTCTGTAAAATCATGCTTTTATGACAGCTCATGTAAGACAGAAATACAAATGGACTGTATACATAATCTGAAGGCCTGCATATTCCCAGTGTGTGTTTTTGCATTTCTAGATTTAAAAAAATAAAAAAGGATGAATCAAACAGGATGAATGAAACCTGGTTCCTGACTGCTTTGTTGCAGTGGCTGTGTCAGAACCCAGAATATATTAGTTCACCAGCATGGACTGACTTTTTTCTTTTCTAGTAGTGGGGATGGGATGGAAGGAGCATAGTTGTGGTGCCAAAGGTAAAGGATAGGCACTGATGCAGAGAAAAAAGCTTAGCTTAAATCAAGAAAAGCACCAACATGGCTGCTGTGAGACCTGCTTTGTTGCCTTCACACAGTGTGTGCTTCCACATAGGAGAAACAGCACTAGGAGCAGTGATACTCTGCACCCCAGCGTGGGGGAAACAAATAATGGGACTGGCCAGATAATGAGGTACAATGACTAAAAATTGTGGGGTCTTTTCACTGTTTTTAAATAGGTCACCCTTTTCCTCTCTGACTCTGAATCGAATTTTCCTCTGTGCTGGCTGCCAAGCATGTGACTCCTCAATGCTGTAAAAAGGAAAGCAGCAGCAGGCCCTTGGGGTATGGAGATATTACAGCAGCCACGCAACACATTTCTGCATTCAGAAAAGCTTTAGCAGTGGGTCAGGCAACAGCTACTAAGCAAGGACATATGAATATTTTTTCATGTTGTCAGAAGAAAATGTGGAACTGATAAGAAACACTTGTGGACATGCAAAGCCATCTCAGAACCCAGGGTTTGTTTAGATGATAAAGAGATAAAATCTGAAGGCATGTATTGCAAGGGAAGATAAACTTTAGCAGAATGTCTATTTTGAAAAAAAAAAAGAATGAAAGAAAGAAACAAGTGGTATGTTTCAGGTAATTGGCTTTCTCTGCAAAGAAAGGTCCTTGAGGATCATAAGGCAACATTGGTGCAATATGTAAAACTGTGTGAGCTGCATGGATGCTGTTCATTCATTTTTCTTCATGGAAACATGATGCCATTTAGATTTTATTTGCATCTTGTAAATATTTTCTTAGAACCCCAGCAGGACACTGGAAAGCATAAAAGCACACATTACCAGCTGAACATATGTAACCAGAGTTTTCTCTTTGCTTGCAGCTCAGCCTGTTCCATGTGCTCTGATTTAAAGCCCTGTAATACACTTACCACATAAGAATTCTGTTTAGCTACATTTAACATTTTTGAGGGAAGGTTTGTCAGATCATTTTTTTTTACTTAATGCATATGTATTTTCATGCCTTTGTCCTGCTTGATGTGAAATAAGCATTTTTTAAAGGAAGTCGATCTCTTTTCATAATTTGGAAAAGATGCAGTATTTAAAGACTGAGAAATGTGCAGTGCAGTGTGGATTTAATGGAAACATTGCCACAATTCTACGCTTATGTTGTGGCATTAAATCAGTCAGAAGACAGAGGCAAACTGCCAGTGTGTGCAATGCCCAGAGGAGGAGGCAGTTCCAGTAATAATTTTAGAGACTGTAAAGTGACTCTAAAATGGAAATATCAGCAGCAGCTCTAGGAGTGCTCAGCTGCACAAGATGCACAAGCGCATGCCCAATTTTAAACACACAAGTAGCTCCAAAATGAATGAGACCACCCACAGGTTTACAATCCTTTGAAGAATTGAGCCCTTAATTGCTCAGTAACTGCTGCAAGAAGACGTCAAGTTTCTTTTGTTTTACTTATTATTAAAAAGAGCTTTGCCAGCATAAAACACTGGAGGAGCCCAACCCAAACCAAATGGATAAAGTGAGGAGACAAAGCAGCCTTGCAGAAGGGCTGTTTTTTGCTACAATTCTCCTGTTTCAGCTCAGGATGAGTTGCTCCTCCTGCTGTGGTCCACACTCAGCAACACTTTAGGCAGGACCACCAAATTACAGTTGCATCCACCTTTGCGCGATGAGCAATTGACAAGTTCAGAAGGTTTGGCGATAATTTTCTTTGTACACAAAGTCGCACTCAACAACCCTCTGTTAGAAAAGAGTATTATTTCTGTAAAAAATCTTTTTAAGACCTACTTGGGATGATAAGCTTTTTTGTCTGCCAGGACATCTCTACAGCTTCACTAACTCTGTTACATGTGAGGGACAAGAACTTGAAGAAGCTGATCCTTTTGCAGTGTACGAGGCAGGGAAGTGTTAACATCTCTGCTCTACAGAGACAACTGATCTGCAAGGGGTCAGAAACCTCAGCTGCAGAAAATCCGGAAAGCTAAGCTAACTTTATTGGAGCTCTGCTGATTTATACCAGCTGAACATATGGCCTCAGAAGATTAAGTAGTCTGTGTGAGAAATCTGTGGCACATCTGGGACACTCCAGGGCCTGAGTCACAAGATCATCCTTCCTGCCCATAACAATTGCAAACATGCCTCTACTATGCAGGAGCCTCTGCAAACCTTTTTGTTAACCTCCTGGCAAAGCAATAATGAAATTGTTTGAATGACTGAGCCCAGGGAAATTTGGGGTTAGCTTATGCTGTTAACAAAGCCATTTCTGTGATTACTTTGTGCATTACACTATTCTATACAGGTAAGCCAAAACTATATATAATATTGGATTGTTGTGCTTGCAGTCATATTCTGAATAGAGACATAACAGAAGGAATTTTCAGTCCAATATGGGGGAAGAGTCTGTCAAAATCTCACAAAATGGGATCTGGGTTTCCTTTTTGCCTCAATCCTCTGCCATGCTGGATATGAGTAGCTGAGGATGAATGCATCACTGCAGAGATGTTTCCCTGTCAATGCTTTTTTACCATCAAGGGATTTATGGCAGGGTAATGTCATACACATATTTCCCTCACTATCTTTTGCCCAGGCAATAGGGAATTTCTGGAAATACAAAAGATCTAAATAAAGTCACAAATACGCTTTAATAGGCTACTAAAGCATGATCACTTTGTATCTGGGACAGCTATTTTAGCCACAGCAATATTTTGTTAACTATTGCTCCAGGACAGGGAAAAAAAATTAAATCTTGTTCAAATAGGTTATAAAAAATAATTAAAATAAATTGGAGCAAAGCCCGTACAGTTTGTGGGGAAAAAAATAGTGAAGCTGTTCACCTGCAGGCTCTGATTGATGTTTGGGCCCCTGTGATACTCCAGGGTTAGCTTCAAAATGATACAATGTAAACTATTCACAACCTTCATGTTATGGTGCTAATTTCAGATAATGGTACTGGTGAGAAAGGTAATGGCACCTCTCAGTCAAAAGAAACAGAACAATACAATGAAAACTCATTTAGAGTTTGATTTATTACCACAATAATTAGTAAAATATTTCATACTGAGGAGATCAGTATTGCAAATGACATGAAACTGGCATTGAAGAATAAGCAATGATGCACAGCATTTGCAATTATCAAGGGGAAAACTGGAATTGAACTGTATTTAAACAAAGACCAAAAAAAAGAAAAAAAAAGAGAGAAAAAATAAAGAAAAAACAAACAAATATACCCCCTAGTCTGGAAAATTAATGAAAAATGTAATCAAATTACTCCAGAAGTTAAGAAACACAAAAGCACTTCACCAGTTTTCAGAAATATGTGACACACAGCAAAACTTTTAGAGGGTTAATAACATTCTGTGAGCTATATGTATCCTAACCTTGCAAGTATTTGTTTTAGAAGAGTTTATTTTTTAATAGACTTTGTTAAGCTACCTGACAAAAAGGGCTAAATATTGTGACCCTCAATAAGGAGGGAAAGAAATGGAGAAAAGTTTGCTTAGCATCCATTTTCTGCCTGTTATTCCACCAGGAAGCAACATCTGCCAGCAGTTTCCTGAGCTCTCTGTGCAACCCAGCACCACCACCTGCTGTTTGGGAAGGAAGACTCAATTCCCCTTGTCCTCCACAGTAAAATTCCAGCACCGTGCAGGCAAAGAGAAAGCATTCATTTAAACATTTGAAGATGAGGAGGACAAAGAAACAGCACAACAAAAGAAAGCAAACTCCCAGCACCCATGGCAGTGTGTGGGAGCTCTGCCCATTTAAACCACAGGGCAATCCCTCCTCAGAAATGGGATGAAGAAGCTTAGCTGGTCACAACAGCCATGGTGGCTGGCTCTTCTGCTCTCTTAGCAAGGGCTACCCTCAAAATCTTTGTAGACTTTAGCACTCCATATGACTTGCCTCAAGTGTGCTGCCTGTCTTCCCCCAGATCCTGAAGGTTATTGGAAAAAGAAATTCTGTTTGCTGTGTTTTGGCTCTTCTGGCTATGGGGGCGGGGGGGGGGCTGCTGAAATTTCCTTGCATGATGCTTTCTCAGTGATGGTCAACTGAATATAGGCCTCCCAGGTTCAGACATATGGAAAACAGCAAGGTCCAAAGCTAGTGAGAAAATCCCTCATTCCTTCCAATGGATGTGATGAAAAAGTGAGCCTGTGTCATTTCCTTTTAATTAGTAATGGAGCAAAAAGAAAGAAAAATATAGGTAAGAGTGCCCTAAGAAAGCCAAATGAAGATATTCAATACCAATCTGCTGCCTGTATCCAAAACTGAAGCTAAAAGCTGTGTCAGCTGCACCTGAGAATTTGACCAGACTCCACACTGCAGGAATAACTGAATTACAACCAATGGGAGCAACTGTGGGGGAGCCACGCTCCATTCACACTGCTAAGTCACAATCCAAAATCTGCTTGGTTTTTTGGTTTTTTTTCCACCAGTTTTCCTTTCAGACAGGTAAATCTCCTGCTGGGCCTATCTGCATATCTGATTCTTCCCAGGACAAGTGCTCTGTCCTGTATCTTGTGCAGACAGGAATGGAGTCTGTCCAAAAGGGCATGTCACTGATTAATGGTAAACAGTGCAATTCTTAACAGATAGTGAAGTATCCCCCAGCTGCTAATCAGTGCTGTCAATGATCTGTGATGTTAAGCATGTGCATTTCTGCAGTACAAGGTTTGTGAAGCTCCAGGGTCTGGCTGTGGTGTCCAAAATTCTCATTTCCCCCAAAGAGGAAAGGGCTTGGGTAGATGAGGAGTGTGTTTACTGGTTTTTGTTGGGTTTTAGTTGCTGTTGCCTCACCCCCAAATGAGAATTTGTTCACGCTTTCAGGCTGCTCATCCCGCATTGTCTGTTTCAATTCAGCTCTTAAGCTGAGGTGATGAGGTTTTAGTTTATTTGCATGCCCAGTGCACACCTGGGAGTTGTAGAACTAAGCTTATTATCAGGTCGATGCAGGTTTCATTTTTAGCCTATCCTGGTCTGGAATACCTGAGCTGTTGAATGAAGGAAGCACAGTGAAGCTGACTACCTCAAAACATCCAGACCTTGGAGGCCTCAGTTTGCAATTTCTGCCACCCCTTATTTCCCTGCCCGTTTAAACCATTAAAAGAGCTCAGGGCAACTTTAAAATTAGAGGGGGTTTTGTGTTATTAGTATTTTTATTTTGTTTGTTTGATTGATTGACTGATTGATTGAGTAGGGTTATTTTAATACAAAATGGAAGAAATATATGTTTTGCATGAACAGAGCTGGAGGTACTTGAACTTGGAGCTGGAACAAGTGGGTGGTACAAGAGCTGGGGGAGCAGGCACACAGGACACTGCCAGCCCCACCTCTGCAGGGTCAGCCAGAAACCTAGACAGGGCAGAGAAGCAAATATGAAACACATGGGTAGGAGTCCCATTTTCAGCCTTTTTCCTGTGCCTGTCTCTGCAGCAGGGATGCACTGTGAATGTAGTCTGCCACAGCAGCCACTGGAGCTAGGCAGGGAAGGCTTTATATCCACCTGATAGCTGAGATATGGATCAATGAAGGATTGCTTCCCTCTAACACTGATCCACAAACACCTGAGCCAATGCTCACCTTCACTAACTACAGGGACTTCTAGAAAGGGATCAGTTTTTAAGTACTAACCTGTTTCTTTTGGCTGAAAAAGAGCTGAATGGAATTGCTTTCAAATGCAGGTGCTCCTGTGTGTGCTATTGTTCACGTGCCCTGAGGCTGGAGGCTACATCACTGCTGGCATCTCAAATGGCTACAGGATCAGAGAGAACACATGGATGTTGAAACTGCCACGTGTGTAAAATGAATATGAAACTAAACACCTAAAAATATATCTGAATTTTAGTAAGAGCTAAATGAATGCAGCCAAAGTCTGAAATATTCCCTAGAATTATCCTTATCCTAGCAGTGGATTTTTGTAGTGGAAAAGCTGCAACATAACTTAGAAAATATAGATCACTAAAAAACTCTGATGGAACCCTGAAATGGCATAAAACAGCACTGAATTTATCAGTGACTTTTAATCTGGGTATGCTGGGAATTCCCCTTCTGCCATGTTTAAGATTTCTTAAAAAAAAAGGTCATCTTTTAACTTCAAATATGCAAACTGTCAGTTGCATAACATGGTCCATAAATATAGCAGAATTCTTACTTCAATGAGCAATGAAAAGATCAAGGTGTTTTCTGTTTAGTTAACTCAAGGAGACTGAGTATAGAGATTTTTAGAAGACTATTCCTAAATATTATAAAATAAATCTGGTGTTCTCCTACTCTTTTCCCTGTGACTAACTATATTAATTTAAACTGTTTATTATTGAATCAGCAGAGGTCAAAAGTGAAGACCTATCCATCATTTCCACCTGGAGGAAATTCCTCTCTGATGTCTCTATGTTCTCTCCATCCCCTTTTCAATATTTTTTTAATAACAGTGGACTTCCTGAGAGCCTTGCAGGCATCTAAGTGCACACACACCAACACTACCCAGGTTTATCTGGTTATTCACTAACCATGCAAAAGGAAGATGGCTCTCAACATTATGACTGCCAGCGAGAAAGTCCAATAGCATAGAGAGAAAATAAGTATTTAAGAGGAAAAAAGACTATAATGTGATCAGAAGTTGGTGGTTAATTTCTGGTGACTTGTGATGATTTAAATCTAAGGGAACGGACCTTATGGGCCCTTAAATCTTCCATACTATACAGAGTACACTTTTATTTCAGAGATCAATCCAAGATTTCCTACTTTCAGAAATGACTCTTGTCTCATTAAATCCTTCTCTTTTTGTCAAGCTTGAGCTCTTTCAGAGATGAGTGCAAATTCTGAGGTACTCCAGTGAGCAAATATTCTGCCAAGTTCAAGTTTTCCAGTTTAATCATGTTACCAAAAGCTGCTTCCTTAATGCCCTTCTCAGTAATTTGATTGTGACTGAGATCAAGCTTTTCTAGCTCTGACAGCTCACTGAAGACATCAGTAGGAATTACTAATATTTTACTGGATGCTAAATATAATTCCTCAAGGGCAAGGGGGAGAATAGAGGGAATGAATGCTGCTCAGCTGACTGAAGTTCATCATGTGCAAAGATGCTACAGAGCCAAACTTCTCTCTGGGAAGGGTTGATGGGTTACCCTGCTGCTGGGGAGGCTCAGTGCTGCCAGACTCCTGTGCTGAGGAGTCAAAGCCTGATCCATCACAGTTCAGGTGCCCCAGCTCCACCAGGACACAACTGCTGGGGTGTTCCTGAGGTTATTGTCAACCTCCCAAAGACACCAGCCTTTGCAAGCCTTCATAGGCTTCTTTCACAGATCCATCTCTGAGTTGCTTGTTCTTCAGAACTGAGAAATGTGATGTCAAATACACCTACAGAAGAGCCAGCTGTAAGAAATTTATCCTGTTATTCACAAGTCATAAATATCTAGCACTAAAGAGAATTCCTTCAGATTTTCTGACTGCTATTTGCCTGAGAATTAAACCACTGCTAAAATAAGATGAGAACAGTGAAACTACCACAAGCCAAAGAAGAGTTTAAAAGCACTGTGTGTATAAATTTATTTCTAATATCCTGTATTAGTTATTTTGGTGTAATAATAGCTGTAACAGATATATTGTAATTTATAATACTTCTCTGTACCTGTATTTGACTATAAAATTGTTGGTGGTCACAGTTAGAGCACTACTCCTCTGTCCTCAATATCTTCTATAAACTAAGCTCTCTAGGGCTGTATAATTTGTTTTTATCTTGAGCTCCTTCTCTTGAGTGTCTATGATGTGTGCTCTGACTCCAGTATCACTCTCAAATCCTTTTTTTTTTGAGCATCTGTTTTCTACATTTTCACAATTTTTTTCAAGACAGGGTAAAATAATAACTCATGCTTTGATGTATACTGATGCACAATTTGCTCATTTGGTAATCCCATGTATGTGATGAATAACCACAAAGGAACCTTACATTAACATGCCTCTAATTATTTATATCCTATGACTGAGTCATTATTCACCTATGACTTTCCAGCATACATCATCATGTATAGCTACATGCCTTATGATAATTATTTTTAAACAGCTGACTCTCCAAATGTAACTAAATAACTTCAGCTAGAGGACTCAACTGCCAGAGCAGGCACACTGGAGAGCAAGAGTCATCCTCAAAACAGGCTGTTGATCTGATCATCTCATCTTCCTTTTAGCACTATTAATTAAAAAAAAAAAAACAAAACATTATTCTTCTGCCCTTTTCTAGCTTTCTGCTTGTTTACCGGCTTCTTATTTTACTTTTGCTGTTTAAGAGTTTTAGTAGATCATACAGCCTTTTCTTCTGCATTTCTTGTAAACTCTTCCTTTTTCTACCATTTACTGGAAGGAATATTAGTGATCCTTCTCCTGACGCTTTTTGGACAAACACTGCAGCGCTCTGGCCTGAGAGAGAACTCACCCTTGTTTGATTTGTGACTTATCCTTCTGCCAGCTGGAAGGTTCCTCTGCCTGCCCATGGAGATGCTGGGAAAGGGCCTGCTGGGCTGTCCCTGGATGTCAGGAGTGATGCTCCCACCCTGGGAGCATCTGGCCTTGATCTCTGCAGGGGACACCTCTGAGGTGCAGCAATAAACAAAAGGTTTTGCCCTTCTGCTCTTTTACAGCTGCTGGCTCAACTGTGAATTTCAAGGCTGAATTAGTGCTAATATGTTTCAAAGTCAAAGTTTCATTTTAAAACTTCTTGTTGAGCTTATGGGCCAATTTGAATGTTTTCACTGCAATTTTTTCCTGTTTTCAGGGTTTTCCCTGTTCCTCATGCATTAATTTCTGTTAAGGTAAAGACACAAACACTTCTGGAGAAAAAGACATGCACACATAAAATCATAAACTACACAGTCTATTAGCATAAAAGTCTGTTGATAAAATTTTTAAATGACATAAATTCAGAAAACTTTGATTGATACTCTTGCTTCTTTTCTGATTTATAACAACCCTGGGGACCTGGATTTTCTGGTGAAAGAGAATGTAATTTCTTCTTCCATTATAAATGCTTGAGGATATTGAAGCTATAAAATACATTTTTTGCATTTCAATGTGGGTCTGAATAACACTGCTCTTTAAAATGTTGTATTTAACCTGCCTTTCAGCATACTACAAAGTTATTTCAGTACCTTTAGGTATAAGGCACACGTGACTTCCTGTGCCATACAGGGGATACATACTGCTAGGAGAGTTTTAGAATTATCAAAACCTTGTCAGATGAAAAGTGCTAATATATGTCTGTTGGAACTGTGCTTTTAAAATAATTGATTGTTGTCTGTCCACTCCAATAAAGTAGAAAGAATGGAATATTTATGACAGCTAGTTATTTATATTCCTACAATATAATTAATTAATTTCTGAAATTGTTACATTCTTTCCTATCTCTTTGTCAAACTATTCATCCATTTTCCAATAGACAGTACACTAAACCAGCAAGTTTCTCTCAAGAGCAAATTATGTTTTATCTCCTGATACTTCTGAAAAATACTCTCATCCCAGGAATTCAGATAGAAAATCTAAACTTGCTTAAAACTCACTGCGGCCATTTCTGCAGCTGAGAGGAAGAGAAGTGATTTAACCATAATGCTCATCATCCCCATTGACTCAAGGAAAGTTTCTATCCTTTCTGAAATGGATATTGAAAAAAAAAGCTAACAATTACATCGAAAACAAAATGAAAATATCTCTTGCATACAACATTCCTTTGGTTGTATTGTTACTTACATCCTGTGAGTACAATATCCCACAGCCTGTCATTTGGACACAGAGGTCACCTGCACCCGTGTGAGGACTCCGTTTGCACAGCCCCCTGCCCCACAGACAGCAGTAAAGGGCATCCTGTGGCCTTGAGTGCCTCACACCACCTTTCCCAAATGGGGAGCTTGCCTGGAAATGTCTCATCTTAATAGTGACTTGGAAGATGTTTAAAAGTGAGCTCAAGAAGGGTTAGAGACTTCAAAAAGGGGCAAGGCTGATGATGCCACCAGCTTTTTAAGAAATATGTTTGACAGTGACTTGATTCCCTGCAAGGCTTATTAGCATTTCATTATTGTAGTCTTGAGGAGACTTTGACAGCAATGAATCTCTAGTAAAATATCTTTATCTTCCCCTGCCAGGTTCCCTCCAATTCTGCTGGACAATACCCTTTGGTACCTGCCATAGACCCTGCTGCCTGCAACCACAGGCAGTACCCCAAAGTCCCTTCCTGATAAATGTCTCATTTTTCTCTCCTTATGTAAGTTTAACTTTCTTTAGCATGCTCAGCTTCTTCCAATGCCACAGGTGTCCTCTCTGCTTTCACCCAATGCTACTCCAGTAGAATATTTGCAGCTCTCCATTCTCCTGCCTAACTTTGTTTAGCCCTTTGCTGAGCACAAGATACAAGATGTGCTGGCAAAAGGAAGTTTTAACTCTTCTGGGATCCTGGCAGCCCTCTCCCCTGGTGGGAGCCCTGTCAGGGTTTTTTTCCCTCATCCAGTTGCTGATATTTTTATGAAAATTAAGAACCTGAAATGTTCAAATTTGAATGAACTTGGGCAATGGCATTAGGATATATATGTGACTATTATGGAGCAACATTAGCTTCCTTTCTTTTTTAAACAGGGTGAAAGTAGCATGAAAGTCACTTAAAAATAGTATGTGTGTTATAACTAGCTTATGTAGTGCACCATAGCAGAAGTTTTCATCCTTTTAGAAATATCTGAATTTTCCAAGGCAAGATCTCACAAATGTGATTAAAGTAAAACTTTGGATGGCTATAGCAAGTCACATATTTTGAATCTATAATTAATGGAGAAAATTAAATTCCATTAAAGAAAATATTTATCCCATTAAAAAAATAGATTAAGACATGGGATTTCCAACCAAATGTGAAACAAACTGCAAAACTTCAAATTTCCCTACAATAGTTTTATTCTGCAAACTCTCTCCCTTAAATACAACAAAAGTTTGGTTAGGCTTTCTCACACGCTACAAGTTACATTGCTTCTAAAGAAACAAATACTATTAAAATAGCAGACTATGAACCCCCCCCCTCCCCCCACTTTTCAATTAATAAAATTAATATTCTCATTTACAAGTAAAAGGAAGGGTTATTCCGTTAACAAGTGTGAAAATCAGATGGATTTTCACTGATGGGTTTCATTATTTTAATCTAAGATATACATTTCTGACTGTACAGTAACTGCTTAATGATTATTTAATGATTACGTGAAATAGATTTCCTATCACTACATTTTTGTATGGATTGAGGATGGTTTTGCAGTGAAAGCAGAGGCTGAGGAGTCATCCCTGGGTGCTCTGTGAAACCATAAAACTGTAGAATCTTTTAGATTCCAGCTGTGCCGTGTCCACAGCTAAACCTTGTCCTTAAGCACCTCATCCAAACATCTTTCGAATACCTTCAGGGATGATGTCCCAGCTGCCTCTCTGGGCAGCCTGTTCCAGAGCTCGACAGCCCTTTGGGAGAAGAAGTTTTTCTTCATATGTAATTTAAACCTTGCCTGGTTCAACTTGAGTGTTCTGCTCCTCACTCATGGAGCAGTAACTCCACAAATACACATAGGCACCACCTCAGACCCAGAGGTACCAGTGAGGTTGGGTACAGGTGACAGAGCCAAACCAGGGGTCAAAGGCACCTGATTTCTTTACCCCTAAACCAGAGATAAAACCATCATGCTTGCCATTTCTACATCTTAATTCTTTAGTACTTCCAAACTGTTCTGGGATCCCTGACCTGAAGGTCTGTAATAGTCCTTTGACTTCTGAACCATCTCTGCACAGATCATGGAATTAAACAGACAAAAAAATAAAGGAAAAAACAAAATCTTTATCCATTGCGCATCTCCACTAACCCCCCCTACCCAACATTTTATTGATTGACTGAAATATTTAGAAAGCAATTATATGACTACCTTAACAGTTTTGAGTTTAGAGACATGAGATTAAAATCCAGCAATCATTTTCCTCCTGAATGCTTGAAATATGAAGGATTGCTTCAAGGCTCTACATTACAATTATTCCACTGTGAATTATTTTTAAAATTATTTCCACTCCAACTATGTGCTGACATTTACATATTATGTTATAGGTTTCAGCATGTTCCCAGCTCTGACTGTGTTTTGCACTGTAGGCTAAATTCTTGTGTCATTACTGGTGTTATTTTTCTAATGTGTCTCTCTGAACTGTCCACATGGAAAACATTCTGGCCTGATGATATGCTTTGTTGGGATTACAGCTGGGTCAATTAATAATGGTCAGTGATCAGAAGCACCTCTCAGCTAGGTTACACAGTTTAATATGACAGCATAATTCTTTTGTCTTCTTTGACAAGTCACCTGTCCCTAAAATGGCACAGATCATAATATAAAAAAGTCTAGAGAAAATAAATACCTGTTTTTATAATGGTATCATTAAATAAGCACACTTAAATCCCATGTAAATCTTCTCTATTATCTCACATACCAGAACAACATTAAAGTTTACTGAAGTCCCAGATGTGAAAAAGAAAGTGGAATGGTTCCCTGCTAGCCTATGATCCTGGACTACAAAGTTCCTTGGAAACAATTATTCATTGGTACAGATAAGAGTCATCCCATATAAACTACATCTGATCTGCTTTGTTTCTCTGACACTGGAATATCACCGTGTCCATTTTCAATGGGTTTTAAGTGATGTTTCCCTGTTTTTATCAATGATGGTACTCATTTTCACTAATTCCCAATTTATTTTGTAATCAAGCATAAAAGTGGGGACTTAAGGTGATATTCATCCTCAGACAGAGATACTGAAATTTAAGTCTGGATGTGTAAACACCTGCATGTGAGCTGGAAACATCCTAAACTTTCCTAAATTATCCTAAGCTCTCTATCCTAAAGTCTACTTCCAGGAAAGTGGGACTCCACATTATATCCCAAGCTTTCCTCATGCACATTTTACCAAAGATGAGTGAAAATGACAGAGGCTGATAACATCAATACAGAGATCAAACAAGTGGTTGATGGTTCTACCATGAAGTTTTGACTGTCTGGTGTCTTCACTAAGGTTGATCACACATCTGGATTAAGCAATATCTTTCCTCTGGTACCTAAAAAGTTGCTGACTTAAAAGTGAAGGCAGAACTGCACAGAAGGACTTGAGTCACGGCTGAAGGCTGAAGATGTAAAAAATCACCTCAGAAAGGTAAGGAAGTTGGGGTAATTAGTGCTTTGAGAGTTTTTGCTCAGCTTTGCAGGGGCTCTTCTACAGTCTGCAAATTGAGGAAGGAGGACAAAGAGGAGGGCAGGGGCTCACAACCACCAACCACCACAACTGCATCTTGACAAAGGTTCTGTCAGGGATTTTTTAGCAGAATACTTCCTATAAAGTAAATTAGCAACTTCAGTGCAATTTACATGGACTGAACTACTTTGCTGAAAAGGAACTCACAAAAAAAAATATTTCTGATCCAGCACACCCTTTGTCTGGAGTATTGTGTTTCCAAGGAGACAAGTGGGATGCTAGACATGGGTTTTCTGCTAGACATGGGTTTTCTGCTGATTTTTCTTGAAACTTAATTTTTGGCTCAGATCAAAATGTGATTGAATGAATCAGAGATTAGTCAATATGTGTAGTTTGCTGTTGAAATTTCCAGAGCATTTCTTCTAAAAGCAGCCCTTCAGAATTTTGTTTATTTGGATAAAGTGGTAGATCATATCCTCACATTTTGAGTCAAGCACCTAAGGCTTGCTAGTTGAAAAAAAATTGGAAAAATAGTGTGAGCTAAAACTCCTTACTTGATCAGTTTTCCTTCTGTCAGGCACCTGTTGCCTCCAAAATCTGAATAATTTTCCCTGAATGTTTAAAATATAACTGTATTACTGCCCAGCACATGATCAGACTCAGAAGGGGAGCAGTACCAGATGTACCCTGGCAGTCACTTCTGACACCTAACACTCATTTAGCTGTTAGCACTGCTGGTATCTGAGCCTCTTCTTCAGGTCACTGAAGAGGTGTGAGAAGTTGTGAATGGTTACAAACCATGCTGCCTCATCTGACCACCACAACACTCCAAGCACATCTATTTGCCAAGATAATAGCATTTCCCATTCCCACCTCACAACTTCCTGTTGTCTTACTCTCTGGAAACACAGCTGAGGTACCAACGTTTGTGATGCTGCTTCTCTGTGAAAGCAAGCCAAAGATGGACCTGGCAGCCAGCAAATGTCCTACTCCAATGCACTGGAGTATTGAGTAAAACTAATTTTGCAGCCCATTTATCAGCTAGGGAAATTATGTCCATGTTCCCAGACTTGATCCAAGTGCCAATAGAGCCAGTGAAAAGCAAAGCTTACTGTTCAAAGGTTGTGGCAGAGTTTCCACCTTCCCTGCCAGTGAGATAGTACTGAGCTGTCACTGGAGAGTGCTGCAAGATTTCCTGAGTTGTGAAAAAATTCCAAGTTTCCAAAAAGAACATGCCTTTCCTATTACTTGAGGGAACTTTCAAGCTATGCACTTTCTTTAGATTATACCACAGTTTGAAGAAGCATAAAGATTATTTTTCTCTGAGGTAAGGGGCAATACTCTTCCCACATTTCTTTTTATGAACTTTGCCACAGACACAGTTAGAAGTTCCATTTTCATCAATGTTTTTTTATTTTTCAAGGCTATTTCCCCAAGGAATGGAATGCTAACAAACTCCATGTTGTCCATCCCCTTCCACACCTATGATTTCTAATGCTGCTGTGCAGATGCATTGTTTTTGGGCATTCTGCTGCTCATCTTATTTGAACCTTTCCTCCACTTACAAATCCTCCCTCCTTTTACATTTCTTCTCTGCTGCTGACAACTGCACCCTTTCCTTCTTCTCAGACTCTCACATTTCCTATAATCTTTGATCCTGCCTCCTCCAGACTCTGTGCTGCATAAAAGTTCTGGAAAAAAAATAATCTTCAGGCACTGTTAAGGGTTCAGTTTGCTTTGTTGTTTTCTTCATTGACACCCTACAACATAAATTTCTTATGTATAGACAAGTCTGGCTCCCTATATTGTAAATTTTTCCAGCCTAATTTTAACTGTACTGATGCCAATGTCCTCCAAACAGCTGAAGCTTTCAAACTTCAATCTCAGACTGTCAAACAGGGCAAGTTACCCTCCCCAATGTCTTTGTGCTCAATTCACTCTTTCATGATTCTCCATGCAATAAGTTTAAATTTATTAAACTTCAAAGTCAGCATATTGCAGTCCTGCTGCAGAGTTCATAACTGATTCATTCACTCCTCATGCTAGCTCCAAAATCCTTTTCTTATTCTATTTTTTTACCTTGTTTTCAGGATGTGCTTAAGGTTCACAGTAAAATCCTGCCTTACCATTTAGTTACAACACACAGACTTCATTCTGGCCTTCAGAAGGGATCTCTCTGACAGATGCAAGCCTTCTGCTTTTGCACATCATGAATAGTCTCAGATTACACAGAAAGGATTTAAGACCAGTGCTGGGATATAAATCCAAGTCTGCCAGCCTAGAGACTCCAAAACCTTGGTGAGATTTTCTAGCTGAAGTCATCAGCACACAGACCCAGCTCCCCCACTGATCAGTCCTCAGAGAATAGATTCTTGGCCTCTGCTTGCTCACTTTCCACTCAGCACTGACTACATCATCCTTGTGGGTCACTCAAGAAAATGAAAATAAATATAGTCCATGGCAACCCCTCCTATATCATTCTGTGTCTGTGTTCTGCATTGCAAATGGTGTGTTATGTGGCCTTCTTGCCACAGCTGTTTTTTCCAGCTCTGAATGCTTTATCACTGCACCTATTCTCTCCCATTAGACTATAGTTTACATCCAAATGATAGATCTCATAAAATTTTTTCAGGATTTAGCCCTCCTCAAGAGGCAGCTAAGGAGAAATGTACTGCTGACAGAAAGACAGAGACACTCCAATGCAACTATATAGGGACATTTGAGCAGCAGACCACCTATACTCCACTCCTTCTTACTCACTCTCCCTTTTTTTGAGCCAAAGAGTTGTGCAATCATGCATATCTGTGCAAATACAGCATGCAAAGAGCCCCTGGTTGTCAGTGTCAGCTCGCTCTCTCCTCCTTGTGGTTTTGGCTGCAATGATGTTTGATGATGGGCAGAGGCAGCTTTGGATAGAAGAGCTATGTCACACAACCTTGCATGGAAAGTGTAGGCTGGCCATGGGCTCTGAACCAGATAGCTGGACACAGGACTGATTTTGCTTCCAGTTCCAAATCTAAAATAATTTTGGAAGTTACACCAGTGAATACAACTAATTTTTCTCAAGCATGAAGAAGTCACTGACATGATGGAGGAAAAAAAACCAGGATGACTCAGTGCTAATATGAAAAAATACAGAAATGTATCTAAAAGCTCAAGATTATTTTATCTGTTTCTCTTCTGGGACCTGAACATGTGTAGGCAGTAGGGTATGATGGAAGTGTTGGGCAGGGCAAGGATGTCAACATGTGAATGAGTCTCCTGGGAGGTACATGTAGAAAGTCAGCAATTTCCCATATGGAAAGTCCTTGAAAACTACAGAATGGGAAGGTGACTGGAGGCATAAATTGTGCAGAAGTATATTCTTAAACAAGCCTGTGCTGGTATTTGTGAGGGTTGACTGGCCTCAAGATCAGTTGATTCATGGGGACAGGAAGTCTTGTGTCTTTCTTTTATAGAAAAGGCTATATTGTGGAGTCCCAGGAATATTTCTGGCATGTTTATGGAGAAAAGGATTATCCCTAGGACCCCTGAAGAACTGAGACAGGTGAGTCATAAACCACAAGTCTCCAAGCTGCAACTGAATGCACCATTCTGTTAAGCTGATGAAAAATGAGTGCCATGAGAGATAAAGAGCTTGACACAAGTTCATACTACCATTCCAGTGCAATTATTGACGTGAGTCCTCTTCGTTCTTGAAGGTCTTAGTGGTTTCTCTCCATGTTATCCATCATATTAATTGCATTGGATGTGATATCCTTCCATTGCTGTTAGTCAGTCATAAATTCTAAAGCAAGTATTTTCAGTTTTCTCTGATCTGATCCTTATCCTTGGGAAAAGCTTCCAGTAATCATACATAAATGAACATCATTTCCCTTTCTCTTCCTCCTAAAAGCCTATTACCTCTGCTTGGCTTGCTGTGTGCTGAGGCCACCATATACCACATTAACAGGTAAAATCTTAAAGTCTTCTTATTTCTCTTCTACAGATCTGTTTATATGTTTTCCTTGACTAGAAATGCTTTGCTTTTTTTTTTTTTTTGCTTTTTGTTTTTTGTGTATGCTGTGCTTGTGGACACCTTGTGTTTCATACAAAATAGAAACACAAATAATTATAAAGAAATGTGTGAGTGTGCGTATGTGAGAGAAGTGGAGCACATTTCCCCACATTTCTTGAGTGCAAAGAAGTAAAATCTAAAAACAGTTCAAAATATGGTATTTAAAATACAGTTTGGTTTTGGTTTTATCTGCCAGATAAAGAAACTGTCTGGTGTTCAAACTTGTTACATTTGCCCAGTGTCCATCAATGTTTTGCCAACCACAGACTAGAGGATGAAAGATTTTATTTTTCTCCTTTTTAGCTTTCCAACAATAGACAATCAGTTTCTTCCCAAGAAGGTAGCTCATTAAGCTTCCTGACAGTAAAAATCACTCTGTTAAATGTTGCTCAGCAGCATGCCAGAGCTTCAAAGAGATAGGACTTGCCTTCTTGGAGTGCCCTTATTCCTAAAGTATGCACTCATAATAAAAATTAAAAAAAAATAAAAAGAAATTAAAAAAAAGAGGACTTAATGAACTTCTGTGGCTTAAGAGTTATCTGGAGCTAAAAATGGAAATCAATTCTATCTACTAGACTTTGCTACCAATTAAAACAGTACACTCACTATTGAGAATATATGTTTGAAGCTTCTAGTTTCTTTATTTATGAGGCAAACTACCAGATATACCTGCTATGATGATCCTAGAAAGCAATACTCTTCACTAAACTTCCTTCCATATATCAAGCTGAAAGAAGGAAAAATAAACCAAACCAACCAGATAAAATAACAAACAATTATTCCTCAAAAATCCCAAAATCACATCATGAACACAACACATAAACTCCAGGATGACTAATGAACACATACACAGAAACTCATCTGTTAACAATAGCAGCTTACAAAATCAACTGGTTTATTGAATGTGAAAACATGTAGGAAGAATCACACACTGGCAGAGCTATTTAAATTAAAAAAAAAAAACCTTCTGCTTCAAGCAGAGAAGTTTTTGATCTATGATAAAAAAATAAATTATGTTGGCCATAACATGACTTATTTTGTAATCAGACCTCAGCACTGCTGACACATTCAATCATCTCTCTTGTACCTATTAGACATGGAATAAAAAACAGATCCAAGCTTTGGCCCAAATATTGAGAAATTTAGTTTGAGATAAAGACTGCAATTTCACAATTTCTAATTTTTTGGTTTGCAAGTCTTGGCTTTCATTTTTATTAACTGAACCAAGAAGTTCTGATTTCACCAAAGTCCCTGTCAAAGTCTATTAAGCATGTCCTTGAGTAGTGATGAATGACCATGAAGCTTTTTCATTCTGTCATCCCTTTCAGCCTTTTGCTTGATCTCATGGATTCACATTTAATTTTTTCTTCATTTATTTTATTTTCATCTCCTTTTTACCACAGGAGAAGATTTTTGGATGCCTTACAGAGCTATATTTACTTTTTTGGCATAATATTTGTACTGACATCCTGAAGCTTCCCTCCAGGCACTGAATTCAGGTATGAATCATTATGAATGATCTGAAGAGCCACTGTAACAGTCTTCCCTTTTTTTTTTTTTTTCCACCAACTCACCAGTATAAATGGCACCTAAAAAAGTCTACCAAATAATTTCTTTTTTGTTGTTGTTTACTCTTTGCCAAATGTCAAGTCATGACCTTGGATCATGCCTACTGTAGTACCAACAACCTAAATCCATAGGATAGAAACTTCAGAAAATTTGTCAAATAAGTGTAATAAAGATTATGCTGCTTTTTTTTTTTTTGGTCTGGCAAATACATATACAAGGTCTTTTTTCTCATATTCCTTCTATATGCTTTTGTTCAGCGAGACTATCTTTTGTTCAGCGAGTCCACAACAGCTTCTCCCAGAATAATTGCTGTAAAAACATTAATGCAAGTACAGTCCTCTTTCAACAGTACCTAGGTAGAGGTGCCTTGAGCAGCACATAATGTTCTGTGTGCTTTAAGGTAAAGTCATCAAGTAAACAATGAGTTCCACTGTGTCTTGGCTTATGCAGCAGGTTGTGAAGAGAAGAGAGGGAGCTGGTGCTGGTGTCTCCTTGGATGGAGATCCCACTGGTTTCCCTGCCAATGCCTTGATCCTGTCAGTTTCAGCACACCACAGGTGCACAGAACCACAGCCAGTGTCTGGAGCCATTTCAGCTTCCAGTGTTACTGCATCAATCACAAGACCCTTGGAAATATGAAGATGTCATTAAAATACATCAACGTATCCAACTCCAACAAAGAATGTGAAATCTTCTTTATATCAATGGCACATAATGAACTGAACATACCCAGTACAGGCAGATGGAAAATTAATGAACAACATGTACATATTTTAGGGTGGTCTTGAAGTCTCTCCAACATAAGAAGGAACTTCCCAGGAATGAACTGTTATTTTTTCTCCTTTGTGGATAGCATATCCAAGCAATACAGTCATGCATAAATTTCCACCAAATTTAAATAATTCTTACTTCAGCTTATTTTGCTCATTTCTCTTCTAAATCTGCAGGCATCATTTCATTGATTATGAATTTGGGTTTTATTTCTATTTATTTTATTTCTATTTTGTTCTACAGACTGACTTTAAAGAATTGCTGCACTGCACATGTATGACTGCTGTGTGAAACAAGTGCCTGTGAAATCCTTATGCATGAAAATCAAGGTCAGAATCACTGATCCAGTAGAAAATTTTGTTTTGTATGGTTTGTTTTTTCTCCTACTGCTTTCTAGTAATAAATTACTTTACAGAATACAAGTAAAACACAGTCAGTATAGAAATCAAGTACTTTGTATGACAATTTAAACACAGAAAATTTTGATCTATGTACAAGTTTAAAATACCTGAAAAAAAGCAATTATTTTGACTGTCATAAACATTATGTTTGCCATATCTTAAAAGATGATTCTCATCTTTATCTGAGTGATTTAATACACTCTAAGAATCAGAAATGGAATTAAAATTATATTGCCTGGATTCAAGTGCTCTTATATTTCATAGAATAGCATTCTGAATTTACTTTTCAACTGAAGGATCATGTTTTCTCCTTTGATTGAAAGAATATTAAGCTTTGCTTATGCCACACAATTTGCTTCAGCTTCCATACACAAGGCACAGTCTCCTTCACATCATTCCAGACCAAATGCAGCAGTTACTCCATGGCAAAACGGCACAAATTAAAGAAACTACAAGAAATTGATTGCTCTGTGGGGAGTCCCGAAGAGGGGAAAGGAAAACAGGGCCTCAAGTAAATGCTGTTTGCTGAAGTGAATCATCTAAAAGAAGGTTATGTCATGCATGGGCATGGGGATGGCCAGTAAAACAGGTGATATTTGAGACTAATAGAGAAATCAAATTTTTTTAAAACTTTTTTTTGAGTTTATAAATTAAAATTGATCAGGTTTTCATAATTAATTTAGATAACTCAAAAATTTTGGCTACAAAGTGTCATGGTTATGCTGAAATGGCTAATGAATCCGAATTACAGAATGTTCTTCCATCTGTAAGAAAATTAAGGTATCTGTGCATTTTGTAGTTTAGAGGTGAGAGAAAATTTTGAGGAAGTAGTTGTTTCAAGCCAAAAAGGTTGAAAATATTTTAATTGTGACTGTATGACGTTAATAACCATAGGACCTGCTTACAAATACTTCTGTGTGGCTGAAATATTTCTGCTTGATTTTAAGGTGTGGCACCAACATCTGTTTGACTATCCATAGATACTCCATCAGATAAGGACATAAAACCAGTGGAGTTAAAGCAAATTTACACCGGGGCAGCTGAAAAATACAATGTAGTCCTTGATGCTGTGATTTGGGACAAAATGATGAAACAAACACAGCATGCAACTTCAGCCTTGGATGGTGTAATTAAAGCTGGCAGTACCATCTAGTGGGCAGAGAAAGAATTGAAGAGTACAAATAGTAATCCAAGTATTATATTGAGATTTAGGAAACATAATGACAGTAGATAGCACTTTTAAGATTGTAAGATCTATAGCTTTTTTCCCATTATTGTGAAAAATATATGTAATGGAACACATGTAGGAAAAACGTAAAAGAATTCGGTACAATTTTTTCATTACCAGTGATGTATTTCAGCTAAAGATGATTGCTCTATAGCTTCTTTCTCATAATTGTAATCCTTATGGTCTAATCCTTTAACTCTGTTGTTGGTTTTGGGCTCTCCCATAAATCTTTATAGACCCATTTAACTTTAGCTTAGATTCCTTCTTCTCTTTTTTTTCCAAAATAAGTCATAGTTCTTATTGACTCATTGTTATTTTAATGTAGCTCAAGAAGAAGCACAACAGATTTCAGTTTTCCTTCCAAATTTACACATGACATTTTTTTTCTTATCATCTTCTGGTTTAGTTACTTTAGATTGCCTCACTTCTGAGAGGTTTCCAGCTCTTGGTTATGTATCATATATTAGTCTTAAGAACTACTGAACACTTACAGTATGGACTGCTCAGTACACTTGGTATTGCAATCTGTAAACACTATTTACAATTCTTTATCTCAATCTTTATGTGATTTTTGAGTAACAAATTTATTAAGTATTCTTTTCTTGCCTGAAAACTGATGAATCATTCCGTCTCTTCTGAGACACTAGAATTAAATTTTGATAAACAATCTTCACAAGATTGTGTCCATTTGAAGTGATTTCTGCTTTTTGCCCTTTGTGTCATGGTTCAAGTCCAGCCAAAAACCAAGACCCAATCAGCTATTCACTCACTCCCCCACCAGCAGGATCGAGGAGACAACAGGAAAGGTAAGAGTTAGAAAATCCATGAGTTGAGATAAAGACAATTTAATAGGGAACAAAGACCATCACTACAAATGTCCACCTGTCCCTTCCTCCTTCTCATTTCCAGCTCTATATCCTGAGCATGATGCCATGTGGTACAGAATATCTCTTTGGTCATTTGGAGTCACCTGTCCTGGCTGTGTCTCCTCCCAACCCACCAGGCACTCACAATGTCCTTGCCAGCAAGACAACATGAACAGCAGAAAAGGCCTTGGCTCTGAGTAAGCACTGCTCAGAAATAACAAAAACCTCTCTATACTGTCAACACTGGGTTCAGCACAAATCCAAAACAAAGCCTCATACTAGCCAATGGAAGAAAATTAACTTTGCTCCAGCCAAACCCAGCATCCCTTGTAAAAGACACATTTACATAGAAATCACTACATAAAAATAACCTTCTTCAACAACTAGTGCTAGTAACTGATAACTAGCTCTTCACTTGGGACGGAGTCACACAAGCAAGGATAAATGCAGTATTACATGCATGTTTCTGTTTCTGAAGCCAGTATTCTTCTCCGATCTTTAATTTTGGTCTTGCTGATGGTGAGTCACCAAATGGAATTTGTTTCTAGTTATCTCATTGCACAGGATGATTTACAAATCATCTCATCTGTGAAGAGTATGAGCAAAACTCACTCAGAGATCCTTCCCAGCTTGTTGTTGGCCTGAGGAACCTGATAGGACTAGGTGCTCCTGGGTATTTACAACCAGCTGGGAGTGTCTGAGGATGTCTAAGAGAGGCAAAGTTTCAACAGGTTTATCTAAATTTCTTGGGGCAAATTCTTAGCTCATGTCCATTGTCATCTGCTCATCTCAGACAGAGCTAGGTCAATTTACAAGGCCTATGTATACTCCTTTCAGCTCCCTCACAGAACTGATGCAGTGAGTTACCACTAAAGAGAATATAGCTTATATTCCTGGCACTTAGGGGACTTTTCTTCACAGTTGTAAAACAGGAGTCAGCTATGAGCAAAAGTACAGAGAAGTAATATCAGTAAAAATTATTTGGAAGGGTGCTACTGCAGATGTTACTGAAGCAATTGCGAACATCTGTACAGCTGCTATCAGACAATATTTGAATCTGGTGGCACTGGCAAGAAGGTGGCAGATAGTGTTTGTCCTAGAAACGCCTCACAAACTACTCACTTCCTTTTCCTGAAACTCAGTTTTAACTACCAAACTCTGCAGAAATTTAATAAAATACAAAAGCTGAAGGTGGTGACTTCCTGTGTTGAAGTGCAAAATTTGAGTTAGGTAGGTTCTACAGGCTTCAACTTTACCTTGATGCTTTTGGAGAGACTATAAGTAAATCAATAAATACTAGTTTTAACCTCTGTGATTTCTCCATGTAAAAGGTAAAAAAATCCTTTAGAGACAGACCATTTCACATGTCATTTATAAATTATCTTACAATATCCCATGATTCTGGTCATAACCTGACATTTACCATTCTTGTAGTGTATTCAGGACTTTAAAACGTCATGGTTCTTTGTGGTTTAGCGTTCTGTTTGCTTCAGGGGAGAGCAAGGGTGACACCCAGTGGTGTATTCAGCATTCTGTGCAGATTGACTAAGCCTTCAGTGAAGTGAGATCTCTTTGAGGCCTTAGAGACAAAAAATGTTACTTATTATAGCCTGGATCAACATGATACTGCATGATTTTCCACACAGGTCCCAGACTACACCTTTTATAAATAATTTCCATTTTTCCATCCATCTTATTAGGGAATTAGGAAGCAAAGAGCACTAGTAAACAATAGGATACCAAAGGATATTCTGTAAAATATCTTTTGCTCAGAATGCATGAAATAATGAAATAATAATAAAAAATTCGTCTCCAAATTCAGCAGCTTCCATGGAGTGGATAGTCAAGCCAGAAACATCACTAATCAATGTTATTTGTGGATGTGCCATTAATATTTGCATGGCTTCCCCTCTCCGATTTACAACAGGGAAACAGTGAGAACAGTTCACTATTTCCTTGGTTTCTTCACGTTTCTGTTGGTTTCAAGGATATTACGTAGAGTATGAAGAAGGCAGTATCATTTCAGCTTAAATCACTTAAATTAAGTCTTCCAAGCCATGTATTATAGAAAGGTACTGTCTCAGCCACTCCACATTCACAGAGCTGCTAGAACTCGGGCCGCTTTACTGACCACAGCTAGGCAGTCAATGCATTTCTGAAACTCACAGCAGCATGTATTCAGCATTTAATTTTGGGAACATAAGTAAGTAAGCACAATGCTTCTCCTGATCCACCTGCCACTGAGCACTGTATGTGTCTCAGGGACAGCCTGCAGCATGCCCTGGGCTGTTCAGGTATAGATTACAGCACAGACAAATGGCACACGTGTGGTGCCTCATGTGCTCTCCAGGGCAACTCCTGCCTATGTGGCAGCCTGGCTTTGGGAATCTGCTCACTGAAGGTCGTGATGAACCACAGAAAACAGACTGGATAGCATACAGGGGAGGTAAGTTCTTCAGTGTTATATAGCTTCCAAAAATGAGGCCTAGGCATAAATTTTAGGGTTATGTAGTTCTGCCCACATTACAACTCCTTAATGTGTTCTTGTTACTCTCCGATTAAGATTAAAAAAAAAAAAAAAAAAAAGTGGCTTTTAATTATCAAACTGGTTTGAAGAATTTGCAGTGATGTGACATTAGAGAGAGTTTTTAAAAATAAGTGCATAGCTTTGCAAATAAATTAATTACTGGGGAAAAAGGGAAGAAAAAAGACTGAAATTTATCTGCCCATTCTAACATTTATATTTATCTGCCCAGTTCAGTTATGTCAGAATAACAATTTCTATGACAAATGGACTGCCACCTTCTATCTTTAATGTACTTAGAGGTTAATTAATTCATAAAAATTTGACAGATGGTATATTCAGACACTAATCATCTGGACTGCATTCACTTTATCAAAATGTCTTTTCTGGTCATATGACATTGTGATACAACTTCTGATGTCAGGGTTAACAAAACAAAATTTTAGCAGTGTCTGTAAACCAAACCTCCAATTAAAAAAGTGATTATGCATGCATCTTCAGGTACCATCTCTGTATTCTAGAAAAGTATTATGACTCAGATCAACAAAACTACCTCTGTGTCCAAAAAAAGCTCTGATTTGGGCAGGTAAGGACACCAATCAAGTGAGGAGGGCCCAGGGAATGAAGTAACATTTTTAGTAAATCAGCTGATACTGTTAGAAGTAGATGAACTCATGAACTAATGAACTCAGACTTTAGACTAAACTCAGTGTAAAGACTGAGGCACCCTCTAAACAGTACCAGAAAATGCCATGGGCTGAGTGGGGATGTGCCTGCACTACACATGTTCAGTTGTATTATTTGAGTTTCTTCTCTGTGAGAAGGTGTTACCTGGGGCTGACAGGATGTGCTGGCCTCAAGATGACGAGTTTGAGCACTCACCTTGATCTCTGTCTGTCACACAAAGCCAAGGTGGGGGCAGGAGTGTGCCTCCTCCATTGCACAGTGGATCTCTGGGTAGCGCTCCTGTCCAGCAGGAGGGACACCAGGGCTATGCTCCTTTTGGTGCCTGTGCACACCTGAAGGTCCATCTCAAAGGCCCCAGGTGGCTACTCCAGCAAAAATGATACTCTGAGTTACAAGAGAGAGACAAGGCTCCTGCCTCTGCTCTCCCAAGTGTCTGAGTATTTCACATTTAGTGTTCAATAGAGCTTGTGCAGGAGTCAAGGCACCCCCATCCCTTTCCCCAGGCCACAGACGCATGCTTTCTCTGCCCTAATAATTACTTCATTACTGCCGCATGAAAAAGTTTCAACAGATGGTCTGGAGCTGGAAAAATTCTATTCCTGCAGGCCAAGTATTCAACAAAATTTGGACCCACACTACAGTGAGCCCTCTAGCAGCTGAGCCTGTGGAGCTGGCAGTAAGCCCTGAACCTTTTAACGAATTATGTACTTTGGGGGTGTTTCCTCTCAGTGCCAACAGGACCCCAGATAAAGGAGCACAGGGACATGGGCAGCAGAGGAGAAAGCACTTTAAAGATGTAAGTTTTAGAAACATATGACTGAGGCAGATCAGAGGTACTTTTACTGATCTACCTGGAAACAGTTAAGGAGTGGGCATATTTGTAGCTTAAATCCAATTGATAATATCTAAGACAACTCTTTTTTTATCAATAAATAGGTAAAGTTCGCATCATATCTGATCCTATCATTACCTTTTTTCCTCCACCTTCCCCTAGGCTTCCCCTCAGTTCTGCCCCTAGTCACTCACAGTCTTGCTGCTCCTCCTCTGAGTCCTGGGTCTACAGCAATATTCTGCACTGGGGAATGTTATACTGTTCTCTGAGCTGTTTTTTCTTTTCTTTTCCCCTCTTTGTTTTTGGTTGGGTTTTTTGGGTTGTTGTTGTTGTTGTTGTTGTTGGTTGGTTGTTTTTTTTTTTTTAACATTAGTATCTGCACAAAGAAAATTAATAGATTCTAAACCAACATGCCCTTATGATCAGCTGCTTCAAGCAGCTGTATAAATCATGCCAAGGAACCTCACCCAGCCCTTTCCACAAAAAAATGCATGGGCCAGAGATGGGCATATCACATAGCACAGATCCATCTTCAGCAGCAACACGGGAATACCTCAGGAGGGTGGAGGGTCTGACAGGACAAACAAGGCTGTGGGAGGGCATCCCAAGCTGTCAGAATAATACTGTGTAGTGGATCAAAGAGCAACATTTATTTTAGGACTGGCAGATATCTGAAAGAAACATCCATCACAGATGTCCAAAAAAATTAAATTTGTCTTAAATGAAATTATAGTCACCATACCAAGAAAGATCAAGGGCCTATCGTAAATTTAAGAACATTTTAATTGGGCTGTGATCTGGGGAAAGACAAGAGAGAAAGCCTTGATACAAATTCCTGCTGGAAACACCTGTCAGCATATTCTGTCTCTGTTGGTGTCATCAAAGTTACACAAGATATAGGTGAATGCAATTCAGTATCATCTGGAAAGCAGCACATAACTGCTACCCACTGAATTTATGTAATATGTCCAAGGATAAAGCAGCTTATTTTTAGTTGACCATGTGTAGCAAACAGATCTAGAAACTGAGACTGAAATGTGATAATACAGCATTACCCTGAAAAGAGAAATGCAGCAACTAAAAATAAACAAACATATAGTAAGTAATGAGAAAAAAAATCAGATTGACTACTCAGAGCAGAAAACCTTGGTGTGTTCAAAGCAAGGAAGAGTCAAAAAGAAAATAATTTATTAAAATGAGCTTTATATGCTTTGCTTGTATTTTTACAGATCATTCAAGAAGCACTTAAGAGTGACTTCACACTATACCACCTTGAGAGTTTCAGGTCAAATAGTATTACTTAGTTTTTTTCTCCAAATAATTTTATTTCTGACTCCTTACATATGCTTTCACCATCCAGGCAGGGATAAAGGGGAGGGATGCTGCAAAGCTTGTCCAAAGCTCTGTGCTTGGGCTGACTGAGCTCAATAGTATTTTGGGTCAACTTAGAAAGATGTAGCGTTTGATTTTTCCCACTGATTTGTTGAAAACAAAATTTTTCAGTCCACGACACGAAAATGTAGTGCTAAAGTGTCCCACCTGCCCCTGTAGCAGGTGTGAACCTGGATTCCCAGCCCTTCCCAGAGCTAAAATACGTGGGTGGGATATTTGGCTCCATCAAAGACACTCCTGCAAATGCCACTTCCGCAAGAGGTGAGGAGTTTCACCACCAGCAGAGGACAAGCACTTCGCTGCAGTGGGAAGGAGAAGCAGCCCCAGGTTCTTTTTTCTGACCTGTGTTGCTTCACAAGCTTTTTCCTGGTAGACATTGCTCCGTGTTTCACTGCATAGCATAATTTAAAGCACAATGTTTGGGACAGGTCTCTGGGCTGAAGCAAGGAGAGCTACCAAAGCCTGCTTTGCCCTGTGAGGTCTGGCCAGAAGGTGGGGACCAGAGGCAAGGCTGTGCCAACTCTTCCCTGGTCCCCATCACCCCATCCATCTCTGGGCTCCTGCAGAGGCCCACTGGTGACAAGGCCATTGGACGCAGTAAGAAGGGACTGCACAAAAAAACCACACTGCACTGAAAGGCTCATCTTTAAAAAAAAACTCTTTCCACAGGAGGCAATTAAAGGAAAGAAAGCTTTCAGGGAGTATTAACAGTTCAAACATTTGAGTTAATAAGAATCTCAGTTTTAGTTGTTGTTTCTATGCAAAGGTCACTTTCCAAATAACCATAATTTAATGAAAGATAAACCATGCTTGTACAACTAAATAAAACAGAACAGACACTTTGGACTCAATAAATGCTCTAACAATAACAACAAAAAAAAAAGCTGACAGAGGAACTTAAGAATCATTGAAAGTTTTTCAAAGGAAGAAAACGAATCTGATAGGGTCAGCCTGAAATATTTAAAATCTAAAGCAATCAACTGAAGTGTGCTTTTTCATACTATAGATTTCACATCTTTCTACATTCTGCTCAGAGCTACCTGCATAAGTAATGAGTGCATTAATTAGCTAGAGATAAATAATCACTGCTATATATATATATTAATTTTATGTAAATTGTCTGTAGCATATAGCTTGACTCTTGTGTCTTTGATCTGCTGATAATCTTCAAGTGTGGATTCCAGCAGGCCAAATATTTTTTATCTCTGCTGGGAGTACTTTTGGCAAGTTTTCCATCAGTAGGAAATGAGCTGGAAAACTCTGGTGGAACTTCAAAGCAACAGCTTAAGGTGATCTTTCCTTTCATGAATTTCAGACTGTCTCTGCTGTTTAGCAACATCCTGAGTTCTTTCTCTGTAACACACTTTTCAAAACTGTGAATAAGATGACTTTATAAAAATTATACATGAGAATCATGTGAGAGATCCTGTCACTTTGGAATACAGGGAATTCTTTAAATTATAGAGTTAATACAAGATATTAAAGCCTAAATTGCTGTCTTTTATTAGTGTATTCATTTGCACAAACAAATGGACTTTAAATTCTTTTATGCCTGAGTCATATTTGCTAGGATGGGAGGTGCATTGTTCATTTATTTGACTGTTTTCTGCTTTTCCTCTCAATTTTGTTATAAATATCTATTCCTCTCCATCTCACATTGTATGATACAGAATTTATGAGCTCTAGTATCACCCTCAGGTATGTATCACATGTATTCAATAAATTAGGCACAAAGCGAAGCCTGCTGTAACTCATACTGGGAAGAGGGGCAATCTATCTAAAACTCCAAAGGGCAAAAAAACAATCTTTTCCAGGGGCTAAATTCTAAGGTAAGGAAAGACAGAAGTGGATATAATTAGAGGGAGAATGAAAAGAAGTCTCAGTAGTCATCTCTTCAAAAATATCATAATAGGTCATCTGGACTCAGAGGTAAATGATGTGCAGAGAGCATTTAACTGTGCCTGCTCTTGAAGCAACTGATCCAGTTATTAATTGTCCAGTCATTAACTAGGGCTGTGCAAATGGCTTAACAAGCCAAGCAAGGTCAGGATATATTTGACTTCTTGAACATTATTTGCAATTACATTTCTCTCACTTTTAGTGTAATCATTATTCTTAAAAGTCTGCTTCCTTCTCAGACAGCTCTTCATGGCAAAAATGCTATTGAAAGTCACTGAAAAGAAGAAGAAAAAAAATAAACCCACAGCATTTATATAATTGCTGCTCCAATTCTGGGCTAAGTACCTACAAAGAAAAAAGACAGGATTTGAACCATTTGGTCACCATAATGTATGCTTCTATTGTAAGAGAAAATAGATACAAAAAAGCTATAAAAGCAACCAGTTACACAAAGAAATTGTATCAATATGAACTGTTTCAATGTTTGTTCACTTGGTGATGGTTATCTTGAAGGAAAAAGAAGGAGGCGATGACGCTCTGAGAAGCATTTATTTTTTCCGAGTGCTGGAAGAACATGGGATCTATTGACCTGGAACAGCAGCAAGAACAAAAAAACAAGGCCAATGACAGTGCCTCTGGCAGCAGTTAAAAGCTGATGTTTCAGGGAAGGGGGAGACCAGGAGTCAGCACACACAAATAAGCTTGCCAGAGCCACAGCACAAATCAGTGACAGGCACACATTTGGGTTTCATCTCAGATGCTGCCTTGCTTTACAGCCACTTCTGCCATATAATATAGCATGGTGTCTCTAACCTTCATTTAATTCTGTACCCTGCTTCTGCCTAGAGCCAGCTGCAGACAGAAGAAGGATTTGCCCTGAGATGAGTTTACCTCCTTCTCAGTTCATAACAGGCTGCATCAAAGCAATAAAGAGCAGGGAGATGAGCAAGGCAAGTTAACTATGCTCTGATTAAAATAATCATTGGCAAGGAAGAAAGAAAGGGCAGAGACAAATCAGGCACAAAGGCAGAATCTGCTTGTGCACCCACCAAGTGAAGAATAGAGTGTGTATGCCACAGACACTACATCTGTAGGTATCTTGTATGACAGAATAAATTCTCCACTCAAAACAGGAACTCAGAACAGGACAAATGCCATTTGTTACATCTAAAGGACCATTACAGATGGTTCTATTGATTTGGCAGCAGCACCAAAGAAGTGAAGGACTCCAGACACCACTGGATGGAGAAATGGGCCTGGAATGTGACCTGAAGTCTATGGGTGTGTATGGTCAGTAACTTAGACTCACTGACTCAGGTGAGAACTGACACTAAGGGCAGATTAGCGAGCACTTGGACGTGAACAGTGGTTGGAAATGGATGAGATTAGTCCTCATCTTTACATCATGTCACCACTATGACTGTACTGTAAATGCTTCTGAACTCACTGCCAGTCCTGCAGGCACCTCACACTGTCACACTCTCACAAACTTGGAGAATAAGAAGCTGACCATTGGCTGATGTAGCCAGATCCGTTAGCTTTGTATCAGAGATGGGGACTTAATGTGGATGTCTGGATTTCCTTCAAAGAACTGCTTCTTAGCAGTAGTTCAGATGCAGCACAGAGCAGAGGAAATCAGCTTCTATTTCTATTACCAAAATGAATGCTTCCAGAATATCAACTTCTTCTTTTAATAAATGCTTATCAGTAATTCTTCCATCATTTATGGCTGCACAAAAGTAAGGACATCCAGAAAAAAAATCCTGAAACTTAGTCAATTGTGGTCAGCAGCAAATTCAAATACTAAGCTCCTCCTAAGCCTGCACTAACAACTTCAAAAGAACCCCACACCATATTCCCTCTCTTCCAATGCCTAAGATACAGCAATTAATAAGGTCTCATGGCGAGCAGCAGTGGCTCATGACTAGGAACAACTGGGAGGCACTGCCTTTTCAGTTCACCAGGGGTTCCATTACAATATGTTTGTACAACAAATGCTGTAATTAATGGTAGGTCAGGTTTACTCATCTCTTACTGCTCAACCAGGAACACCAAATAAGTCAGTTTGCCCTCAGATGACTGAAACAAGGCATTTTTGCCTGTGAATATAGTTTGCTATGCCTCCATGGCAAAAATAAAACAATCATAGAATGTCACATTAATTTAAAAATTTTATGACACAGTAATGTTACTCCAAACTTGAAATCCCTTAAAAAGTGGCTTGGAGAAAAATTTAAAGTAGCTTCCAGAGTATTTCCCTGGCACACTAAGTTACACATTCTAAGTCCTGGAGGTGAAACATTTTTAGCATTTATGAGAGCCCTGGGCTTCCAGTTCTCATGCTGAGACAGCTATTAATACATGACAGAAAGCATCTGTGATCTACTGCTTGCAGGGTTCAAACCCCAAAGCATCCAGAAAGTCTGTGCATAATCCTTCCTTCACATGGCTGATTGACTGCACCACACATAAGTCAATGTGATGCATACGCTCTGATGTGACAAGCCCAAAACATAATGTACTTTACAAATAATTTGATCTTAATTAGAACAAGAGTCTTTTACACAGAAATTTTCTTTTAGAAAATGGTATAGGGCACTGAGAAATATTAATGTCAGCATCAGTTCCCATAAAACAGAGACAATATGAAGTGCACATTAAAAATGGGATTCTGCTACTTTGAATGGGAAAATGATTGCCATTCTAATTTCCCACTAAACCAGACTGGAGCATCCTGATGAACACAGCGGTCCTGTACAGGGAGAATTACAGCCCAGTCTTCTATTGGAAAATGTTTGGTCCATTTCTTTGATGCCCAGGCTTCTGTTAGACTGTGTGTGCACAGGCAAGTACACTGAAGCAGAACCAGGGCCAAGCAGCTGCCCTGAAATCAGGCTTTAGCACACCTTTCTGAATCATACAGCCTCCATCACATTAATGTTTCTACCCTGCACTGTGTTTTTAGGGTTTTTTTTTTACTGGAAGACTGGATCAAAGCTGTCTAACTGGCAAGAGAATTCAGTCACTTCAGCCAATCTGGAAATACGTCTCGTTTAAACTTGAATTTTGAGGAGGGCATATTTTCACCACTTTGGTCTTCCTGAGTAATGTGATTACTTGTTTTCACCTGATGTGGCATTGGCGCCTGCTATCTAGCAGCTTTTCCCTGTTGGTGCAGTTTCTGCAATTAAGATGTCAAGCAGATAAGCAGGGAAATTATGTAAGTGGTGTCTATGGGAATTCTGACTGGATGAAAATAAAGTGAAAGAAAAAAGGTGTAAAGATAGTACCTGGCAAAAGCGCGCATCTTATAAGTAGAAAAGCATGTCTCTCTTTGCAGCTTGTCTCAGAGCACTGCATGGCAGAACAGCCCATGCTCTCCAGTGCTTTGCCTAAGGAAAGCTCCAGGAAGATCTGCAGCACAGCCTGTGAAGTGGCTTGTCACATTCCTGCCGCGGGGATGCATCCCTGAGGTGCCTCTTGCCCTTCTCAAGCAGCTGTTTTCACTGAGGAGGGGGAGCTTTCTTCTGTAGGAGCTTTGTGTTGGGGAGCAGTGACTGCAAGTCTGAGCCGCTAAAAAACTTGTTCATCTCCATAGAGTCACAGTATGGAAACACGAATGTGAGAGCTCATGATATGGAGAATGATTTTCCCAGGGACTGTCTTTCCTTGCACTTTAGGGGTGCTGACTCCAACTTTCCCAAAAGCAGGTAACTCAGCTGGCCTGAACTGTAGGGGAGTGGGGAACTCATGCACAATCTTCCTTGAAAAGAGACAGCTCAGGTGCACAGTCATCACACGCTCAGTTTAGTGCACTGCACAACTGCAACACCAATGCAGGGGGATGTGCTCCCATAACCTCAGCTCACCTAGAAAATCTGTGCATGTTCTCACGTGCTGGAAACACACGATCTGAAACACATGACAGTACATCTGGGAAGAGATCGGAACAGCAATTTCCCTTACTGGCTAGATTAACAATTGTGAAGAACAGACATTCATGTCCCAGAATCTGCTGAGGATTCACAAGAGAATTGTGGTCAATTTTATCCTGTTTGGGCTTGAATTCTCTGATGTGCAGTCTTCTAAACTCACTTCATATGGGAAGAGCCCTTGATCTGATTCTTTGTTTCCACAATAACACATCACATTTGTTTCTTTTCACCAATTTCAGTTCACCCCAATGCACAGGCAGAACATTTGGGTTACAGCTTGATAGAAACTGCACCACAGAAAGAAAAATTAAAAAATAATTATTACAACTAAAAAAACCTGCTGGACTTCAAATGGGAAAAATTTGTAATTTGGGTTTGGAGTGCTCAGTCTGAGAATTAGGGTGCTCCTACCCATGTGTTCAGTATGGCCTCTGTGTGAGCCAGAGACCATGACATCTGCAGAGAGAAATGCACATCGATCCCAAACAGCACATTAGATTATTTTAATGTCCACAGTTATCAATTGCGATGGGCTGCAACTTGTCCCAGTGACAATCCACACATCCAGTACTGTCTGGATATTTTAGTCTTGCAAATGCCTTTTTTGTCCAAATGGGTTGCTCAGCAGTAATGATTATTCAGAAAAAAAGTGGCAGACAGGGTCAGGCAGCAGCAGAATGAAAAGTGAAAACTTGAAAGATGCTAGATGAATATTTATGCAGAGCAATCTTCACTCTCGTATTATGGCACATAATGGGATCAGCAAAGCTAACGGAATTCACGCTGCGTGAACTTCCTCTGTGAGAATTTAAGTTTAATCTGCACATAAGACTGACAACCCGTGAACACAGAGAAAACGTTCAATGGCATGTAAAAACTTCATTGAAATAATGTTTCTGACTATATCAATGTTCTGGTAATGACAGAATAAACAACTTTTTTTTTCTGGCAGATTTTAAATCCACCGGCCACTTTTTTGAAATGGCATTCAAATATTGTCACAGCAGACTTTGTTCTTTTGTTTCATTGCTGATTTGGTATGTCCTACTGGCAACTGAAAAGCATCCATGGGGATTGAGTAATGAAGACAAGGATTTCAGAGCAGCCTGGCACTGAACATCTCTTAAAGGCTGGTGATGACGAGGAGCAGCCAGCCAATGTTTAGCTCTGATATTGCAAGATTTGTCGGGGAATATTTTTCATTGCAAAAACAAATGGCAGTTGGCTGACTTTGAAGAATCCATCTTATTTTGCAAAATTTTGTTCTCAAGGTTTCCAAAACTCAGTGCATCTGGGCAGTGAAATCCATCCCTGTGCTGTAGGGTCAGCACAAGAGCTGCAGACCAGTTTACTCCTTTAGGGGGATGCACATTTACTGCACAGATTAGGTCTGTATTTCATACATTCTGTATTTTTTGTAGCAGGTCACTACAAAGCCCAAGAAGCTCTTATGACCCATCACTACGCACAAATCCCAAAACAGTTGATCACCCGGGGGCTAAGTACTCATATATTTACACAGATAGCTAAACCTTTTATGTTTATACAAGGGTCTTTAAAAACCTGTTTAGCAAGACCAGTTTTTTCCTTCATATTTCTACAATATGCTAACATTGTTGCTGGTTTAAGTCTTAATTTAAAGTATTAGAAAAACAGCTTTTCTTACTCTCCTTTAATAATTTCTTTTCTGAACAAGAGGCCCTGCTTCATCCCTGTACTGAATGCTTCAGCACATGTCTAATCCTTCTGAATTCAAGGATATATTAAAAAGCTCTATTGAATCCAGAGCTTTGTGAGAAACTGGGAAAGAATGCAGCTCCAGCTATCCGAAATATCTGAACTCTTCAAAATACCCACTGCAAGTATTATCTAAGTGCTTGTGTCTGATCTTTTTTTCTCAACTTACACATCTATCATTATCCAAACATATCAGAAGCACGTCAGATATAGCTGTCAACCTTCTGTTTGAATTTAATTGAATGAGAATATACAAAATAAAAGATGCAGAGTTTAGTCCAAAGCAGTGATCCCACTTTTCCCATCTGTTGCTAATTTGCTCAAGAGGCCAAGTCCTGCCTGGGCCGGGGTCCGCGGCCCTGAGTGGGCCCACCGCTTTGCAAGAGGGCCATACATATATTTTATTTTTCTTTTTTTTTTTTTACATAACACTTTTCCCTGGGAATGTTCTGATTTCTCTTAGAACTGCACGAGGCGGTAGGGTTCCGGGTCTGGTTTTCCCTCTCCTCCCGCCGGGGGGGGTTGCACCGCAGCCCGGTCGTGGCGCTGCTTTCCCGCACCCTTGCCCTGGCTCGGGCCTCAGCCGGCGCCGCCGTGCCGTGCCGTGCCGTGCCGTGCCGTGCCGTGCCGTGCCGTGCCGTGCCGTGCCGTGCCGTGCCGTGCCGTGCCGTGCCGTGCCGTGCCGTGCCGTGCCGTGCCCGCGCTCCGGCCGCGCCCCCGACACGGAGCGCGCGTCCACCGCGTCCACCCCCAAGCGCGTCTGTTTGTGCGTGCTAAAAATAGACGGGAGCGCCTGACAACTGCCTCCTGATTGGCTGCCGCTGACGGGACAGCAGCCAATGGGCGCGCGGGGCCGGGGGCGCGGGGATGTGGGCAGGGGCTGAGGGAGCGCCCGGCCGGACGAACGATGAGGGCAGGGACTGAGGGAGCGCCCGGCGATGCCCGCCTGTCCCCGGCTGCCAGTGGAGCCTTCTTACGAGACCTCCCTGCCTCAACCCCTCCGTCCCGGGCCCCGCCGGTTCCCCCCGGCCTGTGGGGGCCGCTGCCCGCCCGCGCCGGCAGGGAGCGCTCCCGGCTGCGGCGGAGCTTCGCCGTCCTCACTTATTAACAAAGGCAGTGCGCGGAAGGGTTAACCCCGTCACGGGAGTGTTACCAGTCTGTGTTCGTGTATTTTCATGCGTTCTAAAGAGATTTCGTGCACTTTCTTGTATAAACTAGTACCTGCTGGGACAGAGTAATAAATCAGGGAAACAACAGAACAGAAATTAAATAGAGATGTGATTTATTTTTTTCCATGGGGTTACCAAAGAACAGTGTTAAATCAATTGCAGCGCAGAGTTAGGAGAATGTCCTGAAATCTGTGTAATGAATGCAGAAAATCTGTGCAATAAATGGATGAAATCAGTCATTTCACTGGAGAGAGGCATCAGCTTTGTACTCTAGCATGGTTATACAGACATAATAAAAAATAAAATTTGTGAATTAAAATTGTAAGTGCCTTATAGTCCAAAAAGGGTGCTGGAGGGACTTGGAAGGCAGAAGCAGGAGCTGATTATCATCAGAGTGATACCTCCTAACTTATTCAAGCACTGGATAACACCTCTGGAACTGTTAAAATATCTCACAGTCTTGAGAAGTGGTTTCACTCTTTCATATCTGTTTCTCCAGAACTTCTTTTCTCATGGGAGCCACACATTCTGAGCATCACAGAGGAGGTGTGAGTCCAAGTGGGGCAAAGGTAAAAACTGTAAAAAAGGAAAGTGAAAGAAGACTTTCTTCTGAAGAAATTTCTACCTTTTGATTTTCACCAAGCTTGTGCCTTGGCTCATTCTGATATAAAGAAGCAAGCAGCTCTATGTTCTGGTCCATTTTAAGTTAAATTATTTGAAACATCTAAAAATCATTCTTCTCTTGCTTTTGCATTATGCACAGGTAGCCTTCCACTATGTGAGGATTATCTTCTCCATATGAGCTGTTGGTGTCATCTTGTAATTTGCATATTAATTGCTCACAATCTTCAGCAGTTGAAAAGTTAAGTGTCCACAATTCAAAGGATTTCTTAATTATGAAAGGAAAGTACTTCGTGGCAAAGAGTGTAGCCAATAATTAGCTACTGCCAAGTGTCAAAACACATGTAAAATGAGCGTTAACTGCTGGGAACGGGAGGAAGTTGATTTCTTCTGTGGCAGTTTGAGGCTTCTGGCATGAAAAAGAAAATAATGGTTCACATATTCTGTTAGTTTCAAATGTAACAGTATTTTCTGTGTGGTGATGGCACTCAGGAGAATTACTGTAAGATCTCTGGTGCTGAAAATTCAGAGGTGAGCTACGTTATACACAGAGGAACCATTGTCCAAGCCCAAGGGTTCTGAGCACTTCTGAGGGCTTGTATCACAGCTTGCAGCCAGTGGGATTTTGTGCACACACTCGCCCTTCGTGGTCATGGGCAGCAGCAGAAATTTCCTAGATTTTAACCAGTCCTACCACCTGATCATAGCCTCTCCTGTGCCATCACCTCACAAAGCCAGAATGAAAGGGTTAAGCCTTCTTAGCAGGGTAAATGTGTTTCTCTTGGATTTGACTGGAGGATTTCTCATGAAAGTCATAAATGTGAAGTTTCTTTAAATTTGCCCTTTTGCTGGATAAGAGAGTCCAGCTGGTTTTGGTTTTGCTGTGTGCAGCTGCAGATACTTTACCAAAGTTTAGAAAAGCATAATAACTTGGAGAGATATGCCTGAAAAAGTTTATACAGACATCTAATATGACATTTGCACACTTTTTGTACCACAGCTTGAAGATCTATCAAAACATTAGAAATAACTTTTCGTATTGGTCCTTCAATGAGAACATTTTCAACTTTTGTTGGCTTAGTACTTTTAACTTTCTGTTTTCAGATTTATCTCACCCATATTTTTTATTTTCTTCATAATCTTTTTAATATTTTTTCAGTATTATTTGTTGTAATTTCGTGTATACTGCAGTCTCTTACCTTTTAAAACTTCTGAATAGTTATTTTATGGTGATGAGTCTTGCTGTGTGTGCGCTGTTAATGTAAATGTGATATTTGTGTTGATTAAGGTATAAGTTCTTGAGGGCATCTGTTAAGGTTTGCATGTATAATTTCTTTTCCTACAACATTTTACTTAGGCCTTTTCTGAAATTCCTGTATTATATTTTCTTTACCTTTCTGTACAGTGAATCCCTTTGGGCTGCTTTTCTGAGACCGCTAATTATCATGCTGTCTCTGAGACAATTACATAATTAGGTGGTTTTCATTATCATTCTGAATTTGGTAATTATAACAAAAACACTGAAAAGTGTAGCAGTTGCAATATGAAAAAACTCAATCAGTAAAAGAAAATGTACCTAGGAGAGAAACACAGTTGAGAAGATTCTACTAACAACCAATAAATGAAAGTAAAATTAAAAAGAAATAGAAAGAATTCAGCTTTCTGGACTCTTTGAGACTGTTACTTTAAATTACAAACTTTTTGTACCTTTGATGACTGCAAAAAATAATGCAGAAGTGATGCTCCAATGAAAATTTGTAAATATAATTGCAGTAATTACACATTTCCCCAAGTATGGTAGAATAAAGTGCTGAAGGAACAGGTGTTTATTGTTTCATGATTTTCCATATTCAATATTTTAATTATAGATTCTTTTTTCCTCTCCCTACTTCTAGCACTGCCTCAGTCACGTGTGCGTACTTTTCATGTTTTATTGAAACAGATGGCATATCTCCTCTTTCAAGGCTCAGGCAAGGGGGGGCGTAGGAAATAGGGTAGGATTAAATTATTTTGAAACAAGAAGACATCTTTCTCGTATCCTATTTCTCATACACCTGTTAGTCTTTCAAGCAAGTAGTGACAGTAAACACTCAGAAACAGGGAGTGTGTTTTGGTTGTGGTGTTCTGAGAACCCTGCCCTGTTCTTCGGTATTCAGTTCCTATGACTACCTGTTTTTCAAAAACAGAAATCTAAAAGTTATCAGCTGAGCTTGACAGAGCTCAACAGGAATGCTCCTACCAGCCACAAAGGGAGCAGATTAGGCATTTTTTTCCAGCTCTATTAGAAAACCTCTCCCCTAAATCCACCGGAGTCACCCAAGGCTCAGTGCTTTTGAGAATCAGGTCATCTCTTAAAGCATATAAACATGAGTTCAGAAGCCTGATTTTCAGCTTGTCATTGTGAAGATGTTGGGCAAACTGAATTTGTACAGATATACTACAAAGTCATCAGTTTTCAGAATTTAATATCTGTATATATGCTCTGAGGAAGGTTTGGAATGCTGTGAGTAAAATGCATTTTTTTCTGGCCTCTGGATTCTGTATTTATCATACATTGCTGTGTGAAACATTATCCGGTGACCAAGCAGTGCAGGACTTGTGAGTGGAACAGTAGCAGCAAGTCTGGAAGCCCAGGTGAAAGAATGGCTTAAAGCAGTTAAGAGTTCCTGATTCAGTCAGAAGTTTTACATACTGCCAGTATCAGTGGGTGTTCAGGCAAGTATTTGTGCTGCTTGATGAATTTCCATTGGATCCTGCAGAAATGTCTGTTCAAATGCTTGCCTGAGATGTTTCTGTCAGAGTAGTGGCTGTGAGGATTTTTAATTTTAACATCTACTTTAACACTAAATAAATTAATACAATAGTTGCATAAAATGTACAAGACATTTATTTGGGGGCTCAGTCATCACCGACTGCTGGTAAAAAAGATTTCCCAGAGTACAGCAAATTCTCTATTTGTGTCAGCATGCTTGTGCAAATAGCACAGAACTTGATGACAGAGAAAACCTGGTCAGATAATAATTTAAAATTATCCTCTTTCATCATGTGAACATCAGTCATAAAATTGAGACCTTCAGGACATGTTTTAATATATTTTAAGAATGCTGTGATTCTAAAGCTATAATTCACTTCCAGATTATTGGTAAAAAAGGAAGTGCCTGCAACTTAGCATTTAAATCAATCTCCGAGTTACAGTGAAACTCAGAGTGAAACCTATCCTGGTAGTCATGAGTGTCTGACTTCTTTGTGTGACCAGGGGAGGGATTAAATGGGTTAGGGGTCTCAATCAGTAAAACAATTCCTGTTTTCTCAGAGGTTTCCAGGGACCCTCTTGGTGCATGCTGGATTATTTTGAGGCGTAAAGCATCAGAAATTTGAGCTAATATAATGAAATGTGTACAGGTCAGAGCTGTGCATCCATGGCTGTCACATGGCTGTGATATGTGGCCCATTAGCCAGTCTGTGGTGTTCTGTTTAACAACAAAAGTGGTACTGTTTTCAGTTTCAAGGCAGGGGAGCAATCCATGAGAAACTTGAAAACATTCATGGATATTTGGGTCCAGAACCTGGGAATTTAGTTTGAAGGACTAAGTTCTTGTGTGATTTTTTTAGGGGGCCTAAACATGCATGTTTCATGTTACATTTCACATCAGAAATTTAATAACCACAATCAGATGTTTCTTGGTTTTCCCATAGCTACAGTTTATAGTTGTATCATAGTTTTTCTGGTAAAACACACTTCAGATATCAGATTTTTACTCAACATTCACAAGCCCACATTTGCCGCTCAGCTTTCAGTGAGCAGCCGCTGCTGGCGGAGTGTCAAGAAGGTGTCAGTACAAATTCACATTTGAGAAGACAGAAGATTGCATGGGCATGTTAAGATTCATTATTGATCAGAACTTTGTCTCCACAAATTCAGGTTATTATTTTCACTGGAGTTCAGGAGTCATACTGCTTTGATGAAGAAGTAACTTGGACCTTGTCCAGCTATTGATATTTCTAAAGTGATGATCAGGCTCTAAATCTGGCCATAATGATGCATTGCCTCACCACACAGATCTTATTACATGTGCCTGTCATTAGTAATGCTTCTAGCTTCGACTTTTGAATGCCTTGAACACAGAGCCTAGTGGTTTTTGTTCTAATAGGTTCTGTGTGTAAGGCAATCCTTTTACTCTTGTATAGTGTTTCCACTGGATTGCTTACTACTGACAATCATGCAAAAAATTGCTGGATGTGCAAAATGTGCTGCTTAGGAGAACTTTGCAGTACCGGAATACTTTTATATAAACAGGTAACCTAAACTGGTTTTCACCACAAAAGTTCTAAATGTAATATTAAGTTCAAAATTACGTGTCATTGTCTTAAAAAATTCTAATTTTTCATATTTTTAATGTGTCTGTATCACTCAGTAGTATGATGGATTAGTAAAAATTTTTGCTGTAGCACAGAGGATTCCAAAGTCAGTGGTCCAAAGTTGCTCTTTACTTTGTTAGAGCTTGTATGAGTTGATGGAAATGTCAGTGAGATATAAAATTAGTAATGAAGCCTGGATTAGGTCTGGTGTTTTTGGCTGCCAGTGAGTGTACCTCCTTCAGTTCACAGTGTGTGACAACGCCTGTACCACTGCAGCAATACTTGTGTTCCTGCAGAGCTCTGGCAGAGCAGCCAGTGCAAATCCACCCATACCTCCTGCACTGTGACGCTGAAATACAACCCAAGCAAGGCCAAAGTAATGTTGCTGGAGAACAGAGGTGGTCTGAAAGCCAGGGTCCCCTTTTTTATGCACAGCACTACCATCACTTCAGTGCTTGTCTGACTGCTTAGCCAGTGTAGATAATCAGAGGCCAGGTGATATTCCTTTTGCAGGGCTGAGCAATATCTGAAGTAAAAGCTTGATGACTGGACTACATGTGTTTTTCCCTTCAAGTGAAATTTTTCTCAGTAAATTCAGATTCTGGCTTTGCAGATGTCTCTTCTAGGTCACAGCCATCTCATTTTACTGTTCATGTCTGTGTGTCTGTGTGTATTCTACTATTGTATGCTACATTATGCAAGTGTACTACTGACAATGGCAGTGTTTACCATTGTAGGTACTCATATTGATAGTTGGAATGCTATGTTTCAAATTAATATAAAATATGACTGCATTGCACTTTGTATGTTACCTTACTAGGAGTGTATTTTTTCTATTCCCATTAATCTATTTGTGGTGAACAAGCCTGGTCAAGAGCTTGGTCTTCAAGGTCATTAGTAGCAAGTATGTGGAATTCTAAATCTAATGCTGTCCCAACATTTTTGTCCAGCTTAACTTACTTCCAGGGATGTTGTTAAAGCCTGATTTTGGAAGAAGTCTTGGGATATATGTGATAATAAGAAAAGGACATTTGTTAATATTTCATTGTTTAAGGTTATATCCAGGCTTTCTACCATATATGTACCTCAAGATTTTTGTGTATTTTTCATTTGTCTGTATGTTTTCAGGCTCTTGACTTTTGCATTTGCCCTATGTTCATGCATTTTTCATAAGTCAGCTAGCAGATTCATCACTGCAAATATAGTAATTTTTGCTTTATTTTATTTGTCATGAGCAAAAAAAGCCCCAAATATAATTCTAGCTTTATATACCTTCCTAAATACATTTTATGCATAATATGGATTCAGTAAGCCCTTTGGTCTGGTTGAAAGGATTTTCTTGTTTGTTTTTCTTTCATTATTTAAAATAAAGGTAAATTAATACAATTTAAAGCTTTCCACTAAGAATATTTATTAATCATTACTTGGGTGAATAATAACCATAATACCCCCACTTTGGCTTTCTTTTTCTTAAAAAGTATTGAAATCTTATTTAGTTGAAACCTCAAGCAACCCAAATCATAGCAATGCCTTGCTTCCCTGAGTCTTACACTTCACCCACCACAGAAATTAGAATATGGAAAAATAAAAAATCTAATACCAATGAGGTAAAACCAGCACAATGCAAAGGAAGATAATTACATTGCCCAGCTGTCACAAGGGCAGCATAAAAAAATGAAGTGACTCATCTCCCTTCACAGGCACAGCCTGCTCAAACATACATATATAATTATTTATTTGTATGGGTTTGATTCTTTAGCCAAATGTGTCTGCTTTATAATGTGGTTTAACCACTTGGGGATTTTTGTTCAAAGAGTTAATTTATAGTTTTATCACTGAACCACAAAAAACTGTTCTGGGCTCCCATGTAATTAAGTCGCATGCAAGTGCTGTGTATCATTAAATCTTCCTCTGTATGAGTACGTGAGTTCAAAGGCAGCTCTCCTGCAAAGATAAGATGCAATATGCAGTGATCAAGGACTGATTTCTAGTGAAGTCATATTCCTTACCAAGCAAGTGTATCAGGTGGGAGTAAGTAAGCTCAAGACCTCAAAATCAAAACATTTTCATGTAGCATTGTAATTTTGACTTTGGAGGTAAGTGAACAATTGATCCAGACAGTTTCTTAAAAGAAAGGGACTCATATTTGTAATTCACAATTGTATTTTTGAGATTTTGATCTATGATGCTATAAGCAAATCTATAAAAATTGCAATATGCAAAAATTGCAATATGCAAAAACATCCACAGGAAGAACATTGATATGGAATCTTTGAATAATAAGTGCCATTGATTTTAAAATTTTGACAAAATATGGTACTCCCACTAGGTGGAGATTCTGAAATAAGAAAGAAAGATTTTCAGGGTTGGAGATACACTTTTATAGAGAATTTTTATGCAATCCTCAAGCTGAACAAAGTGTAACAGTTTTGTCTTATAGAACTTAATGTAAAATTTAAGGCTGAGCAAATTGTGTTCATGCTAATTTAGTGCTTTTTTTTGTTTTCTTTTTTTTAACTGGAACTTATTCTTGGTTTTTGGACAGTGTGTTAGTGGTTCATGTTTGCTTGAAGTTACTTGAATGAATCTGAAGTTTTGAATTTTCAGTTAGTGGGTTATTTACAAATTGTTTGCTTTAACCGTTCACCTGGTTCCATTGGTTCATTCTACTGAATCTAATTAATCAGTGTAATATCAAATATGTGCAATGCCTACCAGAGTAAATGAGAGGAGCCCTTTTGCTTCTCTAACTGGCATCAGGAGGTACTTTGGCAAATCAAACTGCAGTGGCATACTCCCGCATTTTTGTCAAAACAAAAATTAGGAAAAAAGAGAAATCTAGTAAAACCAGATATTTTTTGTCAAATTAGTATGAAACCCAGAAAGCTGCTGTTAAAATAGGAAACTTCCTCAGCTCTGTGAAAGTCACACCATTGCAGATAGCAAGATTACAGAGTGTAAACAAAAAACTTGCTGACGGCTGTAATTTTTTGTAAATCTCAGCAAATATCTACTCACAGACAAGCATCATATAGTAACCCACTTCCTAGAACTGATTTTCCCTTCTTTCATTTTTTGCAAATCTTTTGAAAAAATAGTTCAAAGGGAATAAGAGGGGTGACACTGGTTGAACTTTCTGTAATCTAACTTGGCTGAGGAAATGTGGCTGTTTGGTAGGAGGTTCCTCCTCAGTTAAGGAGGGAAAACAAGCCCTGTCAGAAATGAGTTCAGCCAGTGCAATAATAGCTCTGTGTGATAGGTCCTTTGAGGTTACCAGTTTGTTTCTGCAAACTAGAGATGCAAGATGAGCTTACTTACATGTAGATCCTCAGTATGGATATGAGATGGTGCCAATGCCAAAAGAGATTGGGAAACTGTCATGGGTTCAGAACAGACCCAGCTGTGGGAAGAGGCTGAGCAGCTGGAGCTGACTCAGCTGGGAGCAGAAGTGTCTTTTGCGTAGGCGTGCGAGGCAGCCTTGGGAAGATGGAATCAGACTCTACCCAATGAGGTAACATTCACAGGTTGAAACAAGAGCAGCTGAGTTGGAATACAGGGGAAAACTTTTCGCGGTCAAGCAGTCCCTTTCAGTCGGAACTGTGATCTGTTTTACTGGAAGGTGTTACTTTTCAGGCCAGATATACTGTTGGGTGCATTACTGGGTCTCCACTATTGGCTTCTATCTTATGAAATCATTAAAATTTTGGAAAAGGAAGTCACAATGCTGCTGTCAAAACCACTCACACAGTCCAATGGAAGATACTCTCTAGCAGTCTATCTGATTGAGAGCTGTTGTAAGCTCATTTCACATAATTACAAAGCTGTGACATTACAACATTCCATTGTTTTTTTCTATACTTTGTGTGTTTAAGTAAATATTTTAACAATATTCACCAAGTTTCACTGTGACTTTTATGAGATTTCTAAGCAAAAAATGCTGAGCCTGATCACTTTTTAGTCTTTACACCTGTAATACCATTATTTTCTCAGAGGCCAACTGACATAGCAGTTTGAACACAGGTATCTTGATATGTCTTGTTGTTTTCTGCTTTTCTATTTCTCAGAGTTCCCCTGTTAATCTCTGTTCAGTATTCCTAAGGTAATGAGTTTAGCAACAACCCTAAAATAGGTCACAAATAGAGGCAAAGCTCATGTGGCCTCTATGAATCATATCCCCCTTAACAAAAAGTTCTACACCCAGTATTCTTTGTTTCCCACAATACAGAATTTAACCCATCATTGCTGAAAAAAAAAGTCAGTAAGTTAGAAATGTGTCCAGAGACCTAAACTTGTTGATTTTTCCAGCTGGTTAAATACACCATTTTATTTTTATGGTTTCCCCTCAGTTTTGATGTGAAGAACCACTATGATCAGTTTAGCATACAAAGATACTTAAACCAGAAGTTACAAATCTCAGACTTCAAAAGAAGGAACAGAAAATGCTCTCTCAAGGTGAAAAGCAAAGTGACAGCTTAGCCATGAGTATTCCATTCCCACTTTTGGAAAGATGAGATTCTGAGGAGAGGTACAGTGCACTCCAACAGGATTGACTTCACATACTTTGTTACAGGCGTATGGCTGATGCAATCTGGGGAAAAAGAGAAAAAAAATCTAAAGGTTTAATTACACCTTTCCTTTCAAACAAAATGCAGTTCAAGTCTTGCTTCACAGGGGATGCAGAAGAAAGAACTTCTTGCATAATTTTTTCAAAGACCTGTGATGCCTGGTTTCTAGTACAACACAGTAGATGATGGATGACCTGGGGAGGTGAGGCTGAGTCCTGTATATACACAGGACAATGAGATGTTTTACTTTGCTGATTTTCTGTTGCCCCTCTTATAGTTTCCTTGTCTACTTTTATAGGAATACACGTAGGAAAGGGGTGAAGTCTGGCAGTATGTTTGTTGAGATCCTCAAAGGTTCTCTAAAATGTTTGAAATTCATATTCTGGCTATTTCAAAAAACTAACATAAGTCAGAGGGACAACCTGTGTTCTCCATGACTTGTACTAGTTCTTGATTTGATTCTCTAGATTTCTAATCAATGCAAACATGTTCCTGTCATAAATGATCTGTGCTAATTTCACAGTATATAGAAAGAAAACATTATGAAGAAAGACTCCAAAATAGTGAAAATATTTTTGACATAATGGTTCAGAAGCTGCATTTTGCATAGTCAGTTCTCCATTCAATCCCTCCCTGGGAACTGTTGTGTTCACAGCACTATTGCATGCTTTACATGGAACAAGGCTCTTCAGAAAGCTGCCTGTGTTAAATCTGCAGAGATTTGTTCTGCTTTGTGAGGAGGGCGCAGAAAAAGACATTTGGAGTAGAAGGTGGAGATTACTGACTCCATATGCAACACTGAAAGCAAGTAGAGACTCAAACCATGCTTTCCCTTACCTTTTCTATCCTCTGTGTGTGTTCCAGTACTACCTGGGATTTTTTGACCTATTTAATTATTTTATTTCTCATTGCTGCTCTTACTGGGAGTTATCTGGGGCTTGCTGCAGCACCAGGGTGCACCAGGGTGCAGTTTCAGGAAAAACTCCTTCAATAAAGCAGCCAATGAAAGGTGACCTTAAGCCTAAAGGAATATGTCTGGTGGAGTGCTTGCTCCTGCATTAATATTTTGGAGGGCATACTATTGATGCTATCACTACCTTTAGGCACAACATCTGCTACTTTTTTTCTCCTTTGGGGGATAATCATCTGAAGAGATTCTTTGGGTCACATGCTCCTTAATACATGTGATGAAAGTCAGAAATCTACCTCTGCTACACCTCTTCTCTGTGATGCAATAGAGATTTTTCCACAGAGTACCAGTCATGAAAAGTTAGCAGAGGAGAGTTTCTGGATATCCTCTGGTCTCTGCTATCCTCCAAAGATCTGTCTGATGGCAGCATGGCTTCATGTGCCCTGTCAGACACTCTGGTTCATTCCCAGAGCTGTCCTTGGAGGTGGTGTACAGGGCAGCTGGTGTTTCTGAAGCCCTGTGGGGCTGTCAGTGGGCAGAGGGTGGGAGATGGATGTCAGAAGTAATTGATGCTGGGGCTTTCTCTAAAAATTGATCCATAGCTGAGATCTGCCCTCACTTCTGGCAGAAAAAACAATTCTTTGTCTCACAAATAAAAAAAAAATAAGGAAAAAAAGATAACAAAACCTACTTTGAGCTGAGATAACGATTGAATTTCTCTCGCATCTGTGTTACTCTTTTCCAGGGAAGGGCAGAGTCCATAATTATGAATCTTGATTTTGAGAAGAAAGAGGAATGCCTCTTGAATGTACTGATGTGCATGGTGAGGAAGTGATACAGAACATTGAGAAATAGGCTTAGAATTATAAATTATAGCTTTAAGCTAAAACTGGAAGTCAGATTTTAATTTAAGACTTAAAACAAAATAATGTGGTTTTTTAATCCTTTCTATTTTACTGAAAGAGAATATTATGTTTGGTAGCACTAAGTGTTAGAAGTTAGGGTTTGCAAGAAGAATTACAAAAGTAGAAGTTTTAAAAAATGAGGTTGACAGAAAAAATTGCCATTTTCAATACACATTTCTAAAGACAGGCTGTAGCCAACAAATAAAAAGACATTTGAATCAAATAACAAAAAATTTCTTTTTGATTAGACTCTCCTCTGGTGTCCTTCTGCAACCTATGATTTTTTATTGTATTCCTAAAACCTCTTTAGTTACCTTTCTGGAATGACAGATTTGAGAGCATGGTATTGCCTTTACATCTGCCTTGTTCTTTAAATCTGTTCTGAAGTCCAATTTAATGTCTATAGGTTTCTGCCAAAAAAAGAGAAACAAATAGGGAGACAAGAGAAAAAACACCAGCCTTAATTTAAATAAGGTGCAGAATTATTATATGGGACAACATGACAGCAAAATTGAATCAGGAAACTTGAGGGAAGGATCACAGAGAATGAAAAAGGAATGGGATAGTGTGTGATGTCCATGTTTATTACATACAGAAGGTTTTCCTAGCATAACCAACACTTATTTTTCAGACAGCTAAGTACTTGACATTACAAAATGCACTATTCAGCATTTGGAATTTTCCAGGCAAACTGAGTTTTCTTATGCTAAATGTCTGCCACATTCCGGGGTTTTTCTTTTTTTTCATATGGTTTAGCTGGTTTTGCAAAAGTTGTTCTCTTTGCCTACTGTTTAAAATCCATCCATGCTTGAACGTGCTATAAACCAGGTAAAATTGATTTTGAGCCCTGCCAGACATTAAGGTACCAGGTTGAGGAGGGAAAGCATGGGGAGGGGGGAAGGAGAGGGTGAAATGAGTGTCTTTTTAACATTTTTCTTGTATTCTATTATGCATGTGGAAAGAAAGCCATTCAAGTTGAATGCCAATGGCACAGCGATGTGATCTAAATAAGTGGGGCAAAGAAGATGAGATAGAGAAATTGAGACTAGACATTGTTGCTGCAGCAAAAACAAAAGGCTACTTCTACATGCTGGCACTTGCTCAGAGGAGAAAGAAAGACAAGTAATTGGGAAGGAAAGCCAGGTCATACTGGGAACTGGTTATGAGGAGAGATACCATAAAGATCAGCACTTGGTGGAAAACAAACGTGAACTTATGCTTAAGATTGGTGACATAATGCTTGATCCCATGGAATTATGGCGTCTCATTATATTTCCTTAACACTTGTGACTTAAAATTTTACAGTTAATGGTCTTTCAAAGGCAGTTAATTAAGTGTAGCCACTCCATACACGGCACTTTAAAAGACTGTCTTTTGTGGGGTTTTACCCATATGTGTGTAAATTGTGTCCTATCTGTCCATTTCCATCATCTGAGTTGTAATACCTGGAGGGATATTCTCTACCATATCACAGCTGAGGGTAAAGAAAGTATTCATAAGTGTTGGCAGTGGTAAGAGTGCTATAGAAAAGTGCTTTAAAACAACCATTTCTGTAGAAAATTTATATTCCTTCCAGTATTTTAATGTAATAAAAAAAGCACTATAAAATCATTAAATATGTAGCAGTACATTTTGGAAAGAAACCTAAAAGATTTAAAAAGAAGGGGGGAAGAAATGTCATAGCAGACTCTTAACAATCTCAAATAAAATATAGTGACCAACAGGTAAAAATGTCACGAACTTTTCTGGCTACAGAAATCCATAAGAAGAGCAGAAACGGTCAACATAATTTGTTTTGTTTATTCATCTTAATAAAGGCCTCATTTGTTTCACTATCAAGAATTTTTTAATTGGCTCATAAATGCCATTTGTTTTGACTTTGCTTCATATGCTTAACTGCCAAAGGGTGTCTCAAAGTTCCGTTGTTTCAGAGAGGAGAAAAAGCCTTCAGAAATAACTTCTCAGTCCTTTCAATGGCAGTATTTGAAAAATCTGGGTACAATGGGACAGGAAAGTTGAAAACCCAAGACCTCACTATGCTTCTTTCACCCAAATTCAGTCATCTTGTCATATCTGGGGAGGGATTCCTGAATTCACCAAATCAAAAAAAAGGTCATTTTTAGAAACTCTGGCTTATTGGCGTACTTTAAGATAGTATCTTCTGAAAAAAAGCTTTAATCCATTTGTATAGTGCATTATCCTTGAAATAAAGAGCTGAGGAATAAGTAATCCATTTCTGTACAAAACACCTTGATGTCCCCATAATTTTCCCTGCAATGCTCAATCACTTTAATCTTTTGCCCCTATTTCCTTGTATTTATTTCAGAGTTTAATTCAGATATTGCTGCAGGGTTCAGAGTTCACCAATAAACTCTCCTTTGAAGAAGCACATTTTCCTGTGCTGGATACTCACAGCACTGAATATCCTCTGTGGCTTCCAGGTGGACTCATTATTGAACTTCTTCCACTGAATTCCCAAAGTTCTTCGGTTGAACTTTGGGCCTTTTCTAGCCCAAACCTTGAACAGCTTCTTACAAAACCACTGGTGGCCAAGTGGTTAGCAAACACAGGGCTAGAAAACTCTACTTGGTATATGCAACTGCTTTACTGTTGTTTACTTTTCCTGGTGACATCTCTGATAAAGAATTTCCACTTGTTTTAAACCAGGTAAAAGAACCCTTTTGTAAAAGTAATCCACATTCTCCGTTTAAGTCTCCTGCGTAGCTCTCTGGCAGTATTTTCAGGCAGGAGTCATCTGCAGGCCCCACTTCCAGCTCTGCTGTGGGATTCCTGATGCCTCTCAGTTTAGCCCTTTACATTGTTTAATGCTCACATTTTTATGTAGACAATGGAAAGGATAATTTATCTTTCCCCTTGTGTCTTATACTAAGGGCTCATTGTAGAAGGGATCATTTGTAAAAGATGTTTGAGACCACCTCTTGTAAATCTCCCAGATTTTATCTCTGGCATCTATTGTGGCTTTAGTGATTCAGGGATAGAAATATCATCTTTACTTGTTTTTAATCAAAACATAATGTGCTGAGCCCTGAAGTACTAGATATTATTATTACTAAGAAAATACTTCCATTATTACTAAGAAAATACTTCCAGATATCCAACGGTCTAGTCACTGTGAGATAAAATACTGAGGTATTATTGTATGACGTATCCCATCCATCTCTTCAAATCAATATGTCTGTACTTCCTTGACCCAGTGACATTTCTTTGGTTTTTTGTACTAAGCCTTGAGTATACATCCAGAGACAAAAACCAAATCATTCACAGTAGCCTTGGTGCTCGCTGTTGTGAGGAGAAAATCTGTGTAATTCCAGCTACCCACACTAACACAAGAAAATAAGAGAAAAGCAGTGTTTTGTACTAATCTTATTAAACTGCAAACTGCTTTCTCAGCAATCAGAGCTGTACACTGATGCAAATCAGATGCTTACGTAATGCTTTATGCAAGGATGGTGACAAGAGCTGCAGTGATAAAAATACTTTTGCTGTGTTCAGACTGTGTTGTCCTTTCGCTTCAAAAAACCCCACTGGCAAATTAACTGCTGAAATGGATAATTCTAAAGTAGCCCAAGAGTCAAACGCATGTCTGTACTATGCTGACTTTTCACTGAAATTTTTTTGTTGGATTTTTTGTTTTGTTTTGTTTTGCTTTATTTTCCCATGGTGCTTTGTGGGGCACACCAAGATGAACACCTCCTAATCCATGCCACACCTTGGGACAGCTCTCTCATACTGGATGCACATGCCTGCGTTGTGCAGAGTGGCACATGGCTAAGATTAGGATGGGGTCTTTAGCTGGCATGCTGATGAAAAAGCAACTCCTAATCTAAACCATGTGCTGCTGCATCACTGTGCATCCTGACTTAATACAAATTTATGTCTGGCCATGCAGTAGCTCTTTTTCAACATAGCCATGTCAGGAATTGGATTAGAATCTAATCTTGATTCTTTTAGTTAGTTAGTATCAAAATAAGCATATGTATACTAAACACATCTAATACTGGTTTAAATCTCTAAAGAGATTTTTTCCTCCTATTTGTTTCCCTTCTCCCTTATCCCTTTGCAAAGATCTAGTCTGGCACATTAATCAAACATTAAGGAATTTGCTGAAAATCAAATTATTTAGAACTAATAAATGTGATATCCTAATAGAAACTGTACTAGAAGAATTTTGTGTCCAACTACATTGTAAAAATGTAGTGTGAACTTTATACATTTCAGATATTTACTGGTATTGATGACAGAGATGGTAGAACTACACTAACCAACTGATTAGAGATATAAAGATATAGTAACTCTTTTTTCATTGCTAGATAGCATGCATAAGCATCAAAGCTGGCTCAAACAACCTAAATAATTTTGACCTCATTATTTTGTCCATGTTTCTTCTCTTAATATTACCATAGTATAAGATAAGGCAAGCAACATTTAATGCAGAGTGAATTCAGTCAAAGTGAGTAGCAAATTGAAATAAAAGCTTATTTGAAGCTTTGTGGTAATAGCAGAAACAAAACAGAATATATTGAGTTTAGGGAAAAAACACTGAGAATATTTTTATACTAAAAAGAGTGTTTATAAGAATTGAGTTGTGAGCAGGGCAGAATGTGAGATGGTAAAGAAGAAATCATATCAGTAATTTGGATGATCTTTTCCTTCCCCCATGTTTCTCCTGGAGTCACCAAAAGCAAGAGTGCAGATTTCTTTGGATGCAAAGAGTGATAAATAAAGCACCAATAGCTGCACCAAGCCAGGAAAGGAAACCAGAGAAAGACGATGAAAGAGAAAACAATGGTTGAAAACATAGCAGATATATTTGTCCAAAAGCTTATACAATCCATATGTCAGTGGTATTCAGTATTGTGAATATTTGCATCATACTGAAATCATGCTGTGCTGGCTACTTTTAAAGCACATAGAAATGAGAATTTGTATCTAAAATATTCTGAGCATTTGTGACAAAGAAGGTTTGGAAGAAAAACAGGTGTCCAACATACCTTAGATTCTGGGCTTGATTATGGTACTGATCTGGTTTAGATTGTGGTCTGACTGATGGCCAGAAACAATGTATTTTAAATGTCTGTTTATATGTGAAACAGCTCACCCTGTGTCAGAATTCTGATCAGTGGCAGAGCCAGGAATAGGCCGGGTTACCTGGGAAACTAGTTTATTTCCTTATCCTGAGGTTAACTTATTATATATATTGTCATCATAAATTAGCTGAATCAAATCCTCTCCTACTTCCCTTCATTTTAGATATCTGGGGGCATTAACTGCATTTCCACATTATCTGACTTCCCATAGTTGTTCCAGTATATTAACACTCTCACCAGATAATTTGATCTCTTCCCCACAGGATAGTTCTGTGTAAAATATTGAAAAACAACCTAAAAAGAAATGGCAAGTAAAAATTTGGTAACAGCTGTCATATGTTACATCAAATTCATACTCTAACTCATGCCATAAATAAAAATAAAATGTTGAGAATTATATTATGTCTTTCAAGACTGCTTCTATTATAGGTGAGAATTATATGGAAGACAGTCAAAAACTAAAGGAGTAAAGACATTACAATCTTTTCTGAGCTTCCACTACAATCACAGATTCAGTTGAATTGGGACACTTTAATGTAGCATTTTCTCTTTTATTTAATAAAATATGAAAAATAGATTTGCTTTCTTACATGAAATATATTCACTAGAGGTATGGATCTTACATGAGGTACCATTGTGTATATTGTGTTCTTTTTGGTATGCTATTGCTCAGTCCATGACTACCTGGAATTTATTGGAAAATGAGTAGACACAAAAGGTTTCTTTTTTCATATGTGGAAATGGGAGGTAAGCAAGTACCAAGGGCATGGCAAAAATACTGTTTCTGCATTATTTTGCAAGGTTGCTTTTTTCTGGTAGGGGAAAAAGAGATTATCCTTAGAGGAGCCCAGCCTCAAAAACTGGGATTTAGCTCTACTGCCATACAGAACCAGATGAGTTAAAAGCACAACTTGAGCTCCTACTTCAGAAACAAGAAAGGATATTTCAGACACTCTTTGGCACCAGCATTAAATCCTATCTGTAGTCACTTATTCCAGCTGGGTGTCTCAGGTGGAGCTGAGATGTGGCAAGGAGAGAAGATGTCATAATTTAAGATTTTGTCCATTGGTTGTAAGGATTTCTCCAGTACTGCTTTTACTTCCTGTTTGGGAAATCAAGATGCAGTATTTTGCTACAAACAAATTTTATATTGCCAAGTCAAAGCTTTTGCTTTTAACTCTGCTGCTTCAACATTCAATTTTGCGAGTCGGGGGTTACTGTGCACACTGGGATAAAGGAAGATGTTTTGCACTGATTTCTGGAATGATTCTTCATGAACTTATTTATTTGCAGATGAAACCCTGGCGTATATGCATTTGTCATGACACTGCTGTCAGTGATAGAACATTGATTGGCAAGAGGTTTCTCCTAATTTTCAGGAAAATTTTGACCCCCAAAAAGATTAACTTTAGCTTCCTCACAGCTTCAAGAATTTCATAAAATGGATTCCATTTTTTAATGTGCTTTTCTGTTCTTATTACTCCCTCTGTCCCCAGAATGAGTCTATAATGAGAGTCACTGCTGTTGTGCTGTTGCTATAACTCATTATCCACAGACAGAAATGAGAACTGACCATGGCACAAGATTAATCCCTTCCCATTCCAGCATGTCTAACTTAACATGAATGGAAGACAGCAGCATGTTTGCTTGTTCAGGCAGTGATAGGAGTGCGAAATTGGACAAGGAGGCTCAGTTTCCTTCTAGGGATATGTTTTGAAATGCTTAAAGTCATGAAAATCTCAACATAGTTATATTTTTAGATTTTAGATTAAGATTTATATATTTTTTTTTCGAATTGACCGTCTTTTAAACCTAAATATTAACTAGGGGAAAAACTAAATAGACTTTTCACTGCATCATGATCCTACAAGAAACTGGTAAACTGCTTGTGAAAGCAGTAAAGGTGACAGCATACAGAAAAGACACCCAGCACATGGAAGTCATTCACACACAATCCGTAAATCTTTCCCTTCTGCAATATAATGTCGGCAAAGAAGCGTGTTGGTGTTGTTTATGCTAACAATTGTCAAAGCTGGATTGAAAAAGAGCTCATTGTGTGAATTTGGTCCAATATGTGAGCATAATTGTAAGGATTTTTGTATGTCTGCACCATCTCCAGATCATTACACTCCAGTTTGAAAATTTCCCTGAGAGGGAAAAATTATATTCCTAATTTATAGTTGCTGATACTTCAAAAGTGTTGTCCTAGATTCCTTGTTCCTTGGCCATCATCATGGCATATGCCAATATTTGGTGACAGTCCAATCCACACAGCTCAGCTCTGTTCCCTTCACATACTGCATGTTTCTGTGGTGTTCTTTCAAGAGCATTACATAAAATGAGCTGATAGAAGGACATATGATAATAAGCATACACGCCTCAGGCTTCATGGTTGTAAAATGTCATGCTTACACAGAGAGCATTGTTTGTTTGAAGTCAGCAGTCTCAATAACCCATTATAGCTTTGTTTACTCAGGGGCACACAATAAGCCCAAGTTTCAACTCCCAGCCAAGCACTTCTCTGCTGAAACACACAGTACCCCATCTAACAACCAGGCTGCCATTTACCTCACAGGCATTATTTCAGCACATATTTTCATAATATAAAATTGCCAGCCCAAAGCCATTTTGTGACTCAAGGGCACAATTATTTCATTACTTTGGTCCTGGGTTAAGTACCCTTGAAGTACCGTGTTTCTATTGCTCTGGTTCAAGAGAGTGCAGTAGGTGCAGTGCTCTGCCATGAGGAAGGAGCTGTGAGACTCTGCAGTAGCCACATCCCAGAACTGCAGAGGCTGAAAGACAGGAGAACCTCTGAAATGGCTGTGGGAAGGGTGAGTTGCATGGAATAACACGATTGTCTGGAAGTCCTTTTGGTAAAGGACTTAGGCAAGATATTCTCACATATGGAAGGGGGGAGGAAGGAAAAACACCAATTGAGCAATCAAGTTCCTTTTTTTCTCCACCCTTCCTATTTTCAGCATAAAAAACAGCCAGCAGTAAAAAAGGTGAGAAAAGGTGCACTGTAGTGCTGCTTTACACTCTGAATTCCAGTCCACATATGGGACTGTCTTTCCCCTGCTTGTGCTAGTAATTGTTTCAGTTGAGTCAGAAGTCAGCCACAGTTTCAAAAGTTTTGGTCAAAAAAATTCTCATAACTGCACTGTTAGGGGTTTCAGGACATTCTTAGTACTCCAGCCTCTAATTCCAGGAACTGTAGAGACATGTGGCAATTAAAGCATTAGCGGAATTATCTCAACCTCAGATGATGTTTGGTGTGGGTTCAGACCATGTTTCAGGCAAAGGTACTATTCTTATTTAGTAAGCACTGGTTTTATTCTTCCTGTAATTTGGACATTGTCTGGAGCTGGTTTTCATTAGCAACATGCTATATGTTAAATGAATATAATTCAGGTTATGAATTTTTGCAGCCTTGATCTTACGTTTGAAGGTAATTTGTAGTCTCTTCATTTTCATAATTAAGTTTTAATTCTGTTAACTACTAGAGGAAATACTTAGATGTGTAGGCCTTGGTTTTTGGGTTTTTTTCTTTAATTTTATTTAGCTGCAAAATGAATTAATATCCTTCCCTCTAAGAAAATTGGAAAAGCTGGGAAAAAGCCCTCTTCTCGTAATCAGCTGGATTCTATTATGAGAGAAGCAGTTGTGGGATTGCCTGTGGTCTCCTTGGGGACATGGCAGCTGGTCACTTAAATTGTGGATGACCTCTTTCTTGGGAGTGCTTCACAATTATGTTGTAGGAGTATGTTTGCCTGCAGTTGTGTTTTCACATCTTGTCTGTTTTGGAAAGCTTCTCAGTTTCTTGTTTCTGTTTTGTATCTCTAGTACAAGTTTTCCCTCTCAGTAGCTTCTTTTCAGTGCTGAGTGTAACAGAGAATCTTGTAAAGCTGTTGCCATTTTCAAGGAAACTGGAATTAAGCAGGTAATAGGAAACCCTATGCCAAAGGAATTTCCCTGGGCAGTAGTGAGTGGCACTGTGACCACTTTCCTCCTAACCCACTGGGCATGCTGTAATTGCTCCTGTTGCATAGTCTGCATCTTTCATCATGTTCCCTCCTTATTTTCTCTGAAGGACAGTTATTTGCCTCTTTTATTCCTGCTCTGCTCCTGACCTCTTTTTCTGGGCCATGATTGAAGCTGAGCATTTAGTGATGCAGTAATTTTCCTACACACTTTTTTTCATTAGAGGTCATGGTCTTGGTTCTTCTGCTTGCTGAGCATCATTGCAATTTCTGTCTTTTTTTTCCAACATTTTGTCTTCTTCACTTGTTTTACCACTGGAAGTTCCAGTTAATAGTGGGGTTTGTGTGTAGCTATGTGGGTCTTTAAGTATCCAGTTTGAATGGGACCCTTCCACACTGACCTTAGAATTTAATGTTCATTTTTTAATGCTGTTGAGTTTGATTTGTGCACATAAATGAATATAGCAAGAGACATGACCTGCCCAAGAAGCAGTACAAGCAGATGTATAGACCAGACAAAACTCAGAAGGAGATAAGCAAAGGAAGTAGCTCACTCCATTGCAAAAAATAGTAGCACTTATTCCTTTATTTTTTCTATTTTGAGATATTTCCATTTAATTCCTTCTTTGACTGTCTTAAAATGTTTGGAGTCTGCATCAGGGAGTCTGAATTGTAGGATAGAAAATACATGAAATGTAAAGATTATTCGAATTTATGCCACAGACATATATGGCTGAGAAGTGTTCTTCTGCTGCCATCAAGATATTTTAAATGGCAAAGTAGTCCAGAAAGATGTCATTATAAAAATAAAAGGCGTCTCCAGGCTGAGCAATCAAAAATACTGTATTTCCAAGATACTGGAGAAGCTCTCCTTCTTTATAAATGAGTGTGTCCTACTGAATAAAACTGAAAGCCAAGGCAATATAGTAGCCTGACAGTGATGGAGCCCAGAGCAGCTGCCTGCAGATCAAGCCAAGGGAAGATTTGCTTTCTGCTGTGGAGTGCTCTGCCAGCCCCCAGTGGTTTGTGGCCCAAGAACTTTCTCTGTCTTTGTATTGCCATGACTTACCACTTCCAGCTAAACAACCAGACATTTCTGGGCTGGATTTAGGTCCAGAGCAGCCCAGAGAGTGGGCAATGCTGAGGGACAGTGCACCTCATTCCTTTGCCATCAGCAGGAGATGAATTTGCTTGCTCACTCTGGGGATGGCAGGTGGCCTTGGAGTCTCTTCTTGAGCTATATGTTTTATGAGCATAGCAGAACACTGATGCAGTGCCCATGCATCAGAGTGTGAAAATAAATACTAATGCAGAGAGCATGGGTTTAATGCATGCTATAGTTCACTATCTTTTGAAAAGTTATTTCTTTGATCACTGAGTTGCCAGGAGGTAAAATGTTAATTTGGCTGTTTCTAGAAGAGTACTGAGGACAAGTAGAGTTATTTAAAAAAAACTAAATCAACAGGATGATGGGCTGATATCAAATCTTTCTATAAAACATTAACCTAATTCCTCTTTCTGTTAGGGGGACAAAAACTTGGCTGTGTGTCACACCACACTGGGTGTGACATTTTAAAAAAAGCATCCACTCCCCTCCTGGCAGTCACTTTTAAAAAAAACAATTTGCACTTTATTTCTGTGGCACCAAGAGATCACACATCAGCCAACACAGTCAGGTAGCCAGGGCAAATCAATGGCTGGCTTACCTCCCAAGGTCTGTCACCTATTTTTATTACTGCTGACAGTGGAGCCACCAGTTAAAGGGCAGCTTGAGATGACCAATTTATAGATAACACTAGATTTTGCACGCTAGCTGAGCCTACTGGGACACAGTTTCCTTTATAATATCAAAGAATTTCCAACATAAACTTGCAAAGAAGCTTCCTAGTTTTATCTGCCACATGAAACCTCAGGAATGCTTTCCTAACTAGCCAGATAAAAGCAACAATGAGAGTAACAAAACCAATAGGAATATACAAGAAACAGTGTGTCAAAAACACTTGCTTTTTAGCAACCAGGAGCAAAAACCCAATATAAACACATAAAGTGGGTATAAGGCATGTGGTAGTGGGATATAGTATCACATTTTCCATCCTTTTTAGGGAAGGCCACACATACTGTCTGTGAATGGGAAGCAGCTGGGAAGTAATCTTTATCAGCCTGAAACATATACTAGCAACCTTCAGAGTAAGCTGTATTTTGCAAATTACACTACTTGAACTGCCATGTGGGAAGAAATTTAATGTGAAGAGTTCAATAATTAAAGGATTTTAAGATAAAAATGAAAATTCCATCTTACCTCATTATTTTCTGATATGGGAACATAAATACTTGCTAAGGATAGTTGAAGACTACTCCTAGTTCAGTGGCCTTATGTGGTCCCACTGAAAGCAACACTAAATCCCATGTCATGTCTCTGCATAGTCCATTGGCTCCTCTGAGTGTGAAATTCTGTCAGAACTTCTGTTATTTCTGCCATTTTTTCATAATTTACTGCAATTTGTAACCCTCTATGACATGTACTCACCTTTGTTTCCTGCTTGTTCTCTAGGTCTCATGCTCTGTTTGCTTCTAAAGATTTAAAATTATTCTGCAGTTCTAATCCTGAGAATTAGTGGGGAAAGAAATTTCTTTCAAATATTCGTACAAACTTATTCAGTCCCCTTGCTGGCCATGACTTGAGAGCTCACATTAGTCCCACATGATTTAAATGGAAGAATGGTGTGTGTGTGTGTGAATGAGCAGAGTTTTAGTGTTGACTGTTAGAAATCAGATGAAGAATGTTCAGCCAGGATAAATTAAAAAAAAAGACCCTACAAAGTCACCCAGCTTTTTAATAATACCTTGTACAATGGTGCTGTATTTTTAAGAGACTTTATACTTTGATGCGAGTTGCATCGTTTCAAGTTCAAGGAGAAAGATGTCTGCATGTTAGTGCAGCTGCTTTTCCTAAACCTGGAGATTTGAAGGATCTAAGGTGAAAATGTCTATCACTCTTCAATCCACAAGCCCATTAGTTGTTTATCTTACCCAGGCTTTAGCAAGAATGGCTTTTAAATAATACTTGCAAGCACAGACATAAAGAGTGACTATGCTTGCAGCTGGCAGAGCCTTTGGATGATTTGTCAAAGAGGGATAGAGACAAACTTTGTGCCTTGCCTTTGGTATTACCCAAAGCTGGACAATCTGAAGAGTATGAGGAATAGTGATGGGGTGTTTGTGAAGGGCAGGGCACAGAGCCTGGGAGCACCTCAGTCCAGTACTGATGGAAAGGATGTCATCATCATCCTCTGCCAACTTTGTGTTTCTGATTTTGCACAGTATGTTTACCTTCCCTTTTTCTTTCACCTATAATTATTGCATTACCTGTCTTCTGCCTTCCGCACAGTTAGCCTTGGATTTGAGAGGAAGCTTCCTGTGATATCTGAATATGAGTCATAACCCATCAAAAAACACAGTTTATGTACCATATTGATAGCCTTGGGCTTTTGCAGGGTTCTTACTACCCATTGTATAAACCAATTTTAAAGCAAAACGTTTCTTTAAATGAATTGTAGAAGTAAAATCTGTGCCAGCTTTCTTACTGAAGGGCAGATAAGAGGTTCGCTTATTTCCTAGTGAAAATTCATTTTTACTGCTTGACTTGATGATTTGAAAAGGAAAATAATTTAACATAGCAACATGGAGATAATTGTGCAGTTTGAGTTCAGGAACCTGCTCAGCATTAGACAGAGTATTGTTGAAATGCTATGGATGACAATGATTAAGGCAAATAATTGATATCCTCTTTAGAGTTTTGCATTTGTAGCCCTGCGTTCTCCTCAGGTACTGTCAGACACATAAAAATGAGGAATTACTAATAATTGATGGCAGTTTTGAGTATATGGAGCTGTGAAGGCAGGACTAGATACAGAAAAATTTTTTTGAGCAATCCATATCTGTTTTGAAGCATCAGGTGTTTTATTTTACATAAACTGTAGTTTCCTGGGCAGCACTGGATACCTGTTTATAATTTTTCATCATTTTGATGAATGGTCAAATTCTCAGGCTTCTTTTGTTTTTTGGCATTTGTGTAATACTCAACATTTGGAGACATCTGGATCATAGATACTTAAACTTTTGTGAGATCAATCTCACCCAGACTGTCTTGGCATGGGGGCATATCCCATAGCCTCAGTAACACTTGTAAATATATTCAAGAGGAGTTTTGGGATAGCAGCACTGATGACAGCGATATGCTGAGGTACGAAGTTAATAAAGTTGCTTAGAGTCTCATGAAAGTAATTAATTAATTATTACCTTGGAATTAGTACCCTAAATATATATCCAACTCATGGCATAGCCTAAAACATATTAATTGAAAAGTCAAGATTCTTGTTTTCAGTTACTTTCTCATATGAGAACACTGGGGGGTGAGGAAAACTAACTATATTTTTTGGTGTTGATGAATTTGGAAACTGAAAAATGGAGAAGTAGTGAAAAATGACACCTCAGCTTTCATAAATTTTTTTCACTGTGTTTGAATTCATTGTGATGTGGTAAAAAATATTTAGAAGTGTTAAAGAAAAAGTATAAAGGAGAACAACTGTCTTTGACTACAAAACTCAAGAGGTTTTTCCATTTATATCTGTAAGGTCTATTTTTGCAGGGAAAATTACTATAAAGGCGTTTCTGTTCTTTGGAGTTCTCTCTGTACATGTGTGTAAATCTAGTCTGTGCCTTTGACAGGAATGTCACCAGCCTTTTAAAGTTCGATTCTTGCATTTAATCTTTTAATGTTGAATCACCATATTGACAGAAAAAGACAAATCCAAGGTGAAAAATTAGCGAGAAGTCCTCTCTTAAAGTGGTCATTTCACTAAAGTAAAACAAAAGTGACACTGCCTCTCACTCTCAAACCATCCTGAATTACAGCCACAAGTTCGACTTTCCTGACTCAGCTTGCCTTAATTTTGCATCCTCATATTTCCTTAAGCTTTATATAGTTTGATTTCCTTTCTGTGGTCTAGAAAGAGAAAGAATCATGTTTTCACATAAATTCTTTTCTGGATTCTGCAATGTGACTTTTTTTAATAAATTACATAAACAGATACTCAGAGAATACTTGTCCACAGTGTTTTGGCCTGAACCACTGACAATTTTGTTTTTTCTTGATCTTTCTGCTTGAAAAATGTTGGATTTTTAATTCCACAGAACAACACATTTCCAATAACTCCATTAGTAACAGAGAATAGTTTATTTTTTGGTTTGAGACCTCAAGATCTCATTGAGACTTCCAGTTCTGTGAGGACCTGAGCTATGTCTTGCCCCCTGTGGCGCGTCTGCACTGCTGTCATGCCACCCCAGTCTAGACTTTGCCTGATCCTGTGGGATCTTTTACTTTATGGATGCAAGTGATGTTTTGGATCACACTGTAGATCTCTGCATAGAGGATACAGAGCCACAGAAGATGCTCTTCCTTTGTGTGAGATGATGGTTACCCAAGGCTATAATTCAACTGTGCAGTGGGAACAGACAGCAGGCTACAATGAATCTCCTACCTCTCACAGATTTTTTTTTTGGTTGCCAAACGATATATCAGACACTGGTGAGTAAAATTAGTGGCCTGTAAATCCCACACTATAAATCACTCATGGGAAGCGTTAAAACATATAGCTGGAAATATCAGTACTTCATCTGAGGTAATTGAATTAGTTAATAAATAAAAGAAATATGTGTGACTCTTATTGATTTTTTTCCTCTTTGAATATAATGGCTACAGGAAGGAAGGAGAGAGGGGAAGACAGGAGAGAGAGAGAGAGAGAGAAGAGAGAGAGGGAGAGAAAGAGGGAGAGAGAGAGGTTTTTTGCAGACTCCAAGTGGGAGTGTCTCACAAGAGCAGCAGCAAGGAAGATCCTTATTACCTAAACAACATATAGGCAGTTAAAGAATTTGATCACAAGTTCACTCTGCTGAGTGTGTAACAATGTAGTGCCAACTTTAATCCACAAGCATTCTGGTCTTAGGTAATCATCACTTGTGAATTCACCCCATTTCATTTGCAGCATACTTAACTAGCTCATACTGGTTGTGTCTGTGCTGCAAAGTGGGTGCACTTGGAGCTGTGCCATGCAGTCCTGTTTGCTGACTGAAATCTCTGGGAGAGAGATCAAAGTCCCATGGGCATCCAAATTTTCCACTAGAGGACACTGGGATACATGGGGATATAATGCAGCTGGAATTCACAAAGAGAATTCAATCACAGAGATCCACACATTGTCCCACAGCATAAGTCCAGCTACTGTATCATGTGAAATAATTTTCATTATTCTTTTGCTCATTCTTCCAATATTTTATATATATTTATATATATTTATTTATATATCACATATGTACACTCCGTAATAAGAAAAGAACCTTAAAATGCTGCAATTATTTTTGGAGGCCATTCTGCAACTGGAATTTGGAAAAGTATGCATGTTTGTGGGTGTATTCAAAATATAATATGGTCAGATCACTTGTAAGTAAAGTTGATATGACAGCCTATAGTGATGGAAATAGTCTGCAATCTGCATTATCTTTTGTTAAAAGAAAAGACAGACAATTGAATTAATTTCTGTAATACAAGGGATTTTCTGACTAGCAAGCTGAATTTGAGTAGTGAATCCCATTTTCTTTCTAGTAATAGATGTTCTCTCCATTCCAACTGAAGTAATTAAAACTTAGATTAGTAAAAAAAATCCAACAAAAGATCCAAAAAAGTCAAAAAAAATTTCTGGTACAGATTTGATAAGGGCTATACACTGCACTGATAATTCTAAAACATATTTTAAAAAATTCCTTTCTTATTCTGGTTTCTTCTCACCTTCGTGTTTATCCCATTATCTTTTAAACTGTCTTTTCAGATGGGATTCACCTAACTTTAACCATCTAGAAGTTAAAAATCTAGTCTAAGTGAGAGTCAATGAAAAGTAACAAAAACTTCCTGAGGGTGATAACAATTCACCCTAAAAATGGTATTTTAGCCAGGTTGGAATTAATTGCTCTCTGGAAGTGGGCTACCCACTTACCTGTTAAAGGAAATGCAGTCATCAAATTTGGTGCAGAGGCCCAGCTACTATACAGGTAAAGATATGTGAATCAAGTCTGTAGAGTAGAAACTGCTTGGGGAAGAAATTCTTAGCCACAATTTAACACTTCCAGATATTCCTGTACATACCTGTTGGATTTAAAAGAAAAAACCAACAAACCAACAAACCAACAAACCAAAACAACAACAACAACAACAACAACAAAATACAAAAACAAAACAAAAAAAACCAAAAACCAAACAAATTAACTAACAGAACCCCCAACAAAAAACAGAAGCTGACACAAAAAACTCAACCCTTCCAAACCAATATACCTCCTAAAATGATACAAACTTGTCTGGTTTCCACCAGAAATTTTCTGTTGACATCTTCTTGAGTTATCTTGAGAATCTTGGAAAGGCTGTCCCTTTATATCCAGACGGTTGAATAAGGCATCAAGATATTTGGCCTGCTTGAGACCTGTTGGAGCTACTGAGAAGTCCAAACATTAAACTTCCAATGTACTGCACAGTCCCTGTGAGCTAGAGCTCTTTTTATATTGCCCTGCTGAAATTTATGGTGTGCATACCTGATTTTTTTAATCTATAATTATTTTTCTGTAAGAGTGAAACTAGAGATTTTTGCATTGTTATTTAAAGTGGCTGCTTCTTGTGAGAGAAATGGTTTTCACTAAAAGAAAGCTATAACCTTTTCTTCTTCTCCGTGTCCTATGCATGACATATTTTAAATACATTTGGTTGAAGAACACAAATCTTCAAGCAATACCTTGAACTTTTATCTTTTTTGTAGCAAGCTTTCTGAATTTATCAGCATGTTTATCAGCTGTATTAGCAAAACTGCTAGCCATCATTGGCGGAACACTTTGACTTAACTAATCATCAAGCAGCCATGGAGATTCTTTCTGGAAGTAATTTTCTCCACTGACTTTGTTCAGAGATCTGAAAGAGTTGGAGAGAAACCAGGAATCTCCTTCCAAAATATAATGTCTGCAAGAATGATGGTGAAAAATAGTGGTTTATCTGTGATTATTTTAAAGAAATGTTTCCTTAGTCCTTTAAGTTTTGAAGTTGTTCTGTAGCATTGTTAAAACTGATGTTTACTAATTATTCTTTCAGGACTGTTTTTTTATAGATTCTACAAATAAGAATTAGTAATTAAAGATTAATCTTCTTTTAAAACCATCCTGATTTGTGCATTTAAATGCAAATAAAAGAAATATTACTTAGTTTGTTCTTCATTTTGTAGAGAACATAATTTAATTCTTCATTAAACAGGAAATTCTGCTGGAGCAAGAAACAGCTACTGAGGCCAAGAATAGATAATAATAAACATGTTTTTGTCAGTCATGATGAACTAGTGCAACCCACCAATATGTGCTTGCTTGCTACACATGGCTGGGAGGCAGCCAGGGGCTGTGTGTGAGGGGCTCCCACGCAGCTGCTCCAGGATCAACCGCAGGGCTGGCTGCAGGAGCACCCTCTGCCCTCTGTGCAGAGCTGGGCACAGCCTGTGCCACCAGCCTTCCTCTGTCACAGCACTTCTGTTCCAACTGCTGTGCCTTCCAAACCTGGGGTCGTTTTGATAGACTTCATTAAGGGTCTTAAACACCAAAATCAGCTTTGAATATTACAACTCCAGACCACTTACTTATTGTATTTGCGGGGACCCTCATGGCAGGAAGGAACGATGAATCTGATTCCATGTTCTCAGAAGGCTAATTTATTATTTTATGATACTATATTATATAAAGAATGCTATACTAAACTATACTAAAGAATACAGAAAGGATACTTACAGGAGGCTAAAAAGATGATAATGAAAACTTGTGACTCTTTTTCCAGAGCCCCGACACAGCTGGACCCTGATTGGCCAATAAGTCAAAATAATTCACTGCAGAAACCAGTGAAAAAATCACCTGTTGGTAAACAATCTCCAAACACATTCCACATGAGCAAAACAGAGGAGAAGCAAATCAGATAATTATTTTTTTCCTTTTTCTCTAAGGCTTCTCAGCTTCCCAGAAAAATCCTGGTCAAAGGGATTTTTCCAGAAAATATGAGTGTCACACTTACTCAGCTATTTTTTACTTTTGTGCTTCTAAGGTTTCCTGGTAGCTAAAATTCTGTTTTCTATGGGACCATGAGCATTGCAGTTGGATCTTTCAGCATCTATCTTCCATTCAAACTTGAAGTGAGTCCAGCAACGTGACGCTTCTCAATGGGAACCCCCTCGAGGAAGTGATCTGCTAACTATCCTCACAACATGTCCAAAGTACATCAACAAGATGTGACTCTCAGAAAGGTAGTTGCAGCAGCTTATCACTACAAATTACTTTTAATGCTACAGTGTAGTGGCAAGGGCACTTTTCCTAGGATGTGTAGGATTCCTGGCCTGGACATCTCCTCAGTCTAACCAAGTTCAAAGGCACAGTTCTCACTTCTGAAGTTGCGGTCTTTGCCGTCCAGCTATATGAATTTTTGGATAGGCCCAGCTCTCCACTACTCCTTCTGAAGACATTCCAGCAAGATCCCTGAAAAAGATAAGGAAAAAATTTTCACCTTGGATATTGATTTTTTGTCTTTAACTGAGGCAGCCTGTGATCCTCATATTTTAAATCAAAGGTCATTAATTAAATACAACAGAGGAAAAAAAAATCCTGGGATCAAAACCTAGCACCTATTAGAACTACAGGCATTATTCAAGTCAATTTGCCATATCAGCTTTTGTTCTATCTCTTTTTATTCCTCTATCTTCTTCCAGCCTTGGGACATCATAGACCAGATTTAAAAATGTGGTGAAACCTTTTCACAATGCACATTTACAATGATGTTTTCTGTAATTACAGTGGGAAAGTGCTCAAGGAATGGAAGAATAATAATATTTTTAGAGAGGAGAAAACATTTGATGAAATCTGAATGCCGTAGAATCAGAAACACAGCTTGACTGCAAACAAAATTAAGTGGATGAAGCCAGGAGGTGAAAAGCTGTGTTTCCCCATCATAACTCTCACTCAAAAGTCCTGACAGAAAGAATCATTGAAAGCAACAGTTTTTTAGAGCTGAAGCTGGCTTCTGAGAGCTGCTCTGGTATTTTCTAAATGTAAGAAGCGTATGTTTTCATTTGGGATTTTTAAAATATAAAAGCTACTGACAGACTCATACAACATTGCATGAGTGATACATTGACACTAAAACTCCTGAACAATAAATCTAAACTCAAAAAATTGGACCATTCCTTGGCCTTAATTCTGAATTGATTCACTCACTGCATAATTAAGATTGACTTACCAAGAGAAAACCTACACCTTATGAGTAACATATTTACATGAGTCCTTTAGATGAAGTAATGATCCCATGTACCACATATTCATCTGTTTTTCAGACACATTGGTGTTTACTAGCACTTCTGAGCAGAACTTGTACTTTTGAAGTTGAGGGTTATTGAAGCAATTTTTGAAATGAGGTCATCGCAACCCTGGATGGGCCAGTGGAGACAGACATTTTAAAGCAATACTGTTTAAAAGCAGAGCAGTAAAATGGTAAGAACATTTGTCAGGTTAGAGGTTCATAAAAAATATAGTGCTCTTCAGACACAAATGACTGGATAATACAGAAAGACTATGATTTATGAAAATATGATCTGCAAGTATTATCTGTCATGTACTGGGCTTCTGCTGAAAATCCTGAGATTATTTACTTTTTCTAACCCTGTGGTGTATTTGGAGCTTTTCTCCTATTTTGCTTACTATCACAAATTTGTGTCTTACTGAAACATTTATCCTCAGAATATCATCTGTCCACTTTCCAATCATACAATCACATTTGTCTGTGCTAAATTGCCCACAGAAAAGCACCCCACCCTCCTTCTTTCATACAAGTGCCATAAGCAACATTTTCACATAGGGTAAAACACAAACACATGCTGCCAATGGAGGGACTTTTATACCAAGTTCCTATACCTAAAACTAATTTTTTCCTTTAGCTGATGCTAAATAACTCACTGCAGCCAGGCAGACCCTCAAGCTCTATTGTTCAAAGCAGTTACAGGCTTGGGATCTTAGATACATTTCTCATACACCAAAACGTTTGTGTATACTGTTGTAAAGTGGCACAAAGATTAATATAAATAAATTTGTGAGGCTTTTGAGGAAGACTTGGTTTTGATTAAATTGCTGGTTTCTGCTGTTAAACAAGGTCTTCTTTTTAAGCATCTGGCTAAAATGATCTCAGGTAAAATCCTTCAAGAATCCCATAGCTAATACTTAATAAGATTTAATTATTTTACAACTTATCTCTTTCTCATTAGTGGTCCCCCTGAATCTGCCACATCCAAAGGAGCATTACAAGTGCTGAATTATGAAAAACAGTTCTTGTGTAGAAATATGGGTAATAACATGCAAGGTCAAAAAACAGGCAAGAGTAATTTGCAACAACTAAATTGCTTGATGTAATACTTTGGCTTGATAGTCTTTAAGAGGAGGCTTTACATAAGTCAAAGGTCTTTGGAGTAATATGCAAATCAAAATCCTACCACTCTCCTAAATCCTTTTAATCCAGTCGTTAATCTCAATAATGACCTAGTTTTTGGAACCTTTGCTGTGTTCAGCCACTTAATCACATTACCTAGTTTGCCCTTTGCAAACTTTTAGAGGAGAAATAAATGTATATAAATAACATCCTACTCTAATGTAGCTGAAGCCCTCCTGAACAAGTGCAGTTTTACAGTAGAAAATGCTGTAGCACCCCCTGAAGTTTTGTATAGCCTCTCTGTTTAACCATAACTCTTAGATTTTTAGAGCTTTGCATAAAACAGAGGAAGAAAGAGGTGGATACCAGATTCTTATCTTTACCTTACAGTTTTTGGAGAAACAGCAAAATGAAGAATGACAAGCCATTACATGCTCTGGATCTTTTTTCTCCGGTTGCTGTGCAATGTATGATCACTGACATACTTGATTTACTGTAAAAATAAACAATGGAGAAAATCACTGGATTCATGAGAGTTTTGAAATTGTAGATGAATAAAATTATCAACCATGGAAACACACACAGTAACATTTTTACATATTGCTTTTACAGAGAGCAAGAACTGGTTTAGATTTAATGAAAGACACAATTGATGTCAGAATTCCATAAAAAGGGAAGGCACAGACTGACTAAACCACAGCATGTACAGCACTCAATTATTCTCTAATACCAAGCACATTGAAGCTTGAATTTCACTTAAAGCAATTGCTTGGCTGGTAAATAGGTTCTTTGCTTTGTGTCTGGAGAAGCATGTCAGAAGAGTTTTACACAGCAGCATGATGCACTTCCTGTGCAAATCCACCGATGAGATAATCACATACCTACCTGATTGTCAAATATCTATCAGACAGGCTAAGCACACTTTCAGGTGATCTTGTAGAACAAGATAGGTGGATTTTTTTTTTTTGAAAGAATGTTCTTATACCAATCATATTTTAAAACACCCTAGCTCTTTTATCTCTGATGTTTCATAGCCATTCTGCACTCGGCTTGAAGTTAAATAGTGGCTTTAGCAGTTATGCCTCAGAGAGAATACCAGAGAGTGAAAAAAGAGCTGTGCTGTGTGTATAAAACCAGACAGTAATGTATGCTCTCTCCATGAGGAGTCACAAAGGCTAAAAGCATTTGCTAGTTCTCTGAAGCCTAAAAGACCATGACAGATACAATGCATGCTCTAGTAATTGGATACAACAACTCTGAATTGAGTTTATCATTGTTGTGAGTTTCATTTTTTTATACCACCAGTGAAAGCAGAGGAAAGCCAAAAGTATCAATAACAATTAAAAAATGAATGTTAATACTACTATTGAGGATCTGGATGGTGTCAGGAAGCCAAGCAACTGCTATTGAGAAGGAGTACAGCTTTAAAAAAATTATACTAGAAAACTTTCTCTTTTAATAGAATATTAAAATCTTTGCCTAGATTTTCTGAAGTATCCTATTCTCATATCTGTGGAAGTTATATAATTTTCCATTACATTGTATGGCCTGGTGTAAAAACTTTTCAGAAGCTTAGCATTTTCCATTGCATAAGTGCATTTGCCACAAGTTTTGTCTGAAGGACAATTACTTTAGCTCCTAAATCCCACTATTACTTTGTCCTTTCAGCCCTTATATTATTTCAAAATAATAGAATCATAAAATCATAGAAAGGTTACAGTTCAAAAGGACCTTTAAAGATAATCTAGACCAACACCCCTGCAAGGACGAGGGATACCTTCTACTAGTCGGGTTGCTAAAAAGCCTCATTCAAGCTGGACTTGAACATTTCCAGGGATGGGAAGCCACAGATTATCTGGGCAACCAGTTCTGGTGCCTCACTACTCTCACAGTAAAGAATTGACTCCTAATATTAAATCTAACCCTACCCTCTTTCAGGGTAGAAAACCATACCCTCTTATCCCATCTTTATACACCCTTCTATAAAGTCCCTCCAACTGCCCCATGTCCTTCCTATATTTGGGGTCCCAGAGCTGAGCACAGCACTCCAGCTGGGATCTCATGAGAGTTGAGTAGAGGGGCAGAATCCCCTCCCTCAGCTTGCTGGCCACACATGTTTGGGTGCAGCCCAGGACAGGTTTGGCTGAGTTCATGACAATGCCAACCAATATTCCTTGTAACAGAGAAACAGAGATTGTTAAGGTTGGAATGGACCTCTGGAGAACATCTGCTGCAAAGTCCCTGTTCAAAGCAGGGATCAGCTTCAGCAGACAACTCTCAGCTGCGGCCAGTTGGGTTTTGAGTATCTCTAAAGATGGACATTCCACAGCCTCACTGGGCAACCTGGTTCAGTGTTTCATTGCCCACACAGTAAAAATGGACCCTGAGATTCTTGTCTGCAAAGTTGTTTTCGAGCCAGATTGTGTCCAGCTGGTACTGGAGCATGGGATTATTCCTGCTGAGGTGCAGGACTTGTCTTTGCCGTTGTTGAAATTCATAATGTTTTTCTCAGAGAACATTTTGAAGAAGAGACCATTATGAAGAATGGTTTCTTGTCACCCTTTCTTGTACCTGTTGAGGTCTTTGTGAATGGTAACCTGCCCATCTGGTGTATCAGCTGCTCCTCCCAGTTTTGTGTCATCCACAACCTGCCAGTGTCACCATCCAGGTCACTTATGAGGATCTTCACCAGTATTGCCCCAGTATCAACCCCCAAAGTGCACCACTGGTGACTGGCTCCAGCTGGACCTTAGCCTGTTAATCTTGGCAGCTCAGCCACTCCACTGTCCTCTTATCTGGCCTGTACTAAAGCTCACAAGGAGTGCAAATTGCTCTGCCTTCCCATTCCTCTGAATAAAAGATGAGTATGCACCAAGAGTAAAATTAGGCACACGTATATAGATGTATTTTTATGAGAAGTGCATGTAGAGTCTCTTTATGGTTAGCATTTACAAAATTGCATGTGTTGGCCTTCATATAGCTGAAAATATCCTTTGTACTGAATTTATGAAGCTAAGTATATTTAGCTTGGTCCTGCAAGGCTCTGCGGATTTTCTCAGAGGCTGTACAGGTTTTTATCTTCTCTGATAGAAATTTTCCATAACATTTATCATCAACAATGCATCTTCCATCATTTGAATAACAATATTAAATACAATTTGCATGGAGTGAAGTGTAGCAGATGGCAATGCTAGTATATGAAAAATTACATCAAGGTGATATTTCATTCTCTATAATGGCAAACAGAAAGGAGAACAACAGCCTTCTGGCATTTTTAAAGTGGCTTTTTCCAGCCCTAGTGGCATCCTTGAGGCAGTCTCTGAACATTGACTGATATTGCTCAAACAGTTACCTTTCCTTTTCACGAATTACAAGCCACAGCTGAGGCACCAAAAATAATGTATTTTTTCAGTCATTTTCGAGGTGTTTTCTTGATGAGCATAGAAAAAGATCACAAATAATTTTGTTTCTGTATCAGTGGCCACTGCAAAACAGAAATCAGTTAGAAAGATAAGGGATGTAGCAGTATGCAAATGTGGCAATTGAAGTAGATATTGGCAAAATCAAAATTTTAAACTCTTGAAACTTTTGCAGAGATGGGAAAGGCAGAATAGGGAAAAGACTGCACTAATACCCACATATATATACAGCCCTGTTCCAAGAATATACTTAGTTTTATCCATTCAAATACTCATAGCAAGATCAGTGACCAAGAACACATGCAAATATCTCCAGGTTCAGTACTACCATAAAAACAGGAAGACTTTGGATGAGGGGTGGAGGTGGAGAACCCAAGCTAGCAGTACACTGAACCATAGAAAGACTGAGGTTTAGTTGGATTCTCCAGTCTGACTTCTAGGCTGAGCTGAAACAGACCACAGGGTAATTTTTGTCTTTTCAAACATCCCCTTTCAAAAGTGACTCAACAATGTCTGTGTCAGTTCTGAAGGACATTAGAGACAGGTTTTTTTCTTTCACTAATATCCATTCAAACAATGGGAGCACAGCATTCCCCACAGTGCAGCAGGTTCTGTATCTCCACTGGATATTTGTGAATAAAAATGTCTCTGACAGAAGAAGAAATGTCTGGTTAGCAGTGGAGTAAGTCTGCTGCTAATTGACAACCCAAAGTCCGGTGATATATGACTCTAAAGCAATCTGGAAGATCAAGAAAACTGTGCTGGCACATAATTCAAAAACATTTGAGTCAGATTTAGGAAAAAAAAAAAAAGAGAAAGAAGGGGAGAGGGAATCAATATTGGGAAATCTCATCTATAGCTGCTATCTGAAACCTACAAAGATTGAACACCCTGTAACTTGAGATATGAATCTGGATGATCTGCAGAGGTTGGCAAGATGAAAAGGGAGCACCAGATAACAGAAAAAAACCTCTTAACACTTTTATCAGGCCCAGTTTTCACTGTCAAACACATAAGGAATGAAAGAGCAAGCATACAGATCTGCAGCCTTTCAATGCATAAGGTGTTTGAAGCATGCTTATAGTGCTCTGGTAAGTTATTTCATTTTATCAACAAAATAAGGGTCAAGGGAACCTGAAAGGATAAAATAGTTATCAGATCGATCTTTATGAAAAGTCCAATGTGAAGATACTGGCGGTTCCATCATCATCAAGAAAATGTACACAACAGTTCAATTTTGATTGCATCAGGGTTGTTCAGGTTTTATGTACAAAATTTTCATCTTCTGATTAGTATTCCTCTGTCCTCTGCATATCAGCTATAAATCACAGAATAATCATGACAAACGGTTTTGTTTAAGTGATTATTGTAATTCCATTTTGTCTCATTTAAACCCTAATCAAATAAGCCCCACAGAAAGTTAGCCAAGGGACAGAACTAAAGGAAATGACAGCAAATCAAGAATTTATTGTCCTGACACTCAAAGTTTTAACCTTTGTTAAAGGACATATATTTAGTTTGTAATGAAGAAGTGCAAAAGGTTGAGCTGTCTGAACCGCTTTGAGGCTGAAAGTACTTCTGTTGCCTTCAGAGTCCATTATCAGCCCAGGACATCAGCTTACACATTGCAAATAAGAAAGGGCGTGGCTTACTAGGACTTACAGGGTCAGGGAGTTTCATAGGAATAAAATACATTTTATTGTAGTGTTATCTACAAGTTCCATACTTCAGTTGCAACAACTGTGCTGCTGGAGGTATAAAATTGCAAACACAAGTAAGTGCCTTGAGGTTCTCACAAGAACACAGACTCCTCCTCCAGTTTTTGAAGGCAGCACAGACCTGTAGCCATGAAGTTACCTGTGGGATCATCTCATGTGCCTAAGTGCCCATCAGTGAGTAAGCAAGCAAGAGTGGGTTGCATTCCCCAAAAGACTTAAAGTACACAGATAAAAATTTACCATGAAAAATTAAACTTCAGGTTAATAAGATCTTTACAGGTTTGCTTTTTTTTTTTTTTTAAACTCAGAAATGCGTGTTAATTGCAGAGGTTAATGTTAAGATATTAAAATATCCCTGGACATTAGGGCTGGATAGTTCTGCAAGTGGAAAATATCCTGAGGTAAGGATGTTTTCCCAGGATCCCTGGGAGGTTGATGTCACACCATATGAATGAAGTCTTAAAGCAGTCTCCATTGTGCCAGGCACCATGCAACATTCCTGCCTGGAAATGTCCATGGGAGAAACCATGTTGACTCCTTGTCCCAGAGCAGATAGAGGCACAAAATAATATTTGGGATGAGATTTATTTCCCTTGACTTCAGACCCCTACAGTGCAGATCCTATGTTTCAGTCATGTGGGAGGCTTTGGCAGCTTGGAGCTGGAAACTTGCTGCACCTCTTCTGGCCTCCCTTCACTGTCAGGGCACTGCTGTCTCTTACGAGCTGGCACTGGTCTCTCAGCACCATGCACTTGCCTTTCTTGAAACAACTTATTTCACACAGGGCAAGGAATAAAACATGAATTAACAGTACCTTCCACTCCACTCAAGCCAGGATACTTATATATGACCACTTAAAATGCCCCCTGAATTTGTTTTATTCTATGCATCATACAAGAAAAGAAAATTGATCTAAACAAGAGGCATTACCCAGTATGTAAGGAGTTAGTTAGAATTATTATTTTTATACTTAGGCAACTGTGTTTATATCCCATCATTTTGTAAACAGAGTTGTCTGATTTTTTTTGCCTGTTTGCTTTTTGTTTTTTTTAATCTAGTCCCAAATATGAAGAGGCATGAAAGCTAAAATTAATCTTTATTAATTGTACTTTAGGGTATATATAACTCCCATGAGATGAAGAGCAATTCATGTGAATGTAATGGGATGTCTGGCAAAACTGTAAATTCTTCAAGGACAGGACAGAGCAGCAACACTGCATCAGTGCCATTCTGAGCCTGACAACAACACAGCAAGAGCTGGATAAATATTTCCATGATGTGAAAAAAAATGTCCTGAAAAAAAAAAGTTAAGGACATTTAAATTAATTTGTTATTTTGGTCTTGGATTAACTAAATCTTATAAGAAATCAATAGATTCATTCAGATCAGCTGTATGGAGGGTGTTTACATGTTTTAAGACAAAATTCCAAAATCACATTTTAGCCAAATGCAACTTTTCACCCTCTAATAATTTTTTTTCTTGGCTTTAGTTTTGTCATCAAAACAATGAGTAATTTTTATTGCCTTGTTCCTATGCTGCTGTGCACTATCCCAAACATGTTTCTTTGGAAGTTTTAAAAAAGACCAGTCTTGCTTACCACTCTCAGGCTCTATTCCAATATGTAGGGGAAAAGAAAATAAGTATAGAATGAAATTGCCATTACTATAAGTAGCACTTCTCAGTGTGCCAGTGATTTCTTTGACCTTTCTGGTGATGTTATGATGTCACAACTCTGCAGCTTTGGCCTATTTTTTGCACAGCCTTCACTGGGCTAGACTTGATGGAAATAAACATCTTACATAACAGTCCGGCTGTGCACTCAGCTCTTTTCCCTTCTCTATTTTTTCCTCCTGAAGGAGATTTTCCCAGCATGAATTCTGTATGTACAATTAACATTTGCCAAATTTCATCTTCAAAATCTGTTAGGGTTTATAAGAAGATTAAGAGACAGAGCTGATGTGTTTCATCACCCTGCCTCTGTAATCACACAGCTTTACACTAGGAAAAAGTGCAAGAGGCAGGTTAAAAATGCAGTAATTCCCTTGAAAGGAGAACTAAAATAGAAGGCTCTGAATGTGAGACTTTGTACTACTGGGGTTATTTAAACCAAACCCTTTCAGGAAAGAGCAAAGAGCAGATACAGATTACCCTCACAGACAGAAAAAACACCCTGACCTGGTAGCTTTTGCTGTTATGTTAATGGCAAAAGGAATGAGCAGTATTCCACCACAGAACCTTAACTCTTTCCTTTCCTTTTGCTTATATATTTTTGGTTGAATGTGTGTCAGATATGTATACAAACAAACTGGACAGGAAATCTTCCTAAGAAATGCATGTACAGAAATAAATTTACCCAAAACAAATATAGAAATAAGTGCATATATACCCAGAAAAAAAAATGTGCCAGAATATGTACCATAGATTGGCATTAACCAAGTTGCATACACAGGTTTTTAAGTAAGGAAAGTTTGCAGGCAAAATTTTGAAAAGCTCTCAGAGTTGTTTTCTTTCTAAAATAAAGTCTCAGGAGATACAATCAACCTCTACCTTCAAAATCACTGAACAGTTTAAAAAATATTGACAATTAAAACATATTATTTTGGATCTGATGAAGTAAACAGAATCCTAAAAGACCAGGCCTACAATTACCAAGTAATGTCAAACTCTCTGCATTAGAAAATAAGTATTTTATATGTCACAGTGGACATGAAGTAGCTTTTGATTTTTAATAATTATGTACTACCCAGATCTCTGTGCTTTAATTAGCCTAAACACTCCTGTGTTCCATACACACTTCCATGGGTAATTTAGTAAAGTAAACCTTCCCCTTCATCTTGTCCATGTACAGCAATTTTGTGATTTTCATCAGTATAATCAATGATAATAAAAAAAATTGTTAGGCTTAGCAATGCTGAGTTTCTAACAAAATGAATAAACAGATGCAAGTTGTGATCTCTTCATGGCCAAGCAGGCTTTAAAATTTGGTCTGAGCTTAGTAAAAGTAATAGCAAAAAATAAGTGAAACTGTATGCCCACATTATTTCAAGCCAGGATTCCAAAAGAATTTATGAGCTTTGTGGAATTCAGAAGTCATGGACATCCATGCCTTTTCCACTTAGAACTGATGCATTCTGTGTATGATTTATGAGCAGCACTGGTTAAAATCTGGATGCCAATTGAATATGTTCCTTAAGCCAATTTTATGTACATCTATAAGATTGACAGATAAAAGACACAATGTCAAAACAGAAAGGATAAACCAACCAAAAGTATTAACAAGATTTAATGCATCACCTCCCACTTCTTCAACTACTGTTCAAGAGAGGAGAAAGACACTGAGAGGATGGGGGAGGGTCTCAGATCTCAAGTTTTAACAGCACTCACTTCCCTGTGACAGCAGATAGATTTGGAATATATAACCATGGTAGGAAAACACAAAAAACATCTGCTGGTAAAGTATCATAATTTAGCATGTTCCCAGATTAGCTATTACTTAGCTATTGCTAAGTTACATAAACTCTGGAGTAACATGAGGATTGCCAGCTAGATCTGTCACTGAAATGTGCAGACTGCCACATTCAATTACTTGGAGCAATAAATAAACAATAAGAGTCCCCAGACATAATTTACAAGGTTTTCCAGACCTAAAAGATATCCTTCTTTCCCTCATACTACTCAGTGGAACAAAATGTCATCCAGTTCTGCATCCCTCACTGCATCCTTTGCTGTACATACACTTGCCATTTCCAGGGCCTAAAAGTACTGCTCCAGACTGAAAAATTCTCTGCTTCTTGTGGCACTTAAGCCAGAGGAAATATCCTCCCATGAAAGCAGAGTTTTAGCAATTCCTACATAACACCTTCTGCTGCCTCATCCCTTTTACGTGATGTGAAGAGGATGGACTAACCTGAGGCTTTGACAATAAATCTTCAACAACATTTTGAGCAACATTCTGATTTGTTTTCTATCCTGTTATTCATGGCCTTCCTTCCTTTTTATGGCTAGGTCTTAGATAACTAGCTCCAAGGCAGGTGATCACACTGCAAGAAATCATTGAATTAGATTAATCCCATGCCTGAGCAGTAAGAAATATTTTATTGACTTGAATTAGAATTGCTGGCTTTTTTCTTTCAAAAAAAAAAAAATTCTTGCTTTTTTTCCTTCCTTTCCTTCTGAGTGACAGTCAAAACAGATACATATCCTGAGCACATATACATTTTTGCCTTATTCATTCCAAAATAGCTGAAGCAAAAGACTTCTAACTGAAAAGCAATCAAAAATTATAACTGCAAATAGTATTTATCTGCTGTGATTTGAGCCCAGATTCCAGTGTTAGAAATATATAGAAATTGAATTTTCTTGAGTGAAGAAGTGATACTACTCATTATGATATATATGATTAATGTGTGATTAGTTTGAAAGGAAAATATCTTGTAATACCAGGGTATTTTCTTCAGGCTCATTGTCAGGCACATTCTTAAAGCTATTATTGAAGTTTCCCACAGTCATCACTAAAAGCTCTATTCAGCAGCAAATACCAGCACATGCCTGAACAAGCTGCACAGAAATGTTCATTCCCACAATCCATCTTCTGGTGTTTCAAACTGGATTGCCACTTGCATTAATCTGTAAGGCAAAATTCTTCCTTGGTAAAGCTACTTGTGTCCTACCTCACAGAAATCTAGCAAAAGTGTCCTACTGCATAATGTAAATGTGTGCAGGCTGGACAAAGATTATTCCTGGCTTTTGCAAGCACAATTTTCATGTACAAAATAAACATTTTGTACATGAAAATACAAAATATATGCACTGGTTTGGGCACAAATCTCTTTCATTCCCATACAAACAGAAGTCAGTATTAGCATGGTGGGATCTGGAGGGTGAAAGAGACAATTCTTCACTGGCCTCTGGAGTTTTATGGACTCCTCCCTGCATATCCATGGTCACATCCTGTGTTGTAAGTGGTTCTGAGAAGATCAGGCTCCACAACCTTGGGCAAGATGCTCAGGGCCAGCTCTAATAAAGAACATTAGCACCTAAAACAAAAGGGCTAAAACCCAAAATTGTATCCTTCAAAATAAACCTCACAGCATCAGGATGGATCTGACCTGTTTTCTAAGAAGACAGAACCAAAAACAGAAGCTGCTTGTAGTTAAAAATTATAGACCACAGATAGACTTTGAGCCCATGTACACAACTAAAATAAAATAATTCAGTCAGACATCTGTGTACCTATAAGAATATTGTCCTTTTCTTCTGTTCTCCACCTAAAAAGAGGGGGTCATTGTACTTTCTCCTGATCACCCTGTATATCTGGGTGCTACAAGCTTTGTCTGCCTTTTTTTTAGTGGATATTTTATACAAAGTCTTTAGAAGTCTTCCTGTTATGCTTCAATGAACTTTCAGGCAAAATAGTAGGTAATAATCGACATCACTCTGAGTCTTACCTAAGTGTTTTTCAGAAGTATTGGTATTTTCAGCATCTGAGACATTTAGGCACATTCCTTAGATGAAGATTGTTCTGTAAAATATTTACAATAAAACCCAACCCCTCTATTCTCACAAAGTTATTTTCTTGTTTTCAAGATGTTGGTTTGGATTTCAGTCCTTTGTACGTGATATATTTTCTCAGCCTTGTATTTTGAATTCTGAACCATAAAGCCAACCTTTATTAGGACACCTGAAAGATTTAGGTCTTCTGCATTAGCAGTGTGATGCTTAGCAGTAAATCTCCTTAACCTTCTGGATGAAATATGTTCAGCCAAAGAAAAAATTGTTTTAGCGTTGTGTTCTTTTTAACACAAAAGTGACACCACTCAGATGCTGCAGCAATAGAAATAAAACCAGTAGTCTTTCTTTTGCCAAGCTTAAACTGAAATCTTAGAAGGGACTTTTTTTTCTTTTGACAGAATATTTTATGAATACATAAACATCTGCCTCCTTAAAATATCTTTGGTTTATCCCTTGGCTTATTATGCTCCTGCTTGGCTTTTTCTTTTCTGGCTTTTCAAGGTTAGTAATGAAAATGCAATGCTTGAATTTGTTGGTTGGCACATGCTAAATCCACACATCTTGAAAGTCTAGATTTGGCAAGGCAGTCTGCCTTTGTTATATAGCAAAATTTAAGGGACCTTAAACCATGCTTGATGAATTGACAATAGCTTAAAGATATCCATTCTACTTAAAACAAGACTTCAGCACAGTGAAACTGTACTTAGTAGAAGGACACTTTATTGTTGTTAAGAGAATTTGTGGTATCCTTACAACCTGATTCTAAACATCTGAGCAGGTACCCCAAGCCTGAACCTGACACTAATCCCTGTGCCACTAGTGAGGCAACACATCACCGTGTATTTCATGTTTCATATCCTTGGAGAATATGAAAATTAGAGTTTCATGAATGAGCAAATATTAAAAATTAATAAATAATAAAATGAAAGCAGATTACATTTTTATGGATGAAGGCCAAAATGGTCCTTTGAAGTATATTCAAGATTAGAAAAACACATTTCTTGGTGCAGTCCTATTTCAGAATTAAGTACTCTAAATTATGTACTACTCTAAGATAACAACCCAAATCTACTATGTTGATTCATGCCATTAATTCATGTTTTTTATATCAGAACTGTAGTTTCGCAACAGATTTCCCAGTCATCTCACCTATATGCTTCAGTCTGCATACTGGTGTCATCCTAGAGCACCTAAATTAGAATTCTTTAGTGTGAAACTAAACCAGTAGCACTCAGCACTCTGCTGAACACCAACCCTCCAGCAGCAGCACCCCTACTCCCAGCCAGCTGCTACTGGCTGCTCAGTCTAGGGGAAAAACTGACCCAAAGCAAAGCCCCTGCACCATGCACAGCATGGGCTTGGGCTCCTCTGGGTCTGTGGCTGTGCCTTGCTCTGTGTGTGGAGAGCCATGTGCCTCTCACTTCATGCCCAGGTGGCCTCTGTCACAGAATGAGCACTGGCCTGAACCTCAGCTGCTGCTCAGTGCAGGTTCTTTCTTCAGCAGTGCCACTGAAGTGGCACTGACTTCAGGAACAGGGTCAAGTTTTTAAAATGTTTTTGAAATGTATTTTAATTGAATATATGGCAGAGAAATGTGGAAACCCAGAGCACCGGGAATATTTCTCTGTCTGCTCTGGGGTGCCCTGACCCCCAGGGAAGCACTGACTTTGAGCCTCATTCATGGAGAACGTTTCCTAGACTTCAAGACGGACTAGAATCCACAAAAGTGTAAAGTAGATTATAGAGAGTAGTGTAGGTGTATCACTTGGTGAGAAATTTAGGTTTTGGGATTTTTAGCATGTTGTGGATGAAAGCAAGGTGGAGGGCACAGGGTGTCGTCCTGGGTTTCTTCTTCATGCTGCTGCTTCCTTCTTCTTCATGGGTTTGGGTGGCATTTTATTTTGAGCCCATTTTGGGCAGAAATTGGGCAGAAAAGTCCCCATTGTGGGCTCTGTGGGATCAGTTATTGGGTTAAAAGGGAAAATAATCTAGGTGTCAGTTCTTAATTGTAAAAAGAGATTGTTAGACATTTTGTGCCTTCTAATGAAAAGCTGCCGAACTCACAGTAGTGAGACTGTTTTACTCATAAGAAATAATAAACACTTGAGTCCGAACACAAATTACTGCCTCAAATGCCTTCAATCCAGACACAGAGAAAAGATGATACATACATTGATCTGGCCATTTCTTTTGGGTTTCTTTCAGCTTTCTTTCTTTTTTTTTTTTTTTTTTTTGGGGGGGGGGTTGGTTGGTTTGGTTTTGGTTTTTTCTTTTTCATTTTTTTTAAGACATTTCTTACTCTTCAGATGGCTAAAAAGTAATTCCTATGAAAACCATAAAGCATGTGCTCCTCTCCTCAAAACCCTTCACTGTGCTTCAGTAATTGCAGGACTACTTGCTAATCTAAGCTGTGGTCCTTAAGAATTTAAATGAAGCAGGTAATAAAATCAAACTGATCAAAGCCTTGTACAGATAATGGGGAAAAAAAGGGTGTCTAAAAAATCGACTTTATGATATAGAGCAAGGCCTTGGCCATGCCAAAGGACCTGGGATTCCTAAATGCCTGAGTTAAACTTGCTTTCCTTTTATCATCAGATCCATCAAATACAGAATCTCAGCTGATGCTGGGTTTTAATTTAAACCCTAAATGCACAGTTTTAATTTAAACCCTATCCAAAATGTAGTTTAATGTAACCACCAAATTGCATACAGAACCCCTGCTGAGTTTCTGAGAAGAATGAAATGAAAGAAAATCAAATATATTTCACTTGCAACTGGTGTCATTCATTATTGTGATTATTAGTGAGTGACTTGGCATCATAAATTGAATGCAAAAGGGTTGATATTCTGCTCAATAGAGGTAAAAAACTGCTAGGTAGGAAGCTTTTAGAGTCTTTACTCTGTTTGTTTCACATTTGCTTCCTAAGCAAGCAGGACTTGGATCCTCCTGAGCCCCAGACATTTTGTTTTGCAGATCCAAATGGGTGATTACAGTGCACCTTCTGGCTTTAAAATATGTTACTTGTTTGTATTACAACACCATCAGGGCAAAATCCACTATGCCAGGCCCAGAAAAAGACATGAGCAGAGACAGTCTTTGTCCCTAAAAGACTCAGCACCTAAATAAATACAATCATTTTGTGCTGTGGAAATCAGCAGATAATTCCTCTCAGGCTAAGCACAAAATATTCTAAAATACAATTACTGTGAATTGTTACATAAAACAGCACAGGATGGATGTGAAATGTCAATGTGTTTCAGGTAGGTTCTGTAAGGCTTCTTTTTAATTTGTCTGTTCTTGTACACCACTGACATTTTCCAAGCCATTAAAATACCTCTGGTACAGCCCATTAGTGTTCCAAAATAATATGTGCATCTTCTCTTCAGCATCATTCTTTTAGAAAAATGGGTTTTCTATCAGCTATGTAAACTGGATATACACACTAACAAATTTTTCCCTATACCTCCTAATTTGGAACCTGAACTGATAAGGTCTTTGTCAATCAATGTGATGGACTTGTATAACTTAAGTGTTAGAAAGGGCTTTGAAATGGGCAAACAAGCAGAATATGTGACTCTAAAACTGATGGTGTCCATCAAATTTTCCAGTAAGGCATTTTTTCCATGTATTAGACTAATTTATTGACCTTTCATGCTGTGTATGCCATGCTTCTGCCAACTAATGCTAGCCAAATTTTTCAATTAGGAATGTAGACCATCTGAAGAAAAGGCTGCTTCTTTTCACTTCCATTTCTTCCTCATTTATTTTTGTATTTATTCAAGTCCTCTGGAGAACTGTAAAGACTACATTATGCCCAGTTAATTTACAGCCATCATTTTCATTGGGTTACTGTGAATTCCAGTTTTTAAATCAGCATTGCTATGCCACAAAAAGACATGTGTATACATCTTGTATGCAGGGCTAATTTTTTATGAAACAAGTGCTAGGATGAGGTGCTAGAATGCTAATAGCATATTTGTGAGTTTCATAGCAGCAGAGCTGACAGGCAAACAGATTCTGGCATGTCATTTCAGACTATTTTGTCACAAAATTAGCTTTGTGAAAATGTTTTTCAGCACTTTCAATTTTTTGTTTTGGTTTTCATCTTTTCTATTTTTCTAAAGTCTTTTAAATTGCAATTAATTATGTTAAAGTTTCAAGTTCTAATGAATCCAAATAATTTTTTCCTAGTTTTCTATTTACAAATGTTTCCTAAGTGAAGAACTTGGGAGGCCAAGATCAAATTCACAGTACAAGATAGTTGATGTATTCATTTGTTAATTACTTGTCCCTTATTTCTGCTTTGATTTTTGCCTGGCTTCAGACTCCAGGCACATTTTTTTTTTCCCTTTCTCTTTGCAAAGTTCCATTACCTTCTTCCTATGCAGTACATGATGACTAGTCTTTGGCAGCTATGAAGTTTTTGTTCAGTTATCGACTTTTTGTCTATTAAAAAGTCCCACCCAGAGTCACAATGTATCAGGTAAAATACTTCTTGTCTGAAAAAAGACAGGCACTTCACAGATATATTAGCCTTAGCCTGGATCAGCACAAAAATCAGCAAAAATCCAGTCACCTCGGCTATTTTATGAATCTCCCTGGGATCACTGAGGAGTTGTGACACCATTTTTTGATAAGTTGTAAATAAAGACACAAAGTTGTGTTTCAGAGCAAGGGGCAGAACCAGTGTGATGTGTCTTTCCTCTTGCAGATAAAAGGGAATCTCATGTTGGCTTCAAGAGAGCTTCGATGTCTCCCTTGCTCACCTATTTCTCTTTTCATTGCATTCCTCCCTTTCACTGACCATTCTAATTCATCCAAAATTCATGGGATCCCTTTAATTTGTACCAACAAACTTGATTTTCATCAGGGCTGGGGAAAGGATCCAGGGTTTGTTGATTTCTTTACCCTTTATCGTTTTACTCAACACTGGTCAAGCACAAAAATGAAAATTAAATAGCTGACATATAGCCCTTATTCTTCCAAACCACCGATTACCAGAGTATTAGCAAAGCTGCCTGAAACCATTTTTCGGGAGGAGACAGGTTCCAGCAGCAAAGCTGGCTTAGGAAGCTTCACTACTGCTCCTCACCTCCTCAGTGCTATGGAAGGAGTAGTTTATGGGTCCATACTGCATGCACAGGAATAGTTAAAAGAAAAGCCCTCTCCAAAATAACCCTTCATTTCAGTGCACAGGTGCTGCTGAGCCAGTGGAAAAACAAACCATGTAGTGGTGGCTATGGCAACGAGCAGCTGAGGGAGGCAAACCAGGCAACAGCTCCTTCAAAAGCCTTCTCCTCCCTCATCCGTGTGGCAGACACTGGCCCTTGCATCAGAGCTGGACTGTGCCTACTGAAAGAAAATAGTATTCATGCTTAAAAAAATTAATAGGCATTCTAGAGATTACCAATGAGATATTAAAATAGGAAAAAAGAATTTTATGACAGTTTCATAGAAGAAAATATTGCATAGGAACAAGGTCTGGCCTCTTCAGGGCATATTATCAATATTTCATGAGCCTGTGAGGAAAGGAAATATTTAGCAACGCAGCATTAAATTTCCATCTGAAAATTTCCATGTCTGTGGCAGGCAGAAATAGTAGCTGGGATGCTGAATCTGTGGAGTTTTTCAAGGAATTCAGAAATTACTTACACAAAACTTGCATAAAATTGAGTCAGGAAAAATAGTGCTTTAAACTACTAAGCAGAGTTTTATTAAGTAAAAATTCTTCAGTAATGATTTTAAAAAAAATTCATTTAAATAGGTTTCTGACAAGGAATGTACACAATGTACTAAGGCATATTATAAGTATCTCTAAGTTTAACCAAATGAAATGTGTCTGGGACTTGAGAATTTCCCTCCAGGAAGAAAGAATGGAGAATTATGCTTTCAGGCTAAGCAAAATACTGAAGAGAGGTGATTAAAACATGAGGGGAAATATTTCTATTGGAAAACACAATTTCAATTTTATTGAAATTGAAACATTTTGAATGAATAAATCATCTCTAATGATATCTTCTGGGGTAAATCTTTGCAAGGAGATGCTCTGATAAGATAAAGAAAGCTTTTTTTTTTACTTCTGATTCCTTTGCTTAGACTTTTCACTTATTCTAACAAATCAGCCTCTATTCAATATGTCACAATATATAATGTACTGTAGAAATTAGGAAGACTGCTTTTTCCTGGAAAATAAATACTTCAGTAATATTTTTTCTGTATTTATCTTTAAACTTTGTATTCTTCTGGAAGTTTCTAATGAGAAGTAAGGCATATATTAAAACATTAAAATTTCCCAGAGAATTTTATTTCATGACTCCCACCATCTTTGATTCCACATCAGTCCTTCCCCAGTAATCTGAGTGACATGCTGTCTAGGACAAAGCCTGCTGAATTTTGTCGTAAATGACCCTTAGAAGAAGATACCTAGCCACATTTAGGGGTTTTCATCACTAATAAATGGGAGTGGGGGGGGGGGGGGGGTGAGATGGCAGAAGGAGAACTCAGCAAACTGAGATTTTTATTTGCCTGGGAACATTATTAAGCAAACACATTTCTCATGATAATGAATGAATTAAGTAAGTTTTATTTCCCTGAATGTTCACATACTGGTATTGTTATTGATTTAGCCTCACTAGGATGGTCACATAAATATGCCTATTCTGTAGTTTATTCTCCTTCCAGCATAGGAATTTATTTTAGTGATAAGTATGTAAACATACATATAATTGTGTTCCCTCAGTGCTACCACAGCCCTGTCCAGGCTGGAAAGGGCTGCTGCATTACTTCAGTTCAGTCAGTGCTGTCATTTTTGTCCTATCTGGTTGTTTTTGTAAGAAAACTGTGAGAAGAATGAGAAAATGTCAGCAACTTCATCTACTGTCTGATAGGCCAAATTGAGACCAGTGTGTTCATGATTAATACATGGTGACTGATAGTAGATGAGTGGATTCAATCCATGCCTTTGGCAGATACATTAATCCATGTGTATTCTCCATATGTGAGGAGATGTGACCATTTCCCACAACTCCAGGCACAAGCAGCAAACCATCATAGGGATATTTCCACAAGAGAGATATTTCCTACCTGCTGGGCTCTGCTGAGGCACGTGCATAGGAAGCCCATAACAAATTCGCCGATAACTAAATTTGTCTTCCATTTTGCTGCTCAGAAGATGTGTCCTGTTGAAGAGAAAAAGAGGGAAGAGAAAGCTTTCTTGGTCTCTTTAGTAGACCAGGAAGGAGACCAAGCTTCTTTCTTGGTCTACTAAATTAGGGATTTGTAAATTAAAGCAGTGAGAATAACATACTTTCATTTTCCTTCACATAGAGGGTGTCAACATGTACTTACTGAAGAGTGAACCGGGTATGGGCACAGGAGAAATATAGCTGGAAAGTAAGGAGGTTTTTCAGAGTATTTTCTCTTAAATATACGTTTCTCACCATATTCATATTTGTTTAGCAACATGAATTATGCTAACTGCTTATATCAAATGACTTCATCTGAAAGCACTACCTTGTGCATAAAGCCCTTAAGCCCTGATTGTGCAAAGATTTATGTATGTTTTTAGCTTAATGTATCCCGGGCCTTTCCCAGCTAAACTGAGGCCTTTTTACATCATTTTAATGAATGTAAGTGCATTTGATGATTGCTTTCCAACCAATCTCGTTACAAGATGAGTTTTAGAGCAACCACAGAGTAAATAAATGATAGACTCTGTGAGTAGGCCAATTGATTTCAATTATGCCATTCACAATGGTTTGTGTGTGTCTATGTGCGTGTATTTATCCGTCTGCGTCTCTTTGCAGAATCAGGTTAATCTTACATGTCTGACCTCTATTATTGACTGAACCTAAGTGAGAACTTTTAGCAATTATATCTTCTAATGCTTCATATTAAGTATTGTATAATGAGTTGTTGCTCCATTTCCTTAGTTATTAGGAATTGTTGTCTCTGGGTTGCATGATGAGACAATTAGCTTTTATTCTGAAATCTGTTATGTGTGGTCATTACAAGCAGTCTGAGAAGCGCTGGTAGCCTGCCACTGAGTATGGATTATCTCCTTCTGTGCCTGGATAACTAAAAAGGTTGAAGGCAATGTTCCCCATCTGTGACTCTGCAAAACACTGAATGCACATTTTCATCTGCATTTCCAGTACAGTTAATCACATTGCAAAAGAGATTACACTAAATATATTATCAAGACCAAACCACTAACCAAATGTCACTCAGATCTGTCAGTTAACAAAGGGTGGAATCCAGAATGATGTGTTTAACAGACCTTGAGATTTCAAGTCAATAGTTATTCTGATTCTTCCATCCATCAATATGGGCAAATGCTGTATTTCCAAGCAAAGCTTAGATCTGACAACTCAATATTTTTATGTGATGATAATTGTAATGATTTTAATTTGAATATTAATTAATTTATTTGATAACTGCCTATTGGGCTTGTGCTCCATCTGGCCCAGTTTCATGTGTCTTGATAATATTTATTTGTGATCTGATGATGAACACCAGGTGTGTTTACATGCTTGAACTAATGATAGGAAATATCATTCTTCAGAATTCCTGAGGCGGACTGCTGGGTATTTAATTGTGAATCTATTAATTTTGTCATCTGAATTTGTATTTCTGTTAGCCTTTGCATAGACATTGAAAATCTGAGTCAAGAAGCTTTCCCATATATGCTAGCACACATGTAGCTTAAAAGCATCATGGTTAGATTATTACATTATATTGTTTCCACAGTCATTTGGAGAAAGCAAGGCAAATGTGTATTAGTTTAGATCGATAAAATTCAGTGCACATACAATGGGCTTCTGGGAGGAACCATCTAAACTATTCACACATGACTGACTTTTAAATTAATGGCAAGCTCTTGGGGGAAGTTCTGGAGTCATTGTGGACAGTTCAATAGAAACATCTGCTCAGCACAGCACTGGCAAAATAACGAACAAATGATCATTCAAGCCAGCTCCCCAGCTTTCTGAAGTTGCAGAATTGAAATGGGACTCAGCTCACTAACCTCAGCAATTCAAAAGTTAGGCATCCTGTGTAAAGTAGTTACTGAAGCTCTTTCTGTGGTCAATGGAGGGAGACTAACTTCTGGAGGACAATCCAGCTCGCTAAAGTATGACTGAAGTAAGCAGAATTAAATGTCCTTTTGAGGTGGCATTTTTCTACCAGCTGTAGAAAAGTACAGAAGGTGTTTTAAAGTCCAGGAGTAGCTTTTAAATAGATAAAGCTGTGGAGGATGTTGACATCTCCATGCCTTGCTCTCACCCCTATTATTGCATTTATTTTGCTGAGAAATTGTGGAGCTTGGCTGAAAAGGTTCTTGTCAGGTCCAAACAGGACCACATATCTTATGGATACTGCACTTACCAGACTTTCCATGCTGGGAATTGCAGCTGTCTTCAGAAACTGTGCAAGAAGTCAAGACGCTGTTGTGGTCAACCCCATAGGCTTAGACTCCTGGCTGAGATGTGTGTGGCTGCAGTACACTTTACACTTTCCACTGTCACCTGGCATTCCTGTTTTGTCCACATTTTCATAGTTTAATCAGTGGGAACCTGAGGACTGACTTGTTTTTATGTTGTTATTTGGCATAATTCTGTTCCTGCCGCCTCATCTGATCTGGTGGCCTAACCCAGTACTAAGTCAGGAACAGTATGAAATTTCACAAGCAGGGGAAGGAGTGCAATTGATGTAGGACTATTTTAAGAGAGAAAGTTCCTGTTGCAAAATCTAATAATAATATGGATTATTATTATTGCACCAAGTCTTCTATATTCCATTCCTCGATAAAAGTTTCCTTCAGGATCAGTGTGAGCTGCTTCCCTCAGGGGTGAAGTTTTCTCAGTAGTTCCCTAACAGTGAATGCAGAGTTTAGGATTCAGCTATTTTCATTTTGAATATATGCTATTTAGTAGAAGCTTTGTAAAACTTTGAAGCAGGTATCTGGAGAAACTTATCCAGGAAGTGAACTTCTTGGTTTCTGGCTTGCCCAATATGGAGAAAAGATTTACAATGCTCACAGGAAATGAGATTAAAAAATATTTTCACTCTTAGATATCTTTAGTTGTTAACAAATGAAATTTGAAACTCCTTACTTTTAACATGACGTATGAATATACTATAAGTATGTAACAAGTGACATACCTTGTGACTTTTTAAACCTAATACAAATAGGCCCAGTGGACTGGTAATATTGACAAAGCTAGAATTTCCATACCTAAGGATCAGACTGTTTGTCCTATTTCAGGTGTAAAAGCTATTACACAGTATAGCCATTAAAATAATTCTTCCAGCTGCTAATGGTTGTTTGTCTACAAAGTGTTCTGAGTGCAGCCTGTTAGAATTGATAAATGCACAACTTAGCAAAATTCCATCTGGGTATCTTCAATAAATTGGAGGGCAAATGCAAACAGGAATGTGAATTTCAAGTTATTCTGCCTCACAATGTCCTCTACAAAGGAACACCAGATTGTCCATTTGCATACATTTTCATTTACAGAAGGCCTTATAAGTACCCACATACTTCCTTTGAAGTTACAGTGTAATGCAAAAAAGAAAATACAAACCCAGAAAAACTCCAGCAACAACAAAACATAGCTTGCCCCCTACAATCCAACCAAAAAAAACCCCAAAACCACAAGGAAGAGAGATAAATTCTATGTAGTTATGGGACTACAGTCAATTTAAGACAAATGTCATATAAGTAGGTATGAAACTGATACAAGGAGAGGAAACTTTCATGAAATGTGTACAATTCCACTCCCATTACACTGGAATGCATACTGCACAATGGTACTGCTCAGCTACATGGGACAAACACATAGAAATGTCCTGTAGATGAATTCTAATATTATCTGAAAAAATATATGGGACAGCAGCACTACAAGAGTTTAATAGATAAAAATTGGCTTATTCTTCTCTCTACAATGGAATTTCTTTGCTATCTTCAGAGAGCAACTCAATCAGTTCTGAAGCAGCTCCAAAACACCCTCATAACCAAATTAAAAGAGTTTAAATTAGAGCTTGGTCTCACAATGGAATCTGTAGTTAAATACTTAGAAATAAAGCAAACAAGAAGGACGTCTAAAAGGCTCTGCTGTCAGGCTGCTTTTCAGTACCTTTTTGTAGGATGGCAAAAAAACTTACATACTTTCATCCCATGCACAAGACCATGGAAAGTCAGATTCACCACAAAGTATGTCATTGTTAACTATTCTTTTAAAGACCTGGGTGAGTAAATATGAATACAAAAAAAAACCCCAATTCTTTAAAAACAAAGGCAGATTTATTTTGGAAAACCCAAGTGATCTTTATGGTTGGCACATTCCTCTTTTCACTTATGTCTGTAATTTTAAATGAGGTTTGAAGGAAGAGTGCCCTGCCATATCAGCACTGTGGGTAGTACAAGGGCATCCTCAGTTTTTCCTGCCCAGCACATATTCAGTGTTTGGCTCAAGGAAGCTGATAGTGAGGGTCCTAACTCCAGAAGTGGAGGTGTCTCTTGCATTGCACTTGTTTCATAATAAGAGATGATTAAACCTGTGGCCTTCTTCAAATGATTCGTTAATTTTCAGGAACACTAGAAAATAATATGGAATTTTTAACAGTGTATGTTGTAACCTTGAAACATTATTTTACTCAACAGACATGTAGTTTCATCCAAGGACATATCTCCAAGGGGCAATATTAATTGTTCAACACCTGTATGGGTTCTCTCACACTTATCAGTTTGTCAGTGAGACAAAGGTAACATCCCATAACAGAGATGACACATTGTACATGATGAATAACCACGGCAAAGGGACAGTAATTCAGCCCAAAATTGTAGTTCACAAGTGTGTCACTAGTTCAGATTTGACCACAAATGAACTGCTTGCCAAACAGTTGTTTGGGTTTTTTTTCACTTGCACAGATGTGAATTGAGCTGCTGAAGATCTGCAGCCTAACAAGAGAGTATTTGTGATGAATAATTCAGCTGTCCTACTAACTGTTTCTCTGGCTAATATACTGGTTGAAATAAATGGAAATTTTTTGCATCTGTTGACAGGTGTTATGTGCAAGTTTAAAAAACTGAGGGGACATCATGGTTGTGACTTATCTAGGCTCCAAGAGTATAATTATCATATCCTGAGAAAAGTTTAAAACCATATCTGTTGAATTTATTAATTCTCATCTGAGTATCATTCCTCTCATAAACTCCACATGGGCAAGAAAAGATCCAGGTGGCATTGTGCTGCTGGTGTCTCTCCACTCTGCTGGAAGCTCTTAAACAATTAGCTTAATTTTTATAATTAGTTTTGATGTGGGGTCTGGGGTCTGTAGAATATTAGGAACTGTTTCAACAGGCATCCATAAAAGGGGTAAGCAATGTTATAGATGGAACGCATGACTTAACTAATTTTCTCTCAGAACACCTGGAATCAATATTATCAGCCAGAAACATGTTGTGTCTTGTATTTTTTCCATTATCTCTACATGATGCTTTATGAACCCTGGGTGGTATAATGATGAATATTGTGACGGGAAAAAGGATTTTCTACATTGATGTGACACTGCACAGTAATACAGACAACTCTTTTGTGTGGTGCTGGGATCTATTATTTATTCATTCATTTATGTCTTTTACTATATGCACTGTAGTCATATTGCATTAAACTTTATCCCCTAGTGAACACCATTTTGAAAACCATTTCTAATCAGTGGAAATAAATTGGACCAAAAGCCTGTGTACTAGAAACAGAAAGTGTATCACAGCAAGGCTGGACTCTTCAGGCACAGAGAAAAAGAACAGAACAATGTATGAATTGCTGGATTAATGTATCAGCACGTTGATAGTTCCTTCAAGATGGTGCAAAGCTGGGCACAAATCACAGCAGCCTTCATGTGAACCGTGCTTGGGCCAGCAGGTATCAGCCCCCAGTGTATGGCACTGGCCCAAAATGAGGAAGTGTTGGTGCTATATGTAGGACAAATCAGTATCCAAAATCACTGAGTGGTTCCAAGCTCAAAAAAAGGTATTCAAATGGTTGAACTATTACACTAGTTGAATGAATGAAATGCGTTAAAATGTTTGAAAAAAGATCAAATATTTTATTTAATTTCCTATATCTTGCTACCACACAAATCAGTTTGCTAAAAAAAGTAGGGCAAACTGGAAAGTGAGCAATTTCTTTCCCAATTCCTTTATAATGCTGTAATTTCTGTAAATGTGAGAAAAAAAATTTCTGTAAAAATCTGTAAATGTGAGAAATTTCCAGGCTTTTAAAATACAAAGGCTTTCTGGACATCATCTCAACACAATAGTTCGTAGAAGAAAATCAAAACAAAAAACCTTATTTGAAATCAATTAACAGCAAGATCTGAAAACATTCGACATCATTTCAAAATGAATTACTAAGTCTACAGTAGACTAATTAATACTACAGAAACACTGCAGTGGACTTAGTGCACTTGTCTGTCTCACCCAGCAGCCAATCTCCATTAATCTCTTTGGATTCATTAGTTGTAGCAATGATAACTAATGCTGTAGAGAAGCACAAGATTTGGAATGCTTTGGAAGGTATTTGTTGAGTAAACACATTTTTTAAAAATTGTGGATGTTTACATTGAGCCCACCTACCTTTTAAAGAGCTGTAACAGCATTACTTTTTTGAAATGAAACCTCTTTGTTTTCTAAAGCTACAGGGTGATTTTTCTAGTCCATAATGATGGCCATATCAAGCCTGCTTTTAATTAAGTTTTGAATGTGAAAACATATTTACAGGCAAAAATCACACCAAGTCTTCAATCATATGTGTTTTTCCAGTGCTTGAATATGTCAAATCTGCTTACCTGTATACTGAACATGAACCATACAAGGGGTAACATGTGGCTGTTCTGGAGTTAGCAAACATTTTAAACATACATGAATTGAATTCTAAATAGAGTGAAGTTACACTGCCATGCCTGAGTTATTTCTAAAGCTGCCTTAGTTGTCATTTTCAGAGAAAAAGGCCCACCCTGAGAGTGACCCCATCCATATTGGCCCTGTACAGTCTCAGTGCTGCAGCCACCACAGGGCACAGGGGACCACACGAGTGCTCCCCATGGTGTAAGCCCACTGACATCTCTCAGGGCTGCAATCTCACACGGGTACTAGCTCAAATCACATGTCTGTCAGTTCTCAGAGCCCTGGTAAGAAGACTGAAGGCTCCTGGTGCTCATATCAGCCTTTTTGTGTCTTGTGGTAGCCTAAGTTCGTCTGTTGGCCTCCATGTCAACAGTGGGCTGTTATTTTCCAGGTACAAGGTTCAGGATTCTGTTAATTCAGCTTTTCTTCAGGTGTTGGTAAGAATTAGGAGTAGTTCCTCTTTTTCTAGGCCCAGTCTGTGTCAGAAATCATTATCGCCCTGCAGGTATTTGGTGTGCCAGACCTGTATGGGAATAGATGAACAGTTCAGTACTCAAGCACTCACATAAAGCACCTTCTGTTACTGTAATCTTGAAAACACTGCCCAGCTTGTCACTGCCAATGACATTCCAGTTACCATCACTGGGCTCTGGGAGAGTGAGGTGTCCCGCTGTATTGATATTATTAATTAAATTTTGCACAGTTCCTGTGATTATTGCAGCTGTAAAGCTGCTATTCCACGTTGGGCACA